>NC_138891.1:8667672-9205172 GCF_965194825.1 Balaenoptera physalus | reverse complement strand
AGTCAATACAAAAAGTCCTTTAACCAAAGCCATTATTTACCATTTCACTAATCCATTCTTTTAAAAGGAACGCACCCAAAAACATCTTCTGAAAAGAACCATAGTATGTTAGCTCATGGAGGAGTAATTTGGGAAGCTTTAGTCAGAGTTCCACAGGTAACCCATAGCTAATGTAATCAGTGGGAAGCTCTCATGGATTAGAGCTAGTATGCGTCCTTAAAGGACACTGAGAAGGTTAAACAACAACAACAACCAAAAAAACAGGGTTGTAGGCAGGAACTTTTATCTAGGAGGCTTAGTTTGAACATACTCTGATCAAGGAGAACCACAGAGATCCAACTGTTCTTTTGTCATATGATGCTCAGGAACACATTCTAGAAACTCAACAAAGGTTGTTGACAAATGAATACATAGGTTCTTTACCCTCTGCCATCATGGAGCACTTTTCTGCCACTTGGGTGCTGAGTAAAAACTTAATACAAATAGGATCTGAAGTAGATCCTAAAGGGTATGTAGGAGGTGGATGTTAGAAAACACATCAACTCTCTCCATAAAATCCTTCCATTCTAGTGTTACTGACCCCTTCCTTATAAATACTACAGCCGTTCAGTGTTTGCCTTCATTTCAAATATTAACAGTTGTATTTTTCTTTACTGACACAAGTTGATAATGAATGTATTAAGTTGAACTATAGAAAATTGCTGAAATGTAAGTTTTTTACCTCCCATAAGAGGTCATTTCCAATGGTTTAAACTTCATCCCGATTCCTTGAACTGTCATTGCCGTCTTCTCTTCATGTCTAGTCATTACTCGACTCAGGCTCTCCCTAGTGCTTTTACCACGACACACAAGAGCTACCGAGCCTGTCTGCAACACCACCGGCACACTCACCCCTCAGCCTCATCCACGAGCACAGGGCTGATCACGACATGCCTTTTTGCACACCTTTCTCTCCCATCCCTGAAAGCTTATTAGAATGCAACTGATCACAGGTGACATTTTTAAAGGATAATCTTAAAACAGCTCTAGTTTACCAAAAGGGTAACTCATTTTCAAATTTGATAGTTTAATTATTTTTATTAACTAACTACTCGGGAAAACATTCCAAAAATGATTGTTACAGATTATAAAACTCCTGAAGAGCAAGAAGTGACCATTATTAACTGCCCTTAGAACAATAATTTACATACAAAAGTGAATTACACTCACTGACCATTTCTATTATTTTGGTGAGTACGAAAAGTAGGAATAGAAAAAGGATAAACAAGCAGAAGGAACATTTAAGACATTGCTAAACACATACTTAGGAAAAGTCGAAGCAAATTTACATTTTATACTACTGCAAAACATGTCACACAACGTGAAGGACCTTCCTCCCTTAACACAAAATAAAAATTAAAAAATAAATACTTAACTGCCTAACACGAATGAAAAGCATATTATATGTTGATAAATGCCTAAATCATTAGTCAAAGAATAGGTATTGATTCTAACTATTCACTGGTGACAAAACTAGATAAATGAGTGTAAATCAAGAATTAATCACAATGGGGCTTCCCTGGTGGCGCAGTGGTTGAGAGTCTGTCTGCCAATGCGGGGGACACGGGTTCGAGCCCTGGTCTGGGAAGATCCCACATGCCGCGGAGCAACTAGGCCCGTGAGCCACAACTACGGAGCCTGTGCATCCGGAGCCTGTGCTCCGCAACAAGAGAGGCCGCGATAGTGAGAGGCCCGCGCACCGCGATGAAGAGTGGCCCCCGCTTGCCACAACTACAGAAAGCCCTCGCACAGAAACGAAGACCCAACACAGCCAAAAATAAATAAATTAATTAATCAATTAAAAAAAAAAGAATTAATCACAATGAAAATTAACAAATTTCCCAACAACTATTTTTAAAACAAGATAGCTATAAAACCTGCGTATTAGGGAAAAGAACAGAGTGGTGGGTGCTTATTTCTCAGAGCTACTTCGACACACAATGGCTTAAATGAATTAACATTCCCATTTAAATGTAATTATTGATGGGATAAGAAGTTTGTGTGTCAATAAATAACTCTTTAAAAACATTTATAAAGTTTAACAATGTGCTTTGCTGCTAGCAAGCATTAGAATGGAAATATACTTTGCTTGCTTTTCATGGCAATTTCCATTGGTAGTCATCTTCCAGCCTTTTTTTTTTTTTTTTTTTTTTGGTATCCGAGCACAAGTAACAGCCATAGGAAGGTGAAAAAAAAAAAAAAAGAATATTTTACATAATATAACATAATTTGTCAGGCATAAATATTAGAAATTTAAATAAAACAGATACAGATGCAGAGAAAGACACAGCCATATACCAAAACAAAACAGTCATCTTGAATCCTTAAGGAAGGGTCAGTCCTGGCTTCCTGATTACCCAGCACAACTAAGTTATAAAAACGTTAGAAATTCCCATGATACCAATTTTTCTCTCTTGCGAATTAGAGTAACCCATTTATACAGTTGTACCAGCTGTTAAAAAACAAAATTCAACTGAGTAAATTTTAAAGATCTTATTGGCTTTATCCAACAAACATGAATCAGCAGTATCCCATCTAGCAGACAAAAAGGAGCTCCAAAGAGGTGTACAAAATGAGAGACTTTTTTACAGGCAGAAGGAACAGGGAACTTCTTTGCCTAAAAAGAAGTGGATTGGTTATGGCAAGATCACTCTCCTTTAGGGGACGGCAGGGGTCCATCAGGCAGATCACCGAACTAGTGCTGATTAGGTGATTCCTGATTGACCGGTTTAAGATTCCATTTCTGTGAGAGCCGAAACGATAATTGTCTCGGTTTGGTAACATGGGGCTTGGCATAACTGACTGCATTTTGGGCCTGTTGTCTTGTTTTTAACACAGCCAAATTCTATTTTAAAATACCTTAACAAATCAATAAACTATGACTTTGTACAGAAAGTCAACTCTAACACTGAATCTTTAATAAAACTAAAATCCTGCTCCCAAAACCGCAAAGGATTTGCTCTCAGAATGATTTTAACAATTTGTTTATTTAAATTGCAGTTTGATTTCATGGAAAAAAGGAAACTGTATAGAAAATACAAACGTAACAGATTGTACAATATAAAATTATTACCTTAAATTACAATTTAATATTAATAATGGCCAAGACTGTCTGAATAAAATTTAGGAAAAGCCACTTTAATAGCATACCATCAATATCAAATGGACTTCTCTTTTAAAAGCTTTCAATAATTATACACAAAAGACCTAAAAAAATTTCATGGGAAATGGACTTCAATATGGTCAAATATTAATGGTCATGAGCAGGGTTGAATTCATGTAGTTATATAGGGGAATTCTTTTTTAATAGTCCCATAACAAATTACTGGTTATGAACACCAGATTGAAAGGGAATGCAAAAGATAAGGAAAAAGAGGATATTTCACCGCTAGGAATTAGAAAACTCTGGAAAGGGCCACACAGTAAGTATTTTAGGCTTTGTGGGCCAGTCTCTCTCTTAACTTACTCAATTTTGCTATAAACTAATGAGCATGGCTGTATTACAGTAAAACTTTATTTACAGGCACTGAAATTTAAATTTCATATAAATGTCCCTGTGTCACAAAATACACTTTTCTTTTGACTTTTTAAAAAACATTTTAAAATGTAAAAGCTATTCTCATTTGTGTTGTACAAAAATGGATGGCGGACCAGACTTAGCCATGAACCAGATTTAAGTCAACCCCTGTTCTAAGTCACATGCTTAACCACACTGTCATCTCTTAACACAAAATAGAAACTAGACCCTTTCATCTCCCTCATTTTCTACATCAATACTTCCTAAATATTTTAAGATCTCCTACTTTCTATCAACAACATCTTAATTCAGAGTCATCATTTCTCACTTAGATAACTGCCAAAAAGCAGAACAAAATTTTAAAAATTCTATGTGATCTTGATGCCTCCACTAACGGTCATACCTCCAACCCATCCTAAAAAACTACTAGTACTAGAGTAATCCTTCTAGAATGCAAGCCTACTCCCATAATTTGGTTGATCAGGAAGAGATACATAAATAAAAATACAGACCATTTGAAGAATATATTAATAAACTTGATTTAATATTTCAATATAAAATACTGAAATCACAAGCAAAAGAAAAATAAAAGTTCTTTACAAATGCCAATGGAACATTTGTAAATTTGCATATGTAAGGGGAGACAAAGGTTATCTTCATACATTGTGAAAATGTAGAGCCCACATTTCCTGACCACAATACAAATCTAGAATTTTTTAAATGTCAAAAAATACTTGTTAGATAACCAGAAATTGAAACAAATTTCACTTCTAGACTGGTTATACAAGAAGAACACAGCAGAGCAAATGAAATAATGAGTTAATGCATTTAGGCTTTGAGCATCAATGTTGCCAAAGTTAAAATGATAGAGAGGTGTTATGTGCCTCCTGATGAACGGACTCAATTGCACCTATAATTTGCCTAAGAGATTAAGCCTAAATCCAATCTAGCTCTGATGCGACCTCCCAATCTGGAGAAAATATAGAAGAAAATGTTGAGTTGAACCATGAGAACTCTACAGGTCAAACAGCCCAGATTCTTCAGCAGATCACTTGTAAAGAAAAAGTGCTGGAGGGAGAAACTACAGGTTAAAAAAGACTTAAAAGGCAAAAATAGTTTTTTTAAAATAGGCAACACTGAACTGTTGTGTCTGGAGAGGCTCATGTGGGTGATAAAAACCATAAAGAAAATTAAATAAGTTATTATTCTGAAAGTCAGGAAAGTGGCTAATTTTGGACAGAAAAGGATGCTTTAATTGGCAAAGGCACAAGGAAGGGCTTCTGCAGTGGCTGGCAAAGCTCTACTTCTTGACCTGGGTGATCATTACAGCCATGTTTGTCTTATAATAACTCACCAAGATATACATTTGTTCTTATACTTTTCTGTATCAGTATTCCATTTTATAATGGAAAGGTTAAGAGCAAATTAATTAAAGCAAAAAAGAAAAAATCTTTAATAATAGAAACAAGAAGAGGATGTAATACCAGACCCAAATAGGATTTTAAAAATACAGGGGTTAAAAAGAGTACTATCTACAACTTTGTGCCCCAAAATGTCAAGATCCAAATGAAATTAAAAGAAAGTTGATGAAATGGACAGTTTTCTAAGAAAAAACAAATTTTCACAATCTGAACTGTGCTGCAAAGAAACTGAATACACCCAAAATTTTAGAAGATAATCATAAATGTAAGTCAAAGATTTTCCTTTATCACCACAGTTCCCCTCACTCCCAACCAAAGGCGCCTCAATTATAGTATGGGTAAATTTTAACAACCCTTAAAGTAATTATTAATTTCTATTATGTTTAAACTGCTCAGTAACAAAAAAAGGAAGGGAAGTGTTGCAATTCATTTTATGTTAACATGACTGTATAACACCAAAACATGACAAAGAGAGCACAAGAACAAATGACCTCACAATACCATAACCAAGATGGATTCCTTCCAGAAATGCAAGGGCAATTTATTACTAGAGAATCTATTAACTGATTGTATAAGTAAGCTAAAGGAGAAAAGACCATAATATCATTTCATTAAATGTAGCAAACCTTCAATAAAATTTAATACTCGTTCCTAATTAAAAAAATAAGCTAAGCAAGAAGAAGAAAAAAAAAAAAAACCTTCCATTCCTTAACAGAGCATTTATTCCTATGGAAAACAAAACACAAATAGCAGATATAATGGTAAACATAAATACATTTCTCTTAACAGAAAGTCAAGATGTTGGCTATTTTATTCAACATTGTTAAGGAGATTTTAGCTAACCCAATATGTCAAATAAAAGAAACAAGAAGTATAAACTTTAAAAGGAAGACAGAATTATAATTTGCAGCTTTCACTATGTACAAAAACCTAAGTAATTGAAAAAATGTTTTTAATTTATAAAATGCTTAAAACTAGTGACTTAAAAAAAAGCTTTCCTATGTACCCAAAACTGCTCGAAATTCAATAAATATTTGCCTGATGTGCCAGGGACTATGCTGAACACTAGACAAACCAAAAGGAAGGTAAGGGAAATATCCCAGCACAAGAGCAACAACAAACTTAGTGCATTGTGAAAAACACTACGTGGAGAAAATGTGTGACTTGTTTGAAAGGTTTAAATAGCATTTGATTAAGTCAAGATGCACAACATGTTCCTGGATGAGAAGACTCGTTATTGGGAAGATATAAATTCCCCTCAAAGTAATCGGTACCTCTAATGCAGTTCTAATAGAAATTCCAAAGGGACTGAGAAGGCAGAAAGCGGCAGGCTTAACAAACAGGTACTGAAGCCCATGTAGACTGCCTGAAAACACCTAGGATTTTTTAAAAAGAACAAGATGAAGGAAATAGCTCTGCAAGGTGGAAAATCCACAATAAATCTACAGTTATTTAAAAGTGTAAGGTCTGTATAAAGAGAGACAAATAGATCAACAGATTAAAACTAAGTCCAAAAGAGATCCATAACTATATCAAAATTTAGCATATGATCCAGGGACATTGGCTGATGGACTGAATATGATGATGAAGAGTTTTCTGGTTGCATCACTAATCATTAGAGAAATGCAAATCAAAACTACAATGAGGTATCACCTCACACCACTCAGAATGGCCATCATCAAAAAGTCTACAAACAATAAATGCTAGAGAGGGTGTGTAGAAAAGGGAACCCTCTTGCACTGTTGGTGGGAATGTAAATTGATACAGCCACTATGGAGAACAGTATGGAGGTTCCTTAAAAAACTAAAAATAGAACTACCATACGACCCAGCAATCCCACTACTGGGCATATACCCTGAGAAAACCAGAATTCAAAAAGAGTCATGTACCACAATGTTCACTGCAGCTCTATTTACAATAGCCAGGACATGGAAGCAACCTAAGTGTCCATCGACAGATGAATGGATAAAGAAGATGTGGCACATATATACAACGGAATATTACTCAGTCACATAGAGAAATGAAATTGAGTTATTTGTAGTGAGGTGGATGGACCTAGAGTCTGTCATACAGAGTGAAGTAAGTCAAAAAGAGAAAAACAAATACCGTATGCTAACACATATATATGGAATCTAAAAAAAAAAAAAAAAAAAATGGTTCTGAAGAACCTAGGAGCAGGACAGGAATAAAGATGCGGAAGTGTCTTTAATTTACAAGAGAATGGACTTGAGGACACGGGGAGGGGGAAGGGTAAGCTGGGACAAAGTGAGAGAGTGGCATGGACATATATACACCACCAAGTGTAAAACAGATAGCTAGTGGGAAGCAGCCACATGGCACAGGGAGATCAGCTCGGTGCTTTATGACCACCTAGAGGGGTGGGATAGGGAGGGTGGGAGGGAGACGCAAGAGGAAGCGGGTATGGGGATATATGTATATGTATAGCTGATTCACTTTGTTATAGAGCAGAAACTAACACACCATTGTAAAGCAATTATACTCCAATAAAGATGTTAAAAAAAAAAGAGTTTTCTGGTTGCACAACTGGGAAGAAAGATATTACTGATTGAAACTGGGGAAACTAAATAAAGACCAAATGAAGCAAGAACAGAATAAATTTAATTGTAGACCTGTCGGATTTGAAGAATTCTCGTGGAGTCCAAGTACAGAAATATCAAGTAAACAGTGAGATAAATGGGTCTGGAGGTCAATAGTGCTCTAGGCTGGAGCTGTCAACTTGAGAGTGACACGAAGCTGCTAACTGAACTCTTGGACACAGGTGAGACTTGTCAAGAGGAACGAGTAGTGACAGGAGAAAAGCACTGGATCTTGAGAAATGCAAACAGTTAAAAACCAAGTAGAGGAAAATGAGCTCAAAGAGATGTGATAATCCATCAAGAAACAGGAAAACCAGGAATGTGTAATATCATAGAATCAAGGGCAAAAACGTCTTTCAAAATGGAGGAAAGTCCAACCTAAAGGTCTGAAAATGTCTACTGCAATTACCAAAGTACATTCTGCATGGTGTAAGGTTATAAAAAGAGATTCACGATGTGAAGAATTCCAGTGAAGAACCCATATTTCAAAAGCACCTTTAAAGGGCTTATGTAGATAAAATTTTTAAAAGAGAATGAGAGGAGAAAGACATTAAAAAGGGAGGGAGGGAAATCTAGAAGGACATGCAAACAAGAAACACTGTTTGTCACTGGGGGAAGAATTACAGGTAGTTTTAAATTTTATATACTTCCGTATTGTTTGACTATCTTTACCAAAAACATGGACTACTTATATGTTAGCAAAAAATAAAGATCATTTATTTGGGGGAGAGCGGATGGAGAAAAAAAAATCACCTCCCAGACATTTTCTTTATAAGAAAACATTTTATTATGATTTAAAAGTTAAAAAAAATTCACAAAGGTCCCACATACAGATCCATAGCATTCTAACTCTTTTATTACAGCCACATCGTATGAAGTGATATGCTTTTATTCATTCCTTTAAGCAGCATCTATGAAACGTCTATTATGAATCACTCACTGTGCTAAAAACACTAGAGGTAAAAATATAATTCAGATACTGCCCTTAAGCCACAAGAGCCGACAATACGGTAAAGAACACAGACATGTTAACAATTATAATTCAATATGACAAGTGTATACACAAAGTGCCAAGGAAGGTGTAAGTTAAAGTATTTGATGAAAGAAAGAAAATTTGATCTGAATCTTGAAGAAAGATTAGGTAGGAGTTCCAGTCAAGGTCATCTGATTCAAGAGGAACAGAAAAGCAAAAGCAGAGAAGCATAAAGAAATGTTTGGGAAGCCTGAGTACTTCTAACAAACTTAAACTCTGCATTCACCCACTCTCCCCACCAGGCCTCTTGGCTCCCTGAGTGTGCCCCACCACCTTGATGAGCTCCTCATCAGAACTTCCTCTCTATCTGAAGCACTCAGCACAGGAAAATGCTTATCTTTTTTTTTTCCCCTATGTGCTTTCAAAAAAAGTAGCATCCATACATGAATTCATGAGTTCTTAACTCTTGAATACCCTGCTTACAGATTATTTTAACTTTGAACCTACCACATTGCACGGTAACACCCTTCTGCTGAGTGAAAAAAAAGAAGAAAATAATGAAGTTGAGTCCAAAAAGCTAATGTTGTTTAAATCAGTATCAAGGAATAAGACTGATTTATCAACTACCACATTTTCCTAAATAGTTTTCATACACTGCTATTTCAAGGAAAGAAAGAACCTTAATAATTCCAGAAAAATAAATCGGTACTGCCGTTTTCTTTGGAAAAGTTATATATGTACATGGTTGGCTGTTGAAATAAAAGTCTTCCCAAGGGATAAAGTGGTGGGCCAGGGGCTGGTGGGGAAGAAACCCAAAAGAAAACCTCATTCCTAAAAGAGCATTTCTCTTTTCACTTGCTATTTCTGTTAACAATCACCAAATAGTCTTTATTTGTTCATTCATTCATTCATTCATCTCCCCAGATTAAACGAAATAAGAGAATATATGTATGGTATATTTCATATGCTTTAAAAACAAAGAAATCAAGTTATCATCTCATTTCTTTATAAAAGATAACTATATTTAATTTTAAAATTAATTAGAAATTAAATTTCTTTCATTTATTTATATGTTTCAATTTAGTTTTCTTTTTTTTGTGTGGAAGTTAAGTGCATGTTACATTTGATAAATTTTGCCAAAAAATATACAATCCCACATTTTCACAAAGGGTAGAAATGTTAAAAGTTCAAACTTTCAAACTAAGGCTGTTATGTATTCTAAATGAAAAATAATTTTCTCCTTTGATATTCTAATTACTGTAAATATAATGCAGAATCCTTCCTATATTATAACATTATAGCACAATATTTGAGATCAGTTTTTAAGCACTCAACATTCTAGGGGGAAAAACCATGAAACTAAAGCCTCATTAAAGTGATAATTTCAGTTACATGAGCATTTCACACGTTATAAGAGTCCTGTATTACACACACATCTGTAACCGTCTACTGTGAACATGTGGAATCATACTCTTTGGTGTTAACGCACCACCCCACCATAAAGAATTAGTGATGACATCAAAAGACAAATATATTTCTAAAAACTGCCATGGTTTAAGTGTAGACAAACTAAAATATAAAAACAAGATAAAATAAAACTAACAAAAAACAATGCTGCTTACTGAAGGTAACACAGGTAACAGAAGTCCATAATTTTGAAGATCTGATACACATCAGGGAGCCCCTCCAGAGCAAACACTGAAATTAGTAAAAGTGGGGCTGGGCCTTCCATTTCTTTTTGCTATAAAACACTGACCAAGGTTTTTGACATAAGAACTTTAAGAAATAGCAACCAAATGTACTTTTAAGTTAATGATATTAAAGGACTAGAATAAATTGCAGACAAACTGTGTAAGATTAAAATTTTAAACCCTCCCTCTTTTCCCCCCTTTATTCCTCCCCTCTCTGTTTTTCTGTCTCTCTCCATACATGCATGCATATATGCATTTGTATAATTAATTCATCTTAGGAAGCTGAGTGGGTAACACAAAAATTAATAAAATCTTGTATAAACAAACTTAGAAGGCCATTCCATTTAGTTGGTATTGACTTTTTTTTTTTGACATCTTTATTGTAGTATAATTCTTTACAATGGTGTGTTAGTTTCTGCTGTATAACAAAGTGAATCAGCTATATGTATACATATATCCCTATATCCCCTCCCTCTTGTGTCTCCCTCCCACCCTCCCTATCCCACCCCTCTAGGTGGTCACAAAGCACCGAGCTGATCTGGCATTGACTTTTTGAATAAGGAAATTCTGTAGATCAACTTCACTAGGAGACAGAGTCTGCTCTTAGATATTTTGGTAAACAAAAAATCTTGTCTTCCTGTTAAATTCGATACTCAGAGAAGGCATGTGTTTGAAATAAATAACTGAATCATCACCCTATTATTTCTCATACCCTAAATCATTACCATATATATATAAAACATTCCCTACGTCTACATTTTTACCAATAAATAAAATTCTGATTCCCTGACATTGTCTTAGCAAAATGCACTAAACCTCATACCAATTATACTACTGACAGTACATACTCTTTAAGAATAAAAGAATCCTAAAGTAATCCATTTGGTTTCTAAGCAGACATCACTCATCTCAGACTTTGTCTTCAACATTTCCACAAAAGAATAATTATCAAAATTAGTGAAATGTTGCACAGTTCTTATTCAGGAGAATACCCTGACTAAAGCAGACCACTCACTAATAAAGTGCAACTTAATAAATCATGTGGAATCTTATTTTGTTCAAACCCTTACTAACTCCTAGCACCATCTGTTACCATCAAAACTATATGACAAGATATGATATATAATTAATAGGTAAACAACAATCTAATTAAAATGGACAAATACTCCATGTTCCTGCCATTTGGGAGCTCTAATTACAGACTAAATTTTAAGCTTGAATTAAATATTTAAGCTGGAAAATTAACTTTCCTTCTCGAGCCTTGAATACATTAATACAGATATGTGAAGCGACTTCCTGATGGGAACTTAAACATGTAATTTAGTTTCATCAAAGCAGTTACTAATTGTTAAGCAGCAGTACCTTACCATATGTACACAATAGCTATTCAGAGCTGAAAAGGTGGTTCCAAAGCACCCCTCTGCAACCCTTTCCTGACATAAATATAAAATGTATATACTGCACAGCAGTAAATACACACACTGAAAATAAATTAGAGTCTTCAGCTTTCAATGCTTTCTGAAGACAATTAGAAATTGGTCTAAATAAACAAAATATACCTATATTTGACAAGTTAAAAA
Source organism: Balaenoptera physalus (assembly GCF_965194825.1). NCBI lineage: Eukaryota > Metazoa > Chordata > Mammalia > Artiodactyla > Balaenopteridae > Balaenoptera > Balaenoptera physalus. The sequence continues at coordinate 9,193,354 of NC_138891.1, read as the reverse complement.
CCACACACAAGTATAAAAGGCCAGAAGATATTAAAGGATGAGAAGGATCCAGGTATAAAATTCTAAGATTACACAAAGTTAATTAAAGACCCTGACCTACTGAACCAAAATGACAAGTTAAGACAGGATACTAATTCTTTTCTTCCTACCTCTTCCCTTCATAGAATATAGCAGACTTTGGTAATAATGTTCTAGAAAGCATTTAGAAAGACGACATCTTAAAGGTGAACCTTTTTCTACATTTTTCACTCATTTTTGAATGTAGGAAGAAAAAATTTCAGAATAAATGACCCTAACAAGCACATGTTTAAGAAAACAAATTCTACAAGAATGTGAGAAATACACTAAATTGCCATTTTATGTTGAGCAAACAGAGAAAATGACAAATCGCTAAAGAAAGGTGTATATCACTCTTTTTAAAAATAAGTTATTCTAATTCCTTATAAACATAAACAATGGCAGGTCAACACAGTTTGGTTATGAAAAGAGAACACGGTCATTAAATATTTCTTTGTTAAGCATTAAATAGCATTTAACTTTTAGCTTATACTAAAAATTACCTGATTTTTATACTTACATAGAAACAGTACTATACTGCACTGTTTAACATTCAGGCCAGTGAAAAATATCTAACACTTGCTTACGTTAAATTTCCTATATTTGAAATTTTCACCAGAATTTAAGTGAATAAAATTTAAATCATAAAAAGATCTGCATATAAGAATAAAAAGGAACCTTCTGTTCTATTTGACAATAGGAAATATATTTACTGTTTTGTAATTCATAACTCTTATTCTAGGTTTTTGCTCAAGAATAAGTTTGCCTGTTTTGTCTACCAATATTTCCTTACATCTACTCCTTCCTAAAGTTGCCAAAACTATACTCATGCTTAAATTTTACTCATGTAAATTACAGAACACTTGAAGTTCCTAGTATATTAGTGATCCCTAATTATCTGAATACGAAGATACTCTTTTTAATTTCAAAAAATATCACGGATTTGTTACAGGATGTAATGTATAGCACAGGGGATAGATTCAGTATTTCACAGTACTTTTGTATGGAGTATAATCCATAAAAATATCAAATTACTGTTTTGTACGCCTGAAACTAACATAATATTGTAAATCAACTATACTTCCATAATTAATAAAATAATACATACATACATACTTTTTTTTTTTTTTTTTTTTTGGCTGAGTTGGGTCTTTATTGCAGCGCACGGGCTTTCTCTAGTTGAGGCAAGCGGGGGCCTCTCTTCATTGTGGTGTGCGGGCTTCTCATTGCAGTGGCTTCTCTTGTGGCGGAGCATGGGCTCCAGGCATGCGGGCTTCAGTAGTTGTGGCACGCAGGCTCAGTAGTTGTGGCACACGGGCCCAGTTGCTCCGCGGCCTGTGGGATCTTCCCGGACCAGGGCTCGAACCCGTGTCCCCTGCATTGGCAGGCGGATTCTTAACCACTGCGCCACCAGGGAAGCCCCATACGTATTTTAAAGAATAAAGTTTGTGTAAATTTTATAGTTGGAAAAAAAATCAAAGATCTGCCCTACACACACATAAGTAAATGTACTTTCAGTCTCTGACAAAATACACTGACTAAATACACAAATGTACATGGGTTTAAAGATGCTTTGTCATTCCCCTCAAGTTTCATAATGATTTGCAGCCACGGACTGGCAAATACCCACAGAAAGAAAACGAGGACAGTCTTTGAACAATCCTTTGAAGTGAATATTTATTTTCATGTTATCCTGTATCACACAAAGAATAGCAAATGAAGGACAACCAGTAAATACTGCTGAGAGATAAAAACTCTGTCCTAAAAAGATTTGATGGATATACAAAATACAGCTGATTCATATTTAAGTAGCACGGTTCTTTTCTAATACTAAATCAGTCAACTAGAAGATAACAGAAGTTCCTCCATAACGCAGGCTAGAAAAGTCTATTCAATTTTACTTAAAATCTGTATGCTGTTAAAGTACATGCCATGGAATTTACTAGGATGACAACTACATAGATATGAAATTCATGACATATTGATTCAACATATTGAACTGGTTTTTAAAACCAATTTATATAAATGATTATAATGGTCTATATTATGTTTAGCCCTTGAGGCATATGGTAGTAAATTTGAATTAATTTTAAATAAATTTACATAAATATAAAAAGTTCAGTAATTTTTATCCACCCTGCATATGAAACAGAACAAATTAAAAAACAAGAGGATTGTACTTTATAAATGCACTTGAGGCCAAAGTTCAAACAAACCAGAAATCTAAGTTTATTTCTTACAAAGAAATGAAATAACTGATTTTCATAAGACAAAAAAAGAAAAAGAAAGTCATCAATGGAGAAGCTACTACTGAATATTAAGCAGTAAATATTTATATAAATATGTATGTAAATATATATTTGGCAGTAAATATGATTTACATTTACTATACATTCTTTAAAAATTAATGTAACTGAAAAAACTTCACACTGTTGTATGGTATACATATATTTAGATGGAACTACTAATTAAGACAGGAATACAGTAAATCCCGTTTGGAGAATTTATGCAATTTACAAAATGAAAAAATTTTTAAAGGCTGTCAAGTTTTCCTTGATAGGTTACTAGAAAGTCAGAGATTCCATCCTTTGTATAAGGATGGTTCTAACTTCCCATCAGTTAATCGGGGCACAAGTTCTGATTAACTTGGAGACTAAGCCAGAAAACATACAGGCTTCTAAAACGTGGCGCACGGACAGCATGTGTGTGAAATTAAGCAGCCTTGATAATAAAAATTTGCACTTTGATCTCTCACCCTCATCCCTGTTCCATCAAATAATTAAATGCCCATATATCCAGAAATTCTAAACATATTAACCCAAAACCAAGATATGATTCCTAAATTTGGAACTTATTACTTTGGTATCATCAGAGGCATTTCCTGACTATCATTTGCCAGTTGCTTGACAGAAATATTTTCTAATTTTTGAAGCCACAGACGAGGAAACTGTAGCTCAGAGATGAGTTATGTTTCTCAAAGTTGCACTGTTAACTGAAACTCTTCTTCCCCATCCTGTCTCAGGTCACACAGTCAGAACTCAGATCTCTAATGCCAAACACTGTTCTCTTTATGACACTTTTCCTCCAACATGTTATTCTGAAAATTTTTTAAATTCAGAAAAGTTTACAAGAATGTTACAGTCAACATTCATATACTCACCACCTAGATTCTAACACTGACATTTTACTTTACTTGTCTATCCATCAGACCCTCACTTTCTTAAGTGTTTCAAAGTTGCAGATGCTATGATATTGGTTTTTCAACATCTTATTACAAATATTTCCAAATATACAGAAAAGATGAACACCCACCTAGAATCTTCAATTCATTTGAGTACATTTGCTTTATTATAATGTCTATCTGTCCATCATTCTGTCAATCCATCTTATTGTATTATTTTAATTACCTAAATGATTTGTTGCCACTCCTGACTCCCTTCTGCAAAAGGACAGCTACTGAAAAGTTGTTTGTATGTATTTAAAACTGTTATCTTACCTTTATTGCTTTCAGTTCAAGAAATGTTTGGCTATACATGCTTTGAATGTTTTGTCACTTCTCTAAATTGTCTATCGGGTATAAAGACAAACCCTTCAGGAGAGGAGAGCTCACTCATTTCTCTTTTGCAAAAAAAAAGAAAGAAAAAGACACTGAAACATTTTCTAAGGTTACTAGATAAACTGAAAAACTCACAGAAAACCAAGTTTTTTAGGGGGAAAAAAAACTGTTAGCTTTAGTTAATCAAGCAATTTGACATACAAGTGGCTTTGAAACCACTTTGCAGAAAAGTTACACTACTAAAGCTAAGTAATTATGTTATCTTTATACCTTCTCATGGTATGTAATTCTATGATGTATACATTCCACAATGTGATTCTATGATGCATAACTGTCATTTTCTGTCAGTAAAAATTTTACTCCCAATTCACAGGATGGAATTTAAATGCATCAGTATTTCCTGGAGTTTGGTTATTAATCTAAACGAATATACCACTGTATCTCCACAATTCCCTTTATCCTTAAGCTCTCTTAGTCCCTCACTCAGTACAAGTGCTTTCAAACTCACTGAAACACCTAGTTCTTTGACTTCATTTCATTTCAATCCCCTCTTCCCCTTCTAGTTTCCCTTCCTTCCCTATCAGAACTAGACTATCTGAGCTACTATTGCAACTAAGCTTTTCCCAGTACAATGTCCTCTCTTGCTCCATGCCTATCAGCTGTGTCTTTCCTGAAAACCCTCCAACACTTGTTCAGTCTCAGTTGCCTTCTCTGACTCTACACTCCATTTGCTGAAAGCAGAGGAAATAATGGATGAATAGGAATTCCTTCCACATTTCCACCCAGCTGAAACACACCCACAGGCGCTGTGGCTGTCAGGGAGGTGCACCACTCAGAGAGAACCTGCTGGAAGGAGTGCCGTCCACTGTCATACCTTCTGGATCCACCACAGTGCTCATGCCAAAGAGAGGGATGCCAGGGGAGCCATTCCCACCCAACACAGGGCATCTCTCAGGCAGCATGTGCTCTGCCCACTGCCCACCACCCCACACCACGGGTCTGGCTGGGACCTTCTCAAAGCTGCACTGGTGTCTGAGACTCCTCTTCCCCAACCTGTCTTCCCTCCTCTTCTCTCATGGGCTAAAGGTAACTCACACTTGCTGGTTCTTGTCTTGTCTTCACCCCTGTGATAGTTAATTTTATACATCAACCTGACTGGGCTAAGGGATGCCAAGGTAGCTGATAAAACATCATTTCTGGGTGTGTCTGTGTTAAGTGTCTCCATAAGAGATTAGCATTTAAAGTAGACTGAGTTTTTAAGAAGCCAATGTGAGTGGGCATCACCCAATATATCCAAGGCCCAAACAGAACAAAAGGTGAAGGAAGGGCAAATTCGCGCTCTGGGCTCAGGCTGAGATATTTGGACACAGACCAGGATTTAGTCCATCTCGCCCATTCCCCATGCCATCGCCCCAATTCTCAGGCCTTCAGACTCAACATGAATCACACACCGTAGGTCTTCCTAGTTCTTCAGCTCGCAGGCAGCAGATCAGGGGACTTCTTAGCCCCTAAGCTGCATGAGACAATGTCTGTATTTTATACCTACAGATCCTTTTGGTTCTGTTTCCCTGGAGGACTCTAATACAACCCACAGTGCAGGACTCCAGGCTCCTGTATTATTGTTCCCCGAACACTTCCGGGAGTCGTCTTGAAGTGTCTCACATGTGTGCATGAGCCAGACCAGTCAGCTGGCAGTCACCTCCCAGGGCACGTCTATCATTCACCCCTCTTTGTGCCTCTCTGGGTGGTATCTGAGGTCTGCTGGTTCCATTCCCTCCAAACTACGCTTGGGTGGGCCTCATGTGTTCCCCCCCGCCAGGGACTGCCTCTGCTCTGGACTGCTGATCACTGGTGGCGACTGTCACCCACAGGGCCCCATTCGCTGCAGCCTGCTTCCCCTCCACTGGGCGCTAGCCACTGCTTTATCCAGCAGCACCGCCGTCACCCAGCCCCCCTCCCCCACCTTTCTAACACGGCCAGTGCAGTGTGGTCCGTAAAATGCCAGTCACTCAGTGGATGGTGGCAAAAAAGGGGAAAGAATGCCTTTCTACTGGACTCTCAGTTTAGAGGGTACAAGGGCCATGCCACTTGTCCCCAAACATCTTATATTTCTCCTTGTTCTCTTGTTCTTTCTCAATTTCTTTTTCTTACAGCCCAGGTATCCTTCTATCTCCCGTGGTCTCTGACGCAAGGCCTGAGAGGTCTAGACCCGAAAGCAAAACAGACTCCAGGCCGAATTCAGAAATGCTCCTTCTCTAGCAGCCAAGATGGCATCACCAGGTCTGGCTCTTTAGTCTTTATTTTTTCTTTACAAAATTTTCACTTTTGTTCCTACACATCGAAGACCAGTGGCAGGCCAGCCACGCCCCAGATGTGGCTGAACCCTGCAAGGAACACAAGCAAGGGCCACACGGGGGACATGCTGCGCAGAAGGAGTCTTAAACGCTAAAACAAAACACACAACTACTGAAACATGCACTGCCCTTTCGTGCTCCATGTTTCTCATATTTAATACACTCCATTAAAAACTTTACATTAAAATTCCTGAATTATGTGTGTCACTCAAAGCAGCTTGCCCACTGATAAACGAAAGCCTCCCTTTTGGGGAAATATTTCACAAATTACCCTTTTTATCTGAATTCCAGGGTGATTAGGCCAGCAGCGTCACATCACCCACCCCGCAGCACGTCGGGCAGTAGCAGGCATCCCTCCTCTGTCGGCATTCCGAAAGGCATTTCCAGACTGACACCAGGGTGGGAAAAGAATGGCCAGAGAGAGGAGAGCAAGCAAGAAGCCGTCTGGCTGGGGATCACCAGAGAGTCATCCCTACAATGGGAGGAGCCATTCTTTAAGCCACGAGAACACAGGCAAGAAAGAACAATAACTTTTCTTGCAAGTTCCACACTGGATTCAGACTCTACATTAGAGGGTAATCTGTACCAATAAAGTATGAATGTAAATAAGACAAAGAATGGACTAGAGGAAAAAAACATAATGCAAGGTCTCTGAAAACAAAAGCACATTTTACAGAAAATGTGCAGTGAACATCAACATTACTGGTAGTTCAATTTCATTCAAAAATTGATATACACTTAGAAATTAAATCCTTGGCTTTATAAACATGATGAATAAGCAAATACTTCAGGATAATATACTTTTTACCACAAGCATTTTATGAGAGAAGATTTTCCTCAAAGCTCCAACACTAACAAATTCCAAAGTCTTCAGTCACTAAAAATAGAGCTCCTTATTTTTCCTTATCTATTTTGATACTTTTAGCCGTCTCATAAATTGCCTATTTTTTGGATTTTAACAACCAGTCATCCTAGAATTTTTATATTTTCGTAAAGAAAAAGGAAATACATATGTGTGTTTTAAATTTTATGCTTTAAAAAATTATTCTTTACAACAAATACAACTCGATCTTTAAAAGGAGAGAGAAGAGGCTTTAAAGGCATAAAGGAAATAAAAATGGACAAGGATTGAGGCAGTATGGCGTAGATTTCAGGTAATTTTAAGCACTGGATAATTTTAATCTAGAAAGAAGGCCTCAATTCAGTTATAAATATATTTTAAAAAATAGCACACTATTCCCTTAGAGAATCTGGATGGTGGCATCTTTTGAAATAAGCAACGAAACGGCGGGGGAAAAACAACCTCTCCTTATGTTGCATTTATTCAATTTGTGGACTCCTACTGCAGGTGGTCCTTGAAACAATAACATAAAAGACTTCTAAAACAAAATGGATAAATATGACCATTTATTTAAAATTCAGGCAGTTTTTTAAAACTCTATTTCTATTCAGAGAGTCCAATTATCTACAAGATATATACAAGCTGCACTACAAGCCATTATAATGGATTGATTTTAAACAAAAATACTAGCACATATATACACAAAATGAATCTTACCTCCCTTCAAAATATCCATTTTGAGCAGCTATACATCAATTCCACTGAATTCAAAAAGAGGCATTGCTAAAATACTTTGATTAATGGATTATGTATACATCTTCCCAAGGGGACTATTTCAAAGGGAATAACACACATTTGAATAAACAGGTTCTGATGTATTTATTTTAAAATTGACCTCACTAATCTATAGTCAAATGTAATATAGAAAACAAACTTTAAAAGACATAACGTTCTCTGAACAAATAAATTTGCATTTGAAATTTACACGTTCAAAATAAATCTTTTCCTGCCACCCACGTAAGAAAATGGAAAGTGATGAGGGATAGAAAGGTTAAGTATTATAAAGTCAAATAAGTATAAAAGGCCATTATATTCACTACCTTTTGAGAAGTGAGTTACCTATTGAGGGAAAAAAAAAAAAAAAAAACTCCAAATTTAGACTAAGCATTCTGTACCAAGCAGCAACAAATTCACTGAGGGTGGTCTTTAAAGTCTGCACTGCACATATAAATTTCTTTTAGCTGTAGTATATGCAGTATATGGTTCCAACTAATAAACAACAATTCATCCAAAAATGCAACCCATCTTGAAATAATAGTACTTCCAGAAAAGCAAACTACTGTCGATTACAGTTTAGCACTTAAAGGACAGTAATTTTTATTCTTACCTATGCAGTGACTTGAAATAGGTATAATTAAAAACTAACTTGTAATTACTATAACTATGCATCTATAGAAACATCCACACATTTTTAAATATATACATATTTTCTTCAATTTGTCTTAATCTTAAAACTGTTCACAGAGTAGTTTTTATTTTAAAAATATTTTAATGCAAGGCATGTCATTTTACCCTTTTTTGTTTACTTGTTATGAAAATGATATAAAACAAATACTTTGACCACAAGCCCTGGGTGTTCAGTGCCTTCAATCAAATCACTGCAATTAATATGAAATTCTAAATACAGAATATAATGCCACATAAATAGTATAACAGCCAAGTCCTGTCTAAGAAGCCATATGTTTTTTCCCATTGTTCAAAAAAAGGAGATGACTTCCCGTCACTTATGTTTCTGATTAGCAAGGTGATTTATGCCACAATCACTAAAAATGCCAGCAAGTGAATGAGAAAATGCATAGTGACTGCGCCAGATGTGCACAATAAACAGGAATCCCATTGTAATCTCTGGTACTTAGTTTATATGAAGGTAATGTAGGAAACACTCTTGGATATGGCAAAGTCACTCTTTTTTAAATTTGACTATAAATGATATGAAATAAATTGTGTGTTTTATACTTTATGGCATGCATACATTGATAAATTAGGTAGCGTTTTGTATCCCGACTTATCTACAAGACAAACCTGGCTAAGATCATGGGGATTAATTGCTTCAGAAGTGTGAAATGCAGCTTTTCCATTCTTTTCTGCACACTCAGTGAAGAAACAATGATTAATCACTGTTTAACTATTCTCTTGAGGATCTACAAGATTGCCAAAGCAGGACTTATCCTCATAAATCCAAAAAATACAGGTTTAGATTTGTTGCCAACAAATGAAAGAACATGAACTTAAACCCATTTGTTATCAGATTAAAATAATGTCAAGGTTTTAGAACCTCACTGGTACACAATTCCCTTTTAATCGGTGACTTCAATAGGAAATGAGATTAACACATAAGATATAACAAAAGTACACGTATTTTACAAAAGTAATAATAAACCTATTTTTTTAATATAAAATATTCTCAGCCTAATAATGTCAAACATACTATTGAACTTGAGCTGATAACCTCCCTTAGATACATAAATACTTCAATTCCTCTGTGCTATTTATAAAGAATAAAATACATGTTATCAGATGAAAAACATTTCTAAATGGTTATTTCAAATGGAAAATGACTGCTTATTTCAAGAAATTTTATTCTAGACAGCTACAGCTGAAGGACAATTATGTGGATAAAATTATTTAGTTCCAATAGTACTAACAGAAACATATTTATAAGTCTTTATAAGACTAAAAATGTAAAACTTCAAACTTTAAGCCTATACTATAAATGACCCAAAAATATGTTGAAGATAAGTACATGAGAAGAGAGGTTTCAAATATATTCCAAGTAATTTAGGCTTTCAAGATATCTTCAGTCAATATTCCCTACACACTGAAGAAATTAAGTAACTCTTAAGCATTTATAAAATTTTTAAAACATATTTTTAAGAGCGGAAAACTTATTTTGTCACAATATTAAAATGTTATTAGCATCGTAATGGTCAAATCATTACAAATTAAAGATTTCAAAAATCCCCTTTAAATGGGTTAGCTGTTCACAGCCTACAAAGTATTACTAAACGGGAATAACCTAAAGTAAAAACTTCAAACTTCTACGTAAAGTAGAAATACAGTTACCTCTCACGTAAAACGGACCCCTTTTCTATTTGTCTAATTACGTGTTCATCTAACGTCTCCCTTCCAGTTCATGATGCTCCTTTCAGGTCTACCAGGTACCACAGAGACTAGCAAAACTGCAAGGAAGTGGAGGTGAAAGTGGTGATCAAGTTCACTGTCCGATAAGTCTCTGTAAAAGTGAGTAAGGGGGACAGAAAGCGAAGGAGATTCCATATTTTCCACATTTCTTTTTTATCTAGAGTTGGTTGTTCCTCCATTATCAAAAAGTGAGAGTTATGTCTGGTGCGTGTACATTGAAAAACCTAGAAAAATTCACAATGAACTAGGCAAAAAAAACCCAAAAAAACAAAAAAACAAAAAGAAAGAAAGAAAAAAGAAAACTGAGTCTCCTTACGTCATCCAATTTAAAAAGGAAAACATCATAAAATGACATATTTAATAGTTAGCGTAATACCCGCCATAGTGTAAACAATCAATAAATATTTGTTGATCAAATGAATAGATGAATTCAAATTGATTCTACTCTGGAAGCTGATGACATTTTAGAGTCTATAAATAGAGCATCACCCTTTCATCTTCTCCTGACACTCCCAAAGATCTTCTCCACTTAAAATGTTTTACAATGAAAAATATTTAGGAAGAACCATTCTTAAGTGTTATTCAAAATATGCCATTAGCATAAAACCTCACAGAGATGCTAATTGTTTTGTTTAACCTGGAAAAACTATTAGGATGGACTTGTAGGTTTGAGGATGGAACTTGCAAAGGAACACAAGTGTGCAAAGGAACACAAGTGTGTCAGAATGAGATAGCTGGGATTTTTGAAAACAAGTCTGTGCTTATAAAGGGAAAGTCACTGCAACCGGTTTAAGTCAACAACCTAAACACAGAAGCCAAGTCCAGATGACAAAATGGCAGCTTACTGGAGAAATGTATATGTGAAGCCCAGGGAAGGAGACAAGTTAAATGACGTTAAATAATAAAGTTATTTAACAGGGAATCAGCCAAGAAGATGGTGAAGGAGTGGCCTGTGACACCTTGACTATTTGCCTGTAAAAAGGAGAACTCACCGAAGACCCTTCTCAGAGTTAGCCCGTGATGTACTGGGTGGCCTCACCACAAATAACAGTTATATGTCACGTGTTAGACCATGATATAATGTGGGCACATACCAAAGAAAAATGAGAGAGAACTTTCATTCTTGCTTAAAGGGGAATGCAATAAGCTAGACCCTGCCTTTAGAGGGAATAGAATAAAGTTATAAGAAGCCGAAGTCATCTTATTTCTAATTATTTCTTCCATAACAGTTGGTGCTTCCAAAGACAGAGAACTAAGTAAACTGACAGTAAACCAAATATACTGACTCTCAGTAAATGTGTCCTAGGAAGACAAGTGAATGTATGGATATAAAGGAGATATTACTCAAAAATGTCTTCCAGTGCAGTGACCAAGGAACTTGTGCCAGGTTTTAGGAAAACGCAGGGTCTGCAAAGAATAAAAATTAGTTATTTAAACCCAAGAGGGACCCACTAGAGGTGCTATGAGGAAAAGTAAGCACAAGGCTAGTCAGTTTTTTGGTCTCACAATTGCAACTGACCCTTGAATAATGCAGGGGTTCGTTCAAATATAATTTACAGTTGGCTGTCTGTATACAAGGTTGCTAGGCCTTTGCAGATTCAACCAACCATGGACCGTGTACTACTACAGTATTTACTATATTTATATTGAAAAAATCCACGTATAGATGGACCTATGCAGTTCAAACCTGTCTTGTTCAAGGGTCACCTAATTCCTTTCCCACCTGTTATCCTTCCTAACTTAAACTCTACAGTACTGGAGCACAGCAAACACGCTGCTTGAATCATGTCCCAAGACAACATGAGCAGTTCCTACGGCCAGAGGGGAAGTTATATCACTATCGAGAACTGGGAACTTGAGCAAGAATGGGTAGGAAGAGCAACATTATTCCATTACAGAAACACATGACAGTGATCCCAGAGATCACCTTATACCAGGAAGAAAATGCTGGAACTCTAACGCTATCACTGTATCCCGTATTTATCAAGTGTGCTCCTGCGCTGAGGTGACTGGGAGAAATATGAGTCAGAAGGAACACAATAGACTCCAGGCATTCGTAGATTTTTACATTCATGATTTCACCCTTGTTCAAGCAACCCAGGACACGAAGTAATTTATCATTTTTCTGATAAGTGAATTTGAACCACAAGCTGCCTAAGGCTGGTGTGAGAAAGCATTTCTGCTTCTGATCCTAATGTAGCTCGGTGGTTCTCTAGAACATACTCCAGAAATATTTACACATTTGAGATTTTTCAAAAACTTCAAGAGGTGCATCCTTCATAAATGCTTGTTGTATGTCTTCATTATAGTAACAGAATTTTTTAAAATACAAAATTCCTAAACTGGAAACCACCATTCATCTACGTTACTACAATAAAAATCACAAAGCGGTAAGCTGAACAGGACAAGCCTAAAGAAGTGGCAGGCAGCTAGTCGTGACGCTTCTGGCATGTGACATATCCCGGAAGTAACACAAAGCTTGACCGAAGACTTTTACAGATGGATCTGTGCCTGTGTGTGCTGCCTGCCTTCCTATTATTAAGGATAAACCACCCATGCTCCTACCTAAGGCCAGTCTCTCCACTTGTGCACCTTGCTTCAGCAATTCACTACTCTTTCCTGTATCATCAGTTTCCTCCTCTTTATTGGGGCATCCTCAATATTGATGTATGCTGCTTCTCTTCTACTCAAAAAAAAAAAAAAATCCTCTCTTGACCAACTTTCCCCCTTAAGTTGCCACATATGTTTCTCCTCCCACTCCACCTTGAACTCACTCCACCCTGAACCCACTCCAGTATGACTTCTGTCCTCCACTGAAACTGCTCTTCTCAAAGTCACCAATGACCTCCCACTGCTAAATCCAACAATCCATTCACAGTTCATGTAAAACTTCACGTTTCAGCAACATGTGCCACGGATGATCACCCCCCTTCCTTGGCACATTTACATCACTCAGCTTCCTGAGCTTTCAGATATTCCGAAAGCCAAAGGAGTTTTCCTTTTACCTAGCTCGGTTTTCCTTCCCTGGCCTCCTCAACTAATTCCTCTTCTCCTGACCCCTAGATGTAAAGGGCCCCAAAGCTGGGGCCTTCAGTTGCCTCTAGCTGTATCTACTGGATTGCGTCAATATTACCCCTTTAAAAATACCATCCACAATTGATAACTTTCACAGCTTTTTCTTCATCTCAGACCTTTCCCCTGAACTCTGGGACAGTATCTGTCTCCTTGACCTCTCCATTTAAATGTCTAATAAACATCTTCAACTTAGCATGTCCAGAACCAAACACCTGACCTTCTCCCCCAGTGTACTCCTTTTATAAGCTTCCCCTTCTTCATTAAATAAAACTCTTATCTTCCTAGTTATTCAGACCAAAAACATTACCAGAGGCGTATTTTACTCCCCGCCTTCACTCATAACTCAAATCCAATCCATCAGCAAATCCTGTTGTTCAAACCACAATTACCTCTCACCTCTAACCTTCTGCACCGTCCCTCTGCTTCTGCCCTTGCTCCCTCTACAATCCTTTCTCAACCAGGCAGAACGTAATTCTTTTAAACGATACATCAGATGTTGATACTTACTTGCCAATAACTTCCCATCTCATTCAGAATAAAAGCCAAATGCACGTCTCTAAAAGACTAGATTCCCAGTTATCTAATTTAATCCCTACTACTCTCTCCTCACATTGCTGCAGCCACACTGACCTCTCTGTTGTTCCTTGAACACATCAGTAATATTCCTACATCAGGGCCTTTGTACTACCTGTTCACTCTGCTTGAGTTGCTCACTCCGTCACCTCCATGTGACATTTACTATAAAGTGTTCCGTTCTCAGGGAGGTACTCCCTGACCACCCTATTTACAATTTCCATCAGTCCCCCTATGCTATTAACTCTCTAACCTCCCCTCCTTGCTTTATTTTCCTTTATAGCCCCACTATCTAACTGACTACATATTTTACTTATTTATCTTGCTTCTTGTCAACCTCTCTACCCTAAAAAGCAAGCGTAATCAAATCATGAATTTTTCTTTATTTTGTTTTCACTGTTAATATCTCCTAGAAAACTCTTCAATGAGTAAGACTGGCTTCAAATTTCTCAGAGGAATAATGGATGTTAGAAACAAACTGAGCAAAGTCTTCAAAGTTCTGAGGAAAATTATTTTAAATCTAGAAATACTAATATATACCCAGATAAATTATCAATCAACTGTGAGAATAAAAATATTTTCTAATATGCATAACTCAGAAAATTCATCTTGCACCATTTAACCTTCTGAAAATTTATTTAAATTGTGACAATGGGACACAAGAATCATTAGAACTAACCCAGAAATATAATGAAAAGAAATGAGTGTAACAGTTCCGCAAAAGGCCAACGAAGCTCTGGTCCATACTAAAACAGAAGTTCCAGGTTAAGTGATGTATTTCTTCAACAAGACAGTAGGTAACCTAACAAAAATTTATTTTACGATTTAAAATCATACATTTTAAAGCCTAAAAGTACAGTTGTGGTGTGCTACCCATAAATGGAGAGACGCAGACCTCCTATGAGCATTAAGTGAAAAGAATGGTAATTTAAAACTCTGGTAAAAACAAAGAACTATACACACATGCGGGGGAAAAAACGGTATAAATATGAAGCAAAATACAGTATGATTTTGAGAAGATGAAGAAAACTAAGAAATCTTTTGTTCTGGAAAACAATTTCTACTGGTCAGTTAATTCTGCACGGAATGCAGAATTAAGTGATACTCTGAATTGATATATAATCACTATATTAGAAATAATGAATATAATCACCTCTCTACAATGTTACTTTGCTGAAAGTCATTTATCACTATCATATTCTGATTATCAAAAAAAAAAAATGGAAAATAACAAGTTTTGACAACATGTGGAGAAACTGGAACCCTCACACATTGCTGGTGGGAACATAAAAGGCTACAGCCACTGTGGAAAACAACTTGTTGGTTCCTCAAAAAGGTAAATAAAAAATTACAACATGACCCAGCAATTATACTCCTAGGTATATACCTAACAGAACTGAAAACAGGTGCTCAAATAAGAACACGTGCACCTAAATCCACAGAAGCACTACTCACAAGAGCCAAAAGGTGGAAGCAAACCAAACAATTATATATACAATGGAATATTACTCAGCTGTGAAAATGTATAAAGTACTGACACATAACTGACACATGCTACATTACGGATGAACCTTGAAAACAGTACTACAAGTGAAAGCCAAACATAAAAGGTCATGTACTACATGATTCTATTTATATGAAATATTCAAAATAGATAAATCCTTAGAGACAGAATACAAACTGATGGATACCAGGAGTTGGGAGGAGGTCAGAATGAGGAGAAACTGTTTAAAAAGTAAGGTGTTCTACCTTGGAGTGATGGAAATGTGTGTAACTAGAGAGAGGTGGTGGGTTCTACTGAATTATTCACTTAATTTTATGTTACATAAATTTCACCTCAATAAATTGTTCTAAAAAAAAGATATTCTATTTTTAGATCAGTCTTTTCGTATTTTCTTATTTCCAGAGTATTTAAAGATTTCCATAATCTTCTTTCATATTGGAAGGCTCTTAGGATCAAATATTTATGATTTGAAGGAACATTTATCTCAGATTCACTAATCATTTAAGTTTCATTTCATTTTTTCCCCTCTGTTAAATCCAAGTAAAATTTTTTAAAATGTTATATTTTTCATCTATTACATCAGTTCATCACCAGAAGACAGGAGTAGGGATTTTTTTGCTTGTTTCTTTCTTACATTATTTTTATCTTTTATTTTTTCAGCTCTACTGATGTACGACTGACCTCAATATAATATAATAAAATGTAAGATATTTAAAGCGTATACTGTGTTGCTTTTTACTTTGATGTACTCCTGCTCACTTACTGATTTACGCTATTTTTGCCTCTGCTTTTGGTGTCAAATTTAAAAAATAAAAAAAGCATTGCCATGACCAATGTCAAGCACCTTACCACATCTGCTTCTAGGAGTTTTTATGGTCAAGGTTTTCTGTTCAAGTCTTTAATCTATTTGGAGTTGATTTTTGTGTATTGTGTAAGATAGCGGTCCAATTTCATTCTTTTGCCTGGGGCTGTCCAATTTTCCCAACACCGTTTATTAAAAGAGACTATCCTTTCCCCAGTGAGTATTCTTAGATCTTTTGCTATAAATTAATTGACCATCTATGTGTGGTTTATTTCTGGGCTCACAATTCTTTTCCATTAGTCTATATGTCTGTTTTTATGCTAATACCATACTGGTTAGATTACGTACCTTTGTAATATAATTTGAAATCAAGAAGTATGATGCCTTCAGCTTTCTTCTTCTTTCTCAAGAGTGCTTTGGCTATTCAGGGTATTTTGTGGTTCCATACAAATTTTAGGATAGCTTTTTCTATTTATGTGAAAAATGCCGTTGGGCTTCTGATAGAGATTTCATTGAATCTGTAGATTGCTTTGGGTAGTATGAACATTTTAACAATATAAATTCTTCCAATCCATGAGCACAGACTATTTTTCTATTTATTTGTGTCTACTTCAACTTCTTTCATCAATGTCTTAAAATATTTAGTATACATATCTTTCACCTCCTTGGTTAAATTTATTCCTGAGTTTTATTCTTTTTGATGCAATTGTAAATGGGACTGTTTCCTTTATTTCTCTTTCTGATAGTCCATTGTTAGTGTATAGAAATGCAACAGATTTTTATATATTGATTGTGTATCCTGCAAATTTACTGAATGTGTTTATTAATTGTGGCAGTTTTTTTGGTGGAGTTTTCTACATATAATATCATACCTCTGCTTTATTTCTTCCTTTCTGATCTGAATACTTCGGGTTTTTTTTTTTTTTTTTTTTGGTTTTCGGTTGTTTGTTTTGATTGCTCTGGCTGGAACTTCCAGGACTATGTCAAATAAAATTGGTGAGATTGTTTCTTTGAATATGGGAAACACCATCTTGTTTCTCATGGTTACTCATTGCAAAAAACAACCCTGATAAATAGCCCAAGAAAATAACACTCAGGTTCTTTTTGGGGGCGGGGCAACAAGTTTGGGCATTCTTGTCATATTCCTGATCTTAGAAAAAAAGCTTTCAGCTTGTCACCATAAAGTATGATGTTAGCTATGGGTTTCTCATATGTGGTCTTTATTAATATATTCCCTCTATACCCAGTTTGTTGAAAGTTCATACCATGATGTTGAATTTTGTCAAATGCTCTTTCTGCATCTACTGAGATGATCACATGATTTTTATCCTTCACTTTATCAATGTGGTGTATCACATTGATTTGTGGATAATGAACCATACTTGTATCCCTGGAAAAAATCCCACTTGATCATGGTGTGTGATCCTTTTAATGTGCTGTTGAATTTGGTTCAATATAGTTTGTTGAGGATTTCTGCATCTGTGTTCATCAGGAATACTGGTGTGTAATTTTCTTTTCTTGTAGTGCCCATGCCTGGTTTTGGTATCAGGGTAATGCTTGCCTGATAAAACAGACGTGTTCCCTCCTCTTCTATTTTTGGGGAGAGTTTGAGAAGGTTTGACATTAATTCTACTTTAAATGTTTGGCAGAATTCACCAGTGAAGCCATCTGGTCCAGGACTTTGCTGGGAAGTTTTGGATTACTGATTCTATCTCCTTACTATTGGACTATTCAGATTTTCTCTTTCTTCATGATTGATAGGTTGTATATTTCTAGAAATTCAACCATTTCTTCTAGGTTGTCCAATTTGTTGGTGAATAACTTCACAGCAGTTTCTTATGAACCTCTGTATTTCAGTGGTGTCAGTTTTTTTCCACCCTGCCCTTTGGATACCTAGCTAAAGTTGTGTCTACTTTATGTTTTTCAAAACAACAGCTTTGGTCTCATTGATATTTTCTGTTGTTATTTTAATCTCTACTTCATTTATTTGTGCTCTTTTTTGCTATTCTTCTACTAATTTTATGCTTAGTTTGTTCTATTTTCATTTCTTGAGATGTAGTTTTAGGTTATTTACTTAGGCTTTCTTTTCCTTTTTTTTATGTGTGTGGTTTTTCTTTTTTCCATTGAATGAAAGATTCCTCAGTTTTTATAGTGCTTTACAATTTTCAAAAGTTTCACACACATGATTTCATATAATCCTATAATAATCCTTTTTATCCTCACCCCTATATTGCCCCTTCCCCCTTCCCTCTCCCAGCTGGTAAACACTAGTTTGTTCTTTATATCTGTGACTCTGCTTCTTTTTTGTTTTATTCACTAATTTTGTTGTATTTTTTAGATTCCACATGTAAGTAGTACCTAACAGTATTTGTCTTTCTCTGTCTGACTTACTTCACTTAGCATAATGCCCTCCAAGTCCATCCATGTTGCTGCAAATGGCAAATTTTATCATTTTTAAAGTAGTATTCCAGTGTGTGTGTGTGTGTGTGTGTGTGTGTACACACACAAAATATCTTCCTTATCCATTCATCTGTTGATGGGCACTTGAGTTGCTTCCATACCCTGGCAAGTGTAAATAATGTTGCAATGAACACTCCGGTGCATGTATCTTTTTGACATAGTGTTTTTGTTTTTTTCAAATACACACCCAGGAGTGGAACTGCTGAGCCATGTGGTAGTTCTTTTTTTTAATTTTTTGAGAAACTCCAAACTGTTTTCCACGGTGGTCGCACAAATTTACATTCTCACCAACAGTGTACAAGGGTTCCCTTTCCTCCACATCTTTACCAACATTTGTTATTTGTGTTCTTTTTGATGATAGCCATTCTGACAGGTGTGAAGTGATACCTTATTGTGGTTTTGATTTGCATTTCACTGATTATTAGTGATGTTGAGCATCTTTTCATGTGCCTGTTGGCCATCTTCATTTCCTCTTTGGAAAAATGTCTATTCAGTTCATCTGCCCATTATTTACTCAGGTTGTTTTTTTGATGTTGAGTTGTATGAGCTATGTATATATGTTGGATATTAACCCCTTATTGGTCATATCATTTGCAAATATCTTCTCCCATTCAGTAAGTTGTCTCTTCATTTTGTTGACGGTTTCCTTTGCTGTGCAAAAACTTTTAAGTTTAATTAGATCCTATATGTTGATATTTGCTTTTCTTTCCTTTGCTTTAGGAGATGGATCCAAAAAAATATTGCTGCAATTTATGTCAGAGTGTTCTGTCTATGTTTTCCTCTAGGAGTTTTATAATATCCAGTCTTACATTTAGGTCTTTAATCCATTTTGAGTTTATTTTTGTATGTGGTATTAGAGAATGTTCTAATTTCATTCTTTCACATGTAGCTGTCCAGTTTTCCCAATACCGCTTATTGAAGAGACTCTCTTTTCTCCGTAGTATATTTGTGCCTCCTTTGTCGTAGATTAACTGACCATAAGTACGTGGGTTTATTTCTGGGCTCTCTATTCTGTTGCATTGATGTATGAGTCTTTTTTAATTATCAAAGCTTTGTAGCGTAGTCTAAAGTCAGGACACATGATTCCTCCAGCTTGTTGCTTCTTTCTCAAATTTGTTTTGGCTATTTGGGGTCTTTGGTGTTTCCATACCAATTTTAAAATTATTTGTTCTAGTTCTGTGAAAAATGCCACTGGTATTTTGATAGGGACTGCACTGAATCTGTAAGATTGCCTGTGGTAGTATGGTCATTTTAACAATATTAATTCTTCCAATCCAAGAACACGATACATCTTTCCATCTGTTTGTGTCATTGTCAATTTCTTTCATTAGTATCTCATATTGATAGTTTTCTGAGTACAGGTCTTTTACCTCCTAAGTTAGGTTTGTTCCTAGGTATTTTACTCTTTTTGATGAGATGGTGAATGGGATTGTTTCCTTATTTTCTCTCTCAGATAGTTCATTGTTAGTGTATAGGAATGCAACAGATTTCTGTATGTTAATTTTGCATCCTGCAACTTTACCAAATTCACTGACGAGCTCTAGCAGTTTTCTGGTGGTGACTTTAGGATATCCTATGTATACTATCATGTCATCTGCAAACAGTGACAGTTTTACTTCCTTTCTAATTTGGATTCCCTTTATTTCTTTTTCTTCTCTGATTGCTGAGGCTAGAACTTCCAAAACTATGTTGAATAAAAGTGATGAGAGTGGACACCCTTGAGCTTTCCTTTCTTAACGTAGGTGTTTATGGCTATGAACTTTCCTCTTAGAACTGCTTTAGCTGCATTGGATTAGGGATAATTTTTATCTTCTTTTTACTTTTCTGTATATACCAAACTTTCTAATAAAACATATTACATTCACAATTTTTAAATGTTTGCAACTTATTAAAAGGATAAAAATGTTAAACAAAATGGGAAGGAGCACTAGAATAGACCACTTTGGGGAAAAATCTGTTATTCTAAGCTGATGTAAAAGACTTTGGAAGTTTAAAATGTTTTAAACCAAGAATGATTTGAGTGCATCAGCATGCACATACAATTTACATAGACAGAAAGAACAAGAAGAGAATAAAGAAATATACACCTTACTATAGAGGAATGATTCTATCAAAGATTTATCTTCCTTTTATATTTTGAGATATGACCATTGGTATCTGTGTTCTTACTACAGAAGAACCTATAAGTGCTCTAGTATTTCCCAGCAGTTACACAGTTCTTTCCCCAAGTTATTTGGTAACTTGTAATGAATCGACAGAAATGAAAAGCACAGGGGAGGCAGAAGAAAAGGCAGCTTGACTGAAACAGAAAACAAACTGCTTGATTCCATTTATTTTCCCTACAAGTCAGTCATGAACAAACATACAAGTGATCTAAAGTATGACTTCTGAAATTGCAAAGGTGATCCACTATTGGATAGGGAAGTAAATTTAATTATGGGTATCAGCATATATTAAATGAAATAAACCCAAAAAAAATGTAATAGAATAGAGCACAGCATACATTCAAGGTAGCCAGCGCAGAATGGTTTTAACTCTTGTTTGTTTCATTTGTCCATTTATACCTGTGGGAAATGGCTCATAAGTATAAAATTTATTTCTTACTATGGTTTGTGGTTAAAAAAAAAAATGTGAATGCTACCTATCTGAGATACCTTCAATGCTAAGTTCAATCATTCTAATTTCGCAACTCCAACAAATTTAATGAATGTTGGGAGGTAAGGAGGTAGGAAGGTAGGAAAGAAGGAAAGACGAAAAGGGAAGGAAAAGAAATATGGAACAAAAAGTATTCAGTAAGAAAAGTGCTAAAAGTCTGCTGGTGGGAAAATATTTTTAAAGCCCTCATGCAGGCTCAATTAAAAGAGAAGGAAAACAATGAAGAAAAAGAAGAGATTGGAAGCCGGTGGGTAGATATATAAGTGGAAAGAAACTGATCAGGGAACTCTGTGTTAGAGGGCAACATTACTCCCTGAAAGAGCCTGCAATCTAAACCTGGCAGCAGTGTATAAACACACACATACACATCCACACACATTTTTTGTACACAAATCTATAAAACACATTACTGTAACTATAATGAGGGTATTATTATGAAATGAATGTTTATCACCCCCCAAAACTCATATGCTGAAATCTTAATTCCAAGTGTAACGGTATTAGGAGTGAGGCCTTTGGGAAGCGATTAGGTCACGAGGGTGGAGCCCTCATGAATGGGATTAGTGCCCTTATAAGCAAGAGACCCCAGAGAGCTCTCTCATTCCTTCCACCAAGTGAAGACACAGCAAGAAGACATCCATCTATGAACCAGCAAGTGGGTCCTCACCAGACACCAAATTTGCTGGCACCTTGATCTTAGACTTCCTAGCCTCCAAAACAGTGAAAAATAAATTTTTGTTATTTATAAGTCACCCAGTCTATGGGATTTTTGTTACAAAAGCCCGAACAGACTAAGACAGCTGATGATAGTACTGAATTTTTAAATGTACGTTTTGAATAAATATACACTTACCTTTCAAGAAAACTTTATTGATCCACAAATCTAATTGACACTTGAAAACGCGTGCTCTTGTTATGGGTCATAGATGACGTCAGGCTCTGTACAACAGAGTTTGCCAAATAAAAGTCTTGGTTGGCCAATCGGAAGTAAAGAATCAAGAAATAGAGATCGGCTGAGTTATCCCTCAACTGAGCTGCAGGAGAAACAGCAAATACCTAGAAAAATAAATAAATAAAATAGCTTCAAATATCCTCTCCCTAAGCAAAGGAACCCTAAACCAAAGCCATCAATGCAAAAAGCAAGCTGAAAAAGTTTATGTCATAATATTTTTGGCTCTTAGGGGACAAATGTTAGCTTACTCTTTAATCACTCTTTCAATCATCTATTTTAGCTCCTAGAAGAAACTCACTTTATAATGCCTACAATAAAAAGCATTATCATACAAAAAAAAACCCTAAAACACCTCAATATAAAACAAATCACCTGTTATCACTTTGTTTCACTGAAATGAAATAAAAGTGTTCAAATAAGAAATACACTACTAATACATAGTAAAATAATATCAAGTATTAAAATCACATAAAATAAAAAATGGAAATCTAACATTTGCAAACAAATGTGAAAAAAAATTCCACTGAAAATGAATTCCAAAGCATAAATAAAACGTAAAATTAGAATACAGATGTATCAGTGTGGCAAGTAAATATTATTTGTGAATTAAAAGTTAATTTCCATAGCCTTTTTGCCTGTAGAAAAACATTTATCATCTTTAGTAATATACTTCAATCTACTTCCACAAATCATATCTGACATAGATGTATGTATCTCTACATAAAATCAAGAACAATAGAATTTCTTAAATATCTAATTTAGGTAAAGAACCTCTAAATTATAATAAATTACTAAATATATTATTATCACTCTTTTCTAGATTTGATTCTGTATCAGTTTACTTTACTCCCAATAACCTGTTACAGCTTACTGGTGACTCAGCATATGTACAAAAGGACAACAGTAGTTAGGTAAAATATAAATCAAAAACACAGAACTTTTGAAAAACATTATGATAATAGATGTATCTGAAACCTACTGGGATTCAAAAGAAATTAATTACTTAAAACACATTTGAGTATCATATGCTACTAAAACCAAATAACAAAGTATGATTTCTGAAGAATACCAATGAATGTAGCATTGATCTCCAGACAGATTTAAGGAAACTGTTCTGTGCCCCTATACTGAATATAGTTCATGTTTTGTTTGTTCATTTGATAAAGAGAATGATTTATTACATTCTGATGGAGGATTTCTTTATTTTAACTTTCAATCTCATCTGAAAAGTTACAAACAACATGTTTCTAAATTATATAATCTATGTATGGAAAATATCTAGATATTGTCAGCAGCTCCTTGGACAGCAATATAGTCACATGGTTTTTCTCCATGGTTGAACTAAAAATCGCCACACCACTGAAATAAAGCATGTCTCTATTTCTCATCATTCCCTTGTAAAAATATAAACCATTTTTATATTATGGATGTCTCTTTAGAGTGAAAGACATTCAAGTATCTTTCAATTATTCCAATATATGTGTATTTGATAAATGTGTGTTTATGTAACACTTAGTATAGATTGTCACACTACTGTGTCAATATTGTTCAGAGAATGATGGCTATTTCTTCAGAAAGTATGACAGTAACCAAAGAAAAAGTGACACTACAATCAGTGTCCTCAGTAGTTGTGATTTGCTTTGTTTCTAAACACATACTTTACATCCCAGTCAATTTTACATTTCTTACACTGCTGGGATCATGATTCACTTTATTGTTTTGACAGGACATAATCCAATAAAAGATTCCATTGACATACTATCAAAGAAACCAAGAAGGAAGGAAGAAGACTACAGGAAGAATTAGGAAACACGGAAGGCTATCTGTACAGGAAAAGTGTATGTTATGCCTAGACTCGCTCAGCAAGCCACATGCAGAAGGAATGTTTACCACTGTCTCACTGAAAGGATATACCATTCTTCTAGTTATTCTCTACGGAATTGCATAAACATTGAGAAATCTAGAAATAGACAAACACATGCACATATAAAAATTACTGTCAGTGTATAAGTTACTGCTGCCCTGGGACTGCAATAATTTATGTAACATCTGTTTTCATATTTTTCTAATTTTTTTCCTAATTAACATGCATATTTAACGCATAAATGCTCAGACCACCTCTTTTTTCTGCTGACTGCGCCTCTTTATTTTTTAAGTTGTGCACTCCTAAAGAGAATTCAGGATAGATGGAAACCAAAATCTTATTGAAAGAACTAATTTTACAATGTAAACAACAGTACTGAACCAATTTTCAAGAAAATACTACAGCCTTAAGAGTTTTCACAAGAACAATTTCAATCTGCTAACAATAATCATACAGTAAATTAAGGTCCAAATACCAAAAAGTAACATAAAAGCACAATTCCAATATCATATTAATCTTCTTCATTTTTTCTAACTTTTATAAGAGCTGAAAAAACCTTTTATAACATCTATGATTTCTTGTCTTTGTAAGTTTTGGTAGCATTTTAAAAATTTTATGCCTTAGGCAAATAACATAAATAAATACATTCCATATAGTAAACATCAAGGAGTACACAACCAACTATATCTTTTTTAAATTGTGAACTTCAAATACTGTCCAGATGTGAGGAAAGGGGAAAGTTTTGACTCTAAAAGTCATTAAAGTACAATCAACTTCTGGAAGCTCTTAATCTGTACTCGGAAATTCAAAATTCAAAACACTACTAGTCTTTAAGTAAAATTATAGAGGCTCATGAAACCAATGCTACAATAACAAACGTATTCCCAAGTAACAATGCTTAACCTGCCAACACTGTGACTTCATGTGTACTTACCTCACTTCAGAACTAATCTTTTAGTTCTAAAAGATTGTCTTTTATTTGCCTAGTTATGTAGTTCAGTCAGTCATTTAATATTTCTCATCTGCTGTCAGGGCTGTTCTAGGCCTTTGTAGATGTTGAAATTGTCTCACAGAACTTACATTTTATTTGGAGAACCAAATAGTATCCAACAACCATGCAAATACATAATTGCAAACAGAGATAAATGCTACTAAAAATATGGGAAATTCCCCACCATGAGATTTTATAACAGGAGACTTGATGTATCCCAGAGAGCAGCAAAGACCTAAAGTAAGACTGAGATGAGATCTGAAAGGTATGGGAAGTGTTCAAATCTGGGCACATCAAGTGCAAAGGTCTAAAAGCACTTATGAGAGAAGCACATTCAAAGTCAGGAAAGAGAAGAAAAGAGGCCAGCCACAGCTAAAGATGGAATGTACGTGAAACAAAAAAGGCAGAGTAAGTGAATAAGGCAAAATTCCTGAAGGGTTTTAAATAAGGTATGACAACCAATTGTATGTTGAAAAAATATCCAATGTGGCAGAATCATGGAGGGGGCAAGAGAAATGCAGGGGAGGAGTTGAGTGTGAGGTGACAGTAGCGTAGACTAAGGTGATGGTGGGGAAGACAAAGATGAGAAGGCAGAAAGAGACACGGGATAACAATCAGCAGATTTTGATGGAAGATTAGATTTTGTGGAGGATGCAGATGGAGAGAATTCCATTCATTGATGCAGGGAACCCTAACAGAAGGGTGCAGGTGTTGGAAGGAAGAGCCCAAGTTTAGACTTGGACGTGTTAAGGGGCTAGCTGATGGAAACATCCTGTGGGCATTTCAACAGAAACATCTGGAGCTACTACTAGAGTCTGGAGCTATAGGAAGGGTCTGGGCTAGAATCAAATTTAGAATTTACCAGGATATGGGTACTAGATAAAAAACAGAGATCTACACTGTTTTCCCACAAGAAAACCCCTTCACACATCCAGCACCTTCCTTGTTTCTAGTTATCACACCACATCAGAATAGGAAAACATACATTTCATAATCTGACAAACTCATTTAGCCTAAAATTGGTTCATTCCATAAGGCACACTCGCCTTCCCTTAAGTTGTGGAATAACAGTCATCATTTATTAGAATGCCTACTCTGGGACAGAACTATAAAAATATGCAGAAGCACTCTAAAAATGTGGTAGATTAATCCTCACAATAACCTTAGAATTTTACAATCTTCATGCCTGCTTTTCAGATGAGGACACTGAATTTGGGGATGTGTAAAGTCGCTAGTGAAGCCAGTAAACGATAGAGGCATCCTTCCAACCCAAGGCTACCTTAACCAACAACCCATCATTCTTTCCACTAAAAGGAGGGTAGCTAGGATAGTGTAAGACTCTGGGCTTTATAAAAAGTGTGAATCACTAAGCTGTACACCTGAAATTTATAAAATATTGTAAATCAAAGAGTCTGGGCTTAAAAAAAAAAAAAAGTAGTGAATTACCTGGCGGTTCAGTGGTTAGGACATGGTACTTTTACTGCCGGGGCCCGGGTTGAATCCCCGTTGAGGAACTAAGAGCCCACAAACTGCTCAGCGCGGCAAAAAAAAAAGACAGAAAGAAAAGAGTCTGGGCATTAAAATCAAATCAACCTCAGTTCCAGTCCTGGCTCCAGAAGACCAATTAATCTCTCTTACGTTTCCTCACCTGCAATTTCCTCCCCTGCTGGGAAGTATTAACATTTTAGGAAACACGTGAAGGCTCTGGGTTGGGCATCACCATTAACGTGACATGTTCCTTCACCACAGGAGTGTCAGATGAAAGAGGACTCAAAACACTGATAGCTTTGGAAATTTCCCAGCACAGAGCATGGCAGGGCATCAGGAAGTGCTGCCTCAGCTCACCCCTGTTCTTCCCCCAACTGGGGAAGAGTAGCTTCCATCAGAAGAGCAGAAGCCCATATCCTAAAGCTGTCAATAGAGAATTCAGCAGTGGGTCTAAAACTTCAGTGTGCATAAAAATCTCCTAAGGAGCTTCTTAAAATGGAGATTCCCAAGCAGACCTTCCCAAAGATTCTGATACAGCAGTGGAAGGGATGACTCTTCAAGCTTTCTAAAAGATCTCTACCAACAACAACCACTTTCCATTCTTCAGGCACATAATTTTTAAACTATTTATTGAACACATATAATACTTTATTTTGTCCAATTAAATTGTACCCAACTTAATATAAAAATTTCAAATATGTTTCTGAACAACTACTGTCAAGGTTCCTTTTCTATAGAAAGAGGGATAACTAAACAACAGCAGTTTTAACTATACATAAAATGTCTCTACCAAATTTGATTTTCCTTAATCCAGATTTTAGTCTTGTGATTAAAACTAAGTCATTTAGGGATTTACACGTCAAAACACATAGGAACGTTTAAGGGAGATGAATGGTTCATAAGGAAACTTCTGTCACACAAGTTAACCACTGGTGGCTAAATAAAATATATTGTTGATTAGTAAAGAATCTTAAAAATATGTAAAAGGGTCTAAAGCAGTAACAGTTATCAAAAAAAAAAAAAATGGAGTAAAAGCTTACATATAACCCTCAGTGATACCACTGGATGCTAACAGACACTGGTACCAAAACAGCATTCAAGACCGAAAATGTCTACTGTATTTCCAGATACTTCAGATCACTTAGAAAATTAAAGTACGCCCATCTTCCTTTCTACATGAACTACAATTGTCACTATGGAAGTATACATTCTGGTCACTGCCCCAGCATCCCCCATTAACCTGACCTACAGGCAGGGCACACTGAGTCAGGGCTGCCTTAACAACATTCCAGAGGCTTAAGAGATTCTGACAAATTCTAAAACTCCAAATTTCTACCCAAGGTTAACGGAATTTAATTTTTTAATTTTGAAATTTCAAGATGGGTGTTATTCTTTCAAGGCTTATGTGCGAAGCTAAATGTGAGCAGTTAAAAGTTTAAAGTTTAGTACATACGGTCTCCTTGTATTCCTCTGAATCAAAGAAAATACCCACTCAGGTTTGTTTGTTTTTAACCTCATGACTTACATGACCACGACAGGGAATAGAAAGCTAAGGATAACAAAGCTGCTTGAAAAAATACTTTAGTGACAATAACATCAATACTCTACCATGATATTGATATCTATATGAAGTATCTCATTTGATGCCACCTTACCTCCACCCCACCCCCACCAAAACAAACAAATAAACAAAACAGTTAATAAGAACTTAAGGACACTAACTTGCCCAAGACCTCATCACTAACAAATGGTAAAGCTGGGATTTGAACCCAAGAAATCTTAACCCACAGGCCATATGGTCTTAACCACTGTATCATGCCATTTCAATTATAAGTGTAATATACCTGATTGTTACTCACTCTGTTCATAACTTCCCTTAATTTTATAAACCTTTATATAGCCACTATCCCCAAAGCACTGACACAATCTAAGTCTGTTTCTTTGACTTCTATGGTAAATGAAATACTTCTAGGTTGTCCTAATAATAAAACATACCTTCACTTGCAAAATCACTCTTCATCTTAGAATTCTTATAGTAGTATGTGACATTATTTTCTCTCAAACAGTTATGATCATTTCTCACAGAGAGTTGGTACCAAGTTAGATCCCACACTACCCTAAGCTCCAGGCAAAACAGAAACCAATGTATGTACAATTAAAGAAGAAAAAAATTCTTGTGATTTGAGGATTATATCTTCTAATTTTGCTCTTGATGCCAACATAGCCTCTCTCCTCTATATCCTGATTCATTTAGGATCAAGCTGTGACACCAAGTTCAAATTAGCTTACAAATAAGAAACAGATCAGTCTCCATCACTCTAAATAAACCAAAAGAGGTTGGGTCATTTCTGAGAGTTGCTTTGAGCACCTGAGGTCCATTTCAATCTCGGAGACCAGTCTAAATGCTCATGAAAAGTTAGAAAATTCCTGGAACTGTGGTTTCCTTAAGAAAGCTGCAGATTCAACCTGACTCCAAGAGATGAAAAATTCCCTTGAGCATATGTTAGTTTTTGTGCATTTCTTGTGGCAGACATGAGGCATGGGACTTTTCAAAGTAGACATCCTTCACAGTGCAACAAGGATACAAACATATTTATAATTAAGGTATTCCCTTCTTTTAAGTGTGTTCCTGTAACTAAGATGAAAATAAATAAGATTTCTGAAGAAATTATTTTAGATTAAACAGGCTAAAACTTTAAGCATTACCATAATTTTATTTTGTATTCTAAATTCTCTGTTCCAGGCTTATTAAATTATTCCACATCTCATTAACTACTCCTCCTTATGTTATTCCATTTGCTTCAGAGTTCCATTTTTTTTTAATCTATTGCCTTTTTGTAACATCACCTGCCTGTCACCTTTTATCCAATAAAAACTGTAATTTATCTTGTTCAAATTGCAAAAAGAAAACTCGAACCATAGCTGACTGCACTGGAGGAAAGCCTATGAAAAGCAGTCACTGTCCCAAGTTATTCCAGAATTCTGAGGAAGCTTTAGTTCTCAGAAAACAGAAGTGCACAATAGTAATTAAAACCAGAAGAGAACAGATAATAAGTTAGCTCTACAAAGGACTCAATTATTTAACACATGTATTTTTTCTGTTTTGTGGCTCATGACTTTCCCATCACTTACTTTACTACCAAACTACTGTTCCTTTATTGATCTCACTGCCTATTAGCCCCTTCTCAAAAAGAATAAAAGAAACCTAAACTGGATAATATTGCTAATTATTAGCAGCACAGAAAAATAGCTGAACCAATTATTGGGTACTTAGTGAGTATTTTAGAAAGATAATTCCAGTAGTGGGATAGAGTGCTAACAACCGAACTAGCACAGTGGCTATAGAAATGGAGGAGTGAGAGACAAAAGAACATGAGAAAAATGGTGGTACCCAGACACAGAAATGGAAGAAGAGAAAGAAGTTTAGTTTATTTCCAAGGTTTCTAATCTAGCAGGTAGGCAGATTAGATTATTTGTGCCATGAAGGGAATAAAAATTTTTTTAAAAGATAGGAGGAGAAAGGGATAAGAAAAAAGGCTGATTAAGAGAAAAAGCACATACTACATATCACTTCATATACATGCCTACCTCAGTGTCTTGCACTCCTGCAAAAGGGATGTCGAGGACAAAAGAAGTAACAAATGAATGATCTCAATTTTAATTCTGCTGACTCTTGTAACATTAAGTAACCTGAATTCACTGAGTAAAATGAAGTTTAGATCACGCCACTAATTCCTCAAGTTTTTGAGATTTCATTTTATTTTAGAAAGTCTCCTTAGTTCTAAATACACTGGTTCAAGCCTAGAAGTATCTTCAATTGAGTACTCTCTTTAAAAATTTTGCCAAGTTGTGGTCTCTACAATTCACATAATATCTCACTTTGAGCTACTTCTTGGTATAAATTATCCAGCTGAATTTTAAATTTTGCATTAGGTTACTTGTTTAGTAGGTTTGAAACTAATACTTCAGCAAAACAGATACAGGAAGATCACACGTGTATCAGTGCTTTTTTCAGTCTAATAATTCAATAAAACAGCAATCAATTAATTTATGTTACTAATGCCATTTTTTTTTGCTACTCAGAAGGATAACTTTTTGAATGTATTCTTCAAAATCATTTTTAAAATATTTAAAGATTCCAAGCAAAATTATTATTATGGTCTCATACTGCAACAAAATATATAAAACTAAGAATATTCAAAATCCCATAAGAAAAAATGCTCTAGGAGGTTAATAGATTATAAATTGTGAAGTGAAAAGAGGAAAATCATAAATATGATAAATACAGTATACCAAAACTTTTGGTTTTATAACCAAAATGGGTTATGAAGATTTTTTTTTATAAATTTATTTATTTTATCTATTTTTATTTTTGGCTGTGTTGGGTCTTCGTTGCTGTGTGCAGGCTTTCTCTAGTTGTGGTGAGCGGGGGCTACTCTTCATTGTGGTGTGCGGGTTTCTCATTGCAGTGGCTTCTCTTGTTGCGGAGCACGGGCTCTAGGTGCGCGGGATTCAGTGGTTGTGTCTCACGGGCTCTAGAGTGCAGGCTCAGTAGTTGTGGCCCAAGGGCTTAGTTGCTCCGTGGCATGTGGGATCTTCCCAGACCAGGGCTCGAACCCGTGTCCCCCGCATTGGCAGGCGGATTCTTAACCACTGCACCACAGGGAAGCCCTGAAGATTTTTCTAAATTAATGTTTTCCAGTTTGGATACTGGAAACTAAGCAAGAACTCTCAGGCAATTGGTTATTACTCTCCAAGGGCAGGAGCCCAAATAAAGCGCCCAACTCTCGGGACTTAAAAAAAAAAAATCACCCAGAGTCAACCTCTTGAGAAATGATCCTCAAATTCTTCTGTGTTCATCTTTACAATTATTTCTCTCGTCCAAGTTACATGAAGGGAAAGGTGACAGTCAGCTACCACACCCCCTACAAGGAGAGTTTTAAAAAGGCTTGTTGAAGCCTTCAAAAAGGCTGGTAACCCTGATCCTTCCCAGTCCTGTGCACTGGGCCACTTGTTGTGTAAGTGACTGAACACTAGGCCGTCTCCCAGAGCAGCATTTGTGGACAGGGGAAAAAACCCTGAAAGACCAGGTTACTTAATCTAAAACTGCTGCTGCTTTTAAAACACCATGGCCTAAATAATCATTGAAATACTACTATCTTTCATTGAAAACATTTAGAAATGTCCTTATCTAAAGACTACCCATATGTAAAATGTGCTTTTAACCTTAGAACTGCCCTTCTGAGCACCGTCTGATGACATTAATTTCTCAGCCCATGGTACTTGGGGTGGGAGTGGAGGTACGAGGAGGATGTCCTAAAAGACGCTTCTTTGTGTTTCAGAAAATGTCGATTTATTTAATCCCCATAACAGCTCGATGCAAAGGTTTTATTTATTATTATCATTAATCCCACTTATACAGATGAAGAAATTATAGGCATTGTTAAGTAAACTTATTTAACATCACACAGTTAATAAGTGGTATTTAAACTCAGGCCTGTGACACTCCACCAGCCGATCCTTTACACACCATCACAATGTCCTCAAGTACATCTATGAGTAATGTAAGTCAAAATCACATAGTGAATTAAAGTGATTCCTTTATCTCCATATTTCATTGGAGTACCTTGGAAACCCACCACGGGGAATGAAGTTTGTGCCTCCTATAACCATGGACCGTGGGCTCATAACATTGAAATCTGTGATTCCTGGAGCTCAGACATCGTTTTCCCTCACTTATTTTCACTCTGAAATACATTATCTCTTGAATTCAGTACAACAAGAAAGCTCTCTCTGAAAACATACCTAGCCAAGCTCTGTGCTTCAGTCAATGTGACAGGCATTAATTTAAGATTAAACTTCCTAAATGGCTAATTCCTACATAGTTTTCAACATGTTATCCTTGAGAGCCCTACATACATATGCACTTGAGAAAGACATTTTTAATGGCATTCCTTCTCAAATATCCCTAAAACCAGTGTGCAGTTGGCCAGACAATACCAAACTACATCCTGAGCCTCATAAGTATAAATGTATCAGTACAAGAATATAGATAACTCCCAGAATAAGTCTTCAAATAGAAAATTATTATACTAAGAATAAATGATAGTAAAACTTCTAGAAAATTCAGATCTGTGGCCTACTCCACCCACACCCAAAGCTGACATAACCAATTGGAAAAAGAGTTCCAAAGACATTGTTAAAATACTTCCCAAAGGCAATTCCAGAATTTCCTCATGAAGAACTTATCACTCTTGCCAGAGGGTAGACTTGTTTTGACACCTGACAGAGTTCTTCAATCAGAACATGTTTAAAGTGAGGCAGTAAATTGCACATTAAGCCATTTTTTCTAGCTCTTAAAACAAAGCAATAATGTTGACCAGAAAACAGAGCTCACATGGTAATAAGATTCAGTCATGTATATATTATGTTATATATAAATTATTTTTAGGAAACAGAGTTTAATTCTCAAGTATAAGAATTTAAAAAATAAAGACTAAGTTCAAAACATACTGTGGTGTATTTTTTTTTAAACTACGATTCCTCTATTTTGACCCTTGGTAGCTTAGTCTATTTTGAGCTCTATTTAACCAAGATTTGGTGCCTAGAAACCACTTAACATAACTTTATTAATTTGCTAAGCCATGATATTCTGAGTTCAGCTTAGGCTTCCACATGCCCAAAACATCCACCTATAGACTGGACAGCTCTCTTCAGGGCTAATCCTTCCTCTTGTACAAAACCTCTCATCAGAGCACGAACTATTCGCAAAGCAGCTGAGCTGCGTTTCAAGCTGCTGGAAGGACTGGCCTTCCCAGCTTCATATAATTAACAATCTCAGTGTGTCTGCACGAATGAGTGACTCATTAACTTGATTTTTTTTTTAAAGAGTCAAGCTCTTAAACTACATCAAATATTAGTTACATAATATCATATACTTTTACAACACCACACAATTCAAATATACACAAGCCAAATTATAACACTCTAAGGAGAATGTATCTCAGAAAATTCCAGAATTCTCAAGACTTCAAGTCTTAGCAGAAATGAATTACATGTAGTAAAAATATCTACTTTACCTGGCATTTTTAGCAACTAGAATTCTGCTCAACAGCACTTTTGATTTTCTGAAGGTACAGCCCATTTTAATCATCCCACAAAGGTTAACTTATGTTCAAAAGAGTTTGTTTGGGCACAGAAAACAGGACCAAATATTTTTAAAAAGGAAAAACAACAGTCTTTTAGTAACCAGAAAATGTGATCAGGTAGGAAAACAAAGTTCACCATACGTGGAGGTTCATTTTATCAACTTCTGTGATGAAAGATCAGTAGAGTGTGTATCATTTTGGGGAAGCACAACAGTAAATATTAACATGTATATATTCACATGCTCAATTGTGACAGACAAATCGTGTGAGGTTTCTGTGAGTTAAGCAAAAAAATGGGGTGGGGGGGCGGGGGTGGCTTTGTTAACATCGAATAATGCAATACAGAAATTAAATTTATGCTGCATGTAATAATAGATGCTTTCATGATACTGAATAGACTTTTTCACACAAAGATGAAGATCATTCACCAAATTATTGTGACTACTATATTATATTCTGAAAAATAATGATAAATCATACAAGCCTGCTCTCTAGTCCTAGGCCCATTTATCTTTCCAGTCTCCCTCTTCTAAACTATGATAGACTAGAACACAAGAAAAATGGGTCTCTTATTCCATCACTACCCTACTGCCCACCTCCCTGCCCTTGCCCCCATAAAGTCAATCATAAGCTTCTTAGTAGGGTTTAATTTTCCTCAAGTATTTTTATTATTTTACTCAAATCTTTGGTTATCTATGATATATGGAACATGAGAATATTATAATTAATGATAACATAAGATAAAGGACTGATATAGCATTTTAATAAGGAAAATTATGATGAATAATTATTAATTTATATGGAAAAATTTATTTCATAATTTTTGAAATATACAAATGAAGTTAAAATAATTAGCATAAGAAATATTTGGTTTAATATAATTAAATGTGAGAGAATGTCCTTCAGAAGAGAAAAGTTAAATATAGCACTTTACAATAGTAAAGCTTTGTAAGGGTTCAGCTCACACATTTTTTTAAGTCATACATACACTTTGACAAACAGGTAATTTCTATACTGAACAAAAACAACAACAACAACAAATAACCCAGAACTAGTAAATCATATCATGGCCCCCAAAGAATGATCCCAATATACACCAGTAGCTTCAGATAAAACGGGAAATTCCAACTCTGGCTATACTGCACAACATAATAAGAAAAGGGAGAAAACTGAGAAGAAATGGCTTAATTAAATTCCCCTCCAACAGTTAATTTTACTGAGGAGAATGATTAACCATGCAAGAGCTGCTATAGCTGTTAGATTAAAATCAGGTATTTTCCAGACTATCTTTTGGAAAGTAAGATACAGATAATATCCCAGAGAAAAGTGATCTAAAAATTCAGGTAACTATTGATTTAGAAAGTAATTATTTTTTAAAACCATCATTATTTGCAATCAATTTAAAAGAGTATCATTAGATTGAGATTATTATAACCCATTAATACAAACTGCAACTTAACATATCTTCTCAATAACATCTAGTGTGCACTATTTTAAAAGCTCCATAAACAGTAGTAAATAAAAATGGAATACAAATTTAATCCATTTTAAAGTTTTACATAATGACCCGTGGGGCCTGCAGCCTCCCTCCAACATGACCTACACTTTTACTCCACGTCCATATAAATTAGAATCCACATTATCAATCTTTCTGTACTCATTCGACTTAATCACTTAATACACCTGCACTTAACTATCAATGTTTCCTTTTCCATATTTGAAACCTACAGATATCAAAGAGTATGAAGAAAAAGAAACCAAAATTGGGCTTAAAGGGGAAAAAAGGTAGAGCACATCTGCAAATTCATAACTGACCCTCTTACTCCCCAACTCCGTTGCATTCCTGCTGACTTCTGAAGAGCTACCATCAACCTACAGGATTCAGAACAGGACCTACAGTAGTCAAGGAGCAAAATGGCTGCTCATTTCTTAGAGGACAGATTAACAATCTTTTTATGTATGAAGTCTACTAGAGGTTTTCTGTTATTAAAACACTGCATATCACGCAACCCATTAGGAACAAAATTATAGCAACGTTTCAGTAGATTCAGAAAGAAACATTTTGATAATATTCAACACCATTCATGATTTTTTAAATCAAAAAACAAATTTTAACTAGAAAAACAAGAAGGCTACCTTAAAGTGATGAAGTGAATGAATGCATCTTTCAAAAATCCATAGCAAACATAATACACAATGGTGACACACAGAAGCACTATCCTTTACAAAAGAGTAAGACAGATGCCCACCATCACCACTTTTATAAGAGACTGTACTAAAATTTCCAAGACAGCACATTAAGATAAAAAATAAAAGGCAAAATGAATAAAAAAAGAAACAAAGTTGTCATTTTTTCAGTTATGATAGTCAACTGAAGACATCCAAGGGGATTTTAAAGACACTTTATTAGATTTAATAGGAAAATTCTGAAAGTTTGCTGGATATAAGGTTTCCGATTTTGATTTAACGTGTCCACTTTCCCTAATCCATGATTATCTCTTTCCTTTTTGGTGTCTATAGAGAGTTGAGTCTTACTTAAGAGTCACCAACCAGAACTACACAATGTATTAAGTGCTAAAGTTTGATAACAATGAGATAATGTACCTCCTTTCTCAGATCCTGTTACATTTTCATCACTTTCTATTCTTACACCAAATTGCTTCTATAATTAAAATACCCTTTTAGTGGCCGCTTTTGGCCAGATCATCAGAGTAGGCCAGTATTTCTAGGTATACTCTACCTCCGATATATCCCATTTCTTTCCTATATCAGAATAAACCAGTCACAATTCATTATTCTTCGTAAAACATAACCCAATTTACTTAAAATATCACTTTGAGGCTGACAAAAATGAGAGCCCCTTTGCCAGGCCCCTGCCCGCCTGCAGCCTGCAGTGGTATTCCCGCACTTATTCCTCACCATTTGCTTTACCAGCATCCTGCTTCCTACATCTTGAGTACCATGTGAAAATCTGGAATGTTTCACTGCATGCTTCCAGAGGGTTCCTGCTGCTTACATATACCACTCCATTTAAAAGGACCTACTCACCATACTTTTCACTTCCTATCGCTGATTCAGTTTCCAATCCATGATGGATTTTTTAAATTGTCACTTATTTTACATTTTACAAACTTTTTCAAAGCCTAGCAAAATACTAGCATTACTTGCCTATTTAACTTTTCAAAAACTCTCCCTATTTTGCTTATGGGACATTTTTCATCAACAATATCTTTGGAGAAGTACAAAACCCTTTTTACGTAACTCCTGCCCTTTCCAAGTTACTGAAATTGTACTCTCAAGCTCCAAATGTAATGTCCTTTCCCACGTCCTTATACTCGTTGATTTCTCTATAGCCCTAACAACTAAGATCTCCTTCCTAAAATTCTCTTTCCCTTGTTTATATAATTTTTTTTCCAACAATAGACCCATCAGTTTCTGACCCTTTTTCTGATGCTGCCACCTTATGAACATATAGGAGGTTCTCCAAGATCTTTCTTTGGCTGATTTCTTCCTCGTTTCACCCTCTCTCCCGCCCCTTTTTTGGCTTAGCAGCCTCATTCAAATTTCATGCCTTCAACTAACATTTTCTGTCCTCATGTCTCTGGTCCTGGCCTGGATCTCAAGAACTAGGCCACAGCTGGCATGTACGTAACACCCAAAGTAGACACTGCCAGTTGGTTGGATATTGGCTCAAATGACATCTCTGCACTGCTCTGGACAGTCACCACACTATCAGATGTAGCCAACACTGAAGAAGAAACCAACTCACCACATCCAATCATTCCCTAAATGTCTCTACCTGATAATCCATATCAGCACCTTATAGACAATTTATCAAATGCAGAACTCATTATCTTTCTCTAAAACTTTCTGCTCACCTGCTTCGCTTTGTAAGAAAATCCTGAGTCTTCAATAATTCTCTTTCGTACCTTCAGATCCACTTTGTTATCATATCTTACTGAATAATATTGTGGTATCAACCAAATTTGTCTCTTTTTATTCCCCAATGTCATGTCCTAATATAAGCACTTAATATCTCTTAACAAAGCTCCGAAAGCTGCTAGCTTCCTAACTAGTCTCCCATCTGCAGTCCTTCTCCCTTTTTCTCAATGTTACTAAGTGCTGCAAAAGTAAACTGATCATCTCGTTTACCTATGAGCATCCAATAGCCACACAAATTCCATATCCTTACAATCAGTATCCTCGACAATGTGGCTGTTAGTTACTTCTAATGTTACTTGTATGTCTCCACTTTCTATGTATTCTACCAAATATAATGTCTCTATTCTTTACTCGTGATGATTCTTCTGTCTGGGTCTCCCTTTCCTTTGGGCTGGAGAAAACTAGAGAGTAGAAAAAGAAGCAATACAACCTGATAATGCAGTGGATAAATGTGATGAGTGAAAAAGAAAGATCATGAAAATTACTCATATTTCCAGCTTTTACAATAAGATATATAATGACACTAGTCACTTAAATAAAACTAGAGGCATTTGAGAGAGGGGTTAGAACTTACACTGTGAAGTGATTTGACATCTCAAAGTGGAAACAGATACCAGATAGGCAGGTGGACATGTAGATCTTGATCTCAGAAGACAGGTGTAGACTAGCAATGTCACTCTAACTGTAATAATAATTTATTTATAACTGTAATGAAAATTTGCCATAGGTTTGCTTAGAAAGCTAATATACATAAAGTTCAAAAAGAAGATAGAATTTTAAAAGAAGAGGCCTAGAACATGCCATTAGAAGCCAAGTAGAGAAAGAAGAGCTAGAAGACTGAAAAGGAATAAGCAGAAGAATGTGATTTTATAGAAGCTAAGGAGGAAAAGCACAGTTAGAAGAAGGCATGGTCTGCAATGTTGAATGCTACTGAGAGGAAAAGGAAGAAAGTAAGACAAAGAAAAGGGGAAAGAAAATCCCATGAGATTTAACAACACAGAGGTCTTAAAAGGTGGCTTTAGTTTTCACAATGGAGAAACCAGAGTGGAGTTGCTGGAGTGAGAGTGGGAGGTGAGGAAATGAAGGTGAAAAGTTGCCAGGTAGAGACAACTCCTTCAAAACACTTGGCTATGAAAGGGAAGAGAGATATTACAGAGAATGATATATAATAATACACATGAATACACATGTAAATACACAGAGTGCCTCTAAAGCTCTTGGAACAGTGCATTATTTTCTCCCACTGATAGCTCTCAATGCAACATTCATTCCTACCAAGGTCAAAAACAGGCAAGAATGCCCACCATGACCACTATTACTTTTCTTCTGGACATATTAGTCACTGAAATCAGACTAGAGAAAACCATTAGAAATGTAAAAAATAAGAATTAGAAAAGAAGAAACAAAGCTATTTGCAGATGACCTGAAGCAGAAGAGCTGGAAAACCCTAGAAAATCAATGATGAAACTCAAAAAACAAAAGAATTCAGCAAGGTAGCAGGATATAAAATAAACATGCAAAAATCACTCACATATACAAATAAAACCAGAGAGGATATCTAATGAATGAGAAAGTCCCATTTAAAATAGTAATAAAAACAATTAAATATTTAGGAATAAACAGAAATGTTCAAAACCTACATGAAGAAGAATAAACACTCTTCAAAGACACAAAACTAGGCCTAAACAACAGAAAAGAAACACCTTGTCCTTGGTTAGGACATCTCAACATCAACATGTCATAAATTTACAAATTTAACTTGCACTAGACAATTTGATATTGAAGTTCAAGTGGCAAAGAAAAGTTCAGGAAAAGCTAGGAAACACTGAAAAGGAACAGATATGGCGGGGGAGGGAATGACTCTCATTAAAACATACTACAAAGCCTCTATACTTAAAACAGTGTGGCACTGCTGAAGAGACAGACCAATGAAACGGAACACAAAGTCCAAAAATAGATTTAGCTACGATAAAGTGACATCCCAAAACACTGGTACAAGAGTGGGCTTTTTAACAAATTGATAGACATTTGGGGAAAAGAAAAAGAAGACAAAAACTTGATTTGTTTCTCACACCATACACAAAAATAAACTCTAAATGGATCGGAGATTGAAGTGTAAAAAATGAAACTATACAAGTACTTTTTTATAAGTTGAATTCCTCCTATGACCTGGGAATTATAAAAGAAAAGTCTTTCTAATTAGAACTAAAATACAAATACAAAACTTATACATGACAAAAATACCAGAAGCAAAATCAAAAGAGATATGACAAACTGGAAGAAAACATTTACACTATAACTCACTGATAGATGGTTAATATCATTACAAACAACTTTCAAAAAGACAAAATGTCCTATAGAAAGTGGCTTTTTTTAAATTTATTTTTGTCTGTGTTGGGTCTTCGTTGCTGCATGCGGGTTTTCTCTAGCTGCGGAGAGCGGGGGCTACTCTTCGTTGAGGTGCGCGGGCTTCTCATTGCAGTGGTTTCTCTTGTTGCAGAGCACGGGCTCTAGGTGCGCGGGCTTCAGTAGTTGTGGCTTGCAGGCCCTAGAGCGCAGGCTCAGTAGTTGTAGCACACGGGCTTAGATGCTCCGCGGCATGTGGGATCTTCCTGGATCAGGGCTTGAACCCGTGTCCCCTGCATTGGCAGGCGGATTCTTAACCACTGTGCCACTAGGGAAGTCCCTAGAAAGTGGCTTTTAAACAGACGAAAAGACATTCAGCTCCACTCATAATAAGATGAAATGCAAATTAAATGTACACTGAGATAGCATTTCTCATCTATCAGATTGGGAAAAATTCAAAACGTTCACAGTACACTCTGTGGGCAAGGCTGTGGGGAAACAGGCACTCCCAGACACTCCTAATGGAAACACAAAATGGTACAACCCTATGCAAAGGAACTGGGCAATATCTCATTAAACTACATAAGCATTTACTCTTTGAACCAGTGAGCCCACTTCCAGGAATTTACCCTGAAGATAAACGTGCAACAATATGAAAATGCATATACACAAGGATATTCATCACAGTATTATTTTCAATTGCAAAATACTGGAAATTACTTCAATACCCATGTGTAAGACATTGGTTGAATAAACCACGGTACATACACAAAATAAAGTAGTATCTGTAAAAATGAATGAGAAATCTCTATAAACTGATATGAAGTGATTTCCAAGAGATATTGAAAAATGAAAAATAGCAAACTGCAGAAGAACATATATAGTACACTACACTTTTAATAAGAAAGGGGAAATAAAAAAATGTAGGAAAAATTATCTGCTTATCTTTATAAAAGGAAGAATGAACTAAAAAACAGTAACGTTGTTTACCTATAAAGGATGGAGTAAATGGGAAACATGGAAAGACCTTTTCATACAATTTTATTTTTTGGAAAAGTAAATCATTTTCTACATATTCAAAAAATTAAGTCAACAAGGATGTGAAGCTGAAAGAAAACTGAGTGCACTCAACTGTATTTTACCGTATCCACACTTACCGTAGCCACACGGATTATAAAGAAAGAAGAAATCCAAGTAATTATGAGTACAGCATTTGATTATATATACTCACAGAATTGGGTGGCGTGAGGATGGAGAACTTCAAACAAACCTTGAACGGGTAAAGTTTTTGGTAAGGGTGTTTGTTCTCGTGGTATAATGAACCAATTCTGAAACTATTTTAGGTCTGTTATGGAGTTGCACAAGTAAGTTAATGTGTTGATGCTGCTGGAAGCCAATACTGTCACTGTGAAAGAAGGGACACATAAATATGGAAAAGTGGAAAACAAGAAAGAACCCTGTGGAGACGGATTAGAAATAGAGATACTGGTGTGAACTAAGATTTCTAAAATGTGAATATGTGTGTTTCCCAGTATGCATGTCTGCATACATTTATGTATCAATGTAAATGTGTATACATACATACACCCGTACTTGCTTCCTAGCGCTCTCTCCTCTAAAAGGGCCTAAAGGCCAAGAACCCACAGTGATGAGCACAGTCCACTAACAAGGAGAACACTAATACCATTCCCTCACTTACAACAATCAGAGCTCGGGACTCCCCCAGTGGTCCAGTGGGTAAGGCTCCGTGCTCCCAGTGCAGGGGGCCAGGGTTTGATCCCTGGTCGGGGAAGCAGATCCTGCATGCCGCAACTAAGACCCGGCACAGCCAAAATAATAAAAAAAATAAATAAAGTAAATAAACAGAGTAATTAATTAATTAATTAATTTTAAAAAAACCAAACAATCAGAGCTCTTCAGAGAAATGGCTGCCAAGAGCCGCCAGGGCAGAACAGATCAGAGATAAGTCTATGACAACTTGCTTTGCCAGAAAGTAAGGAAGCACTCAAAAATCTTATGGGGGAATGCCATGCACTTCTACTAACCAAACCTGGACAATTTGGGCATCAAAATAATTAAGTAATGAATTACAATTGAAAAGAACAGATATCCATGAGCTCATACCAATGATAAATGACTGAATGAATAAGTCAATCAATCAGTCAATCAGAATGGTTTCTGCTTACAGCAGAACGCTGATGCTGACTGGAAGGGGGGCTGGAATTGGAAAGTCAGCAGTTTGCAACCTTTATAGAAAAAACTGTACCAGGCAAGAATCATCAACAGGTGCTACATCTAGGTGGAAATTTTGATGAGGAGCAGGATATTTGCATGATCTTGAAGTGTTTCCCCACTGACTGCTTATTACACTTCCAAGAAGAAGAAAAAAAAAAAACTAGCTCTACAGTGGAGAAATCTGATAACACTCTGACCGAATGATCACAATTCACATTCTCAATGTGCCTCCACATGAGATATCCCGAGAAGGATACATCATTATTTATGTAGTTTTCTGGTTGGAACAGAGAACCTGAATCTAATCACGAGGAAACAGCAGACAATCCCAAATGAGGAGTGACAGGCAGACAGACAGACAAATGAAGGAGTGCATCATTCAAAAATGTCAATGTCATAAGAGACAAAGAAAGGCTGTGTGACCATTTCAAATTAAAGAAGGCAAAAGAGACATGACAGCTAAATACATTAGCTGGTCCTAGACTTAATTCTTACTGAAGGGAGAAAATGCTTATATAAGGAATGTTATTGCATCATGTGACGAATATGGAATATGGACAACAGATTAGATATAAGTATTATACTAAATTTACTGAAGCTCGTTATTGTACTATAGATACGGAAGAAGAGAACATCCCTACTAAGAAATACACATTGACATACTTTCAGGCATAAATGCAATCTCTGCTCAAAGTTCAGGGGGAAAAAAGTGTGTGTGTGTGTGTGTGTGTGTGTGTGTGTGTGTGTGTGTGTGTGTGTCTCGAGGGAAAAAGGGAGGAGACACACCCAACTGATAAATGAGGTAAAATGTTAACAGTAGGTGAATCTGGGTACAGATTAAAGTATGTTTAATTTAATTAAAGTTTTTTTAAAAAGTATTTTTTAAGCCATCCACTTGCCATTTTTCCTACCATATTATTTCCACGTTAAGTTGAAGAGAGTGAGGCCCCAGGATGTGAAGTCATCAGGAGGTGAGCCCACTCCATCTTACTTCAGAGTCTAGCACTGATTTTAACTATCACAATACATTGCATTTAAGACTTACTGGCACCTTTAGCTCTAAGATTTCCAAGGTTGTTTGGTCTGCCCTATCTTACCCCTGCTCTTCTCTCCTAATTTTCTTTCCTCTGTTCCCCTAACTGCAGGCCCCTATCACTACAGTTGCATCGTGCCTCAGGCTCTCCAGCATACAGTACACTGGCCAACTTTACTTCTTACAAATCCCCTGGGAAAATCCTATTTTAGCTGGAAAATCCTGGATTTTAGCTCTCATACATTTACTGGGCTATACTTTACCTACTCCAACAGGCACCTGGAGGGCAGAACTGACTCTGTCTTACTATTGTATGCCCAAGGTCAAGTATAAACCTTACTCTATATTTGGGATTTCAGTAACCATTCATTGAGCTGAAATGTTTAACTTGTTTCATCGCTCGCTTATGGCTTTCCTCATTCTAGCAAATATTGGGAATGCTCAATTTCCTCCCGTCCATTTGCCCACCAAATCTGACTGAGATCTAGTCAACATTCACTTTCTGGAAGATGCTTTCTCAGTTATTCCAGCTCTGGAAATGTCTGCCATGCTCAATCCCTTCAGCACACAAGGGCTGTACCAATATCTTTCGCACTTATTATAAATAACAATATTGGAAAGTATGTTTTATGTGGCATAACATCACAGCAATTTCAAAAGTTGTCCTCATCTCTTATTTTGATTAAGAAAAATAAATACTGGAAAGAAGCCAGTGTGTGCATCTGCTAAAGAAAAGATAAGAATCACTGTGTTTTTAAAAAAAAAAAAAGAAAAAGAAAAAGAAAAGGATGCCGGATGCCACGGTCAAGTAAATTTGGAAAATGCTAAATTGAGTTAAGCTACCCCAGGTTCTCAGATCTTTTAATATAAACCAATGTATATTGTGATTATCCTAGAGAGGAACAAAATATATGGTGCTTTCCAAACTTACTTGACCATGGGCTCTTTCTACTCAGAGCATCTCCTGGGAAAAACAAACCACAGAATATACTTTCGAAACGCTGACTACACTACTGCTGGGAGAACACATCAGAATATCTGGAACTTGCTAAGACACTTAAAAACCAAAAGAGGGGCTTCCCTGGTGGCGCAGTGGTTAAGAATCTGCCTGCCAATGCAGGGGACAGGGGTTCAAGCCCTGGTCCGGGAAGATCCCACATGCCGGGGAGCAAATAAGCCCGTGCACCACAACTACTGAGCCTAGCTCTAGAGCCCAAGAACCACAACTACTGAGCCCGTGTGCCACAACTACTGAAGCCCATGCACCTAGAGCCCGTGCTCCGCAACAAGAGAAGCCACTGCAATGAGAAGCCCGTGCACCGCAACGAAGAGTAGCCCCCGCTCACCTAGAGAAAAGCCCGCATGCAGCAATGAAGATCCAATGCAGCCAAAAATAAATAACTAATTGGAAAAAAAGAAAAAAGAAACCAACTGCTTAACATTAACAGTCACGTGAAGCTTCCCACCTATAATATCTATACAAAGTAGCAACTGATTCTAATTGTAATTAGTTAACGACCAAAACCCTGGAGTTCTACATCAAATACTTGCCTACTTCAGGGTCCCACGAAAATTCTGATGTGAACTTCCTATTGCCTCCTCCAACTCCTGAACTGCAGATGACCAAATGCAATCAGCATCCCACAATTACAACACACACATGCAGAGCAAATGAGAGGTTTTGGCTGAGAAACATTATAGCAGTGCTTCTCAAATTTTAATGTGTATACAAGTTACCCGGTATACAGGTATAACAAGTTACCTGTTGAGCAGAATGCAGATTCTGATTCAGTAGGCATGGGGTTGGGCCCAATATTCTGCATGTGCAACAAGTTCACAGGTAACACCAATGCTGTCAAACTAGGGACCTCACTCTGGGGGAGTGTTCCGGGCACCTTGTGA
Source organism: Balaenoptera physalus (assembly GCF_965194825.1). Lineage (NCBI taxonomy): Eukaryota > Metazoa > Chordata > Mammalia > Artiodactyla > Balaenopteridae > Balaenoptera > Balaenoptera physalus. The sequence continues at coordinate 9,148,375 of NC_138891.1, read as the reverse complement.
CAAAAAAGAGGCCGCTAACTTATAAGTATCCAATGGCTGTCCTTCAAACTGCTTTTCAGAAGTCTAATTCTCCCAAATGAAAACAACGAAGCTTTCAATCATTTATAAAAACTGAAACTGTGTGCAATAAAAAGAAGATATTAAAATCATTATTATCTGCTAACAATTATTTTTCTTTAGAAACGGCAGTTTCCTACAGATTGCCGTGAAAGTGCATGTATTTATACAAAAATCATTTCTTAGTCTAATGCCCACACCAGTGACACAAAAACGCCTTGACATCTATGGTGATCAGGAATTGTCTCCACCAATAGTGACTTACAAGGCTGCAAAGAGAAACTATTATTGCCATGCTTCCACCCAAAAGACAATGTATAAAGCCAGCATCTTTCTCAATGATTTACTGAAAGCAGCAGCTCACTTTAATAAAACCATCCCAAAACATAAAATTGATTGAACCAACTGCTGTGGTGGGCATACACAACAGCTGATCAAAATCATTCAAGACGTTTATTCGTAACAGATTTTCTTTCAGGCTTTGAAAATTTCTTCCCATTCTATACTTTTATCTTGATATTGAAATCACTGAATTAGAGAAAAAAGAATTTTTAAATCTATGGAATAAAGTTTTAAACTACAAAGTAAGTCAATTCAAGAAAATAATAAACCAGATCACATACAACTTAATGCACACACTAAAACTAATACCCACTTTTCTAGAATGTACTTTGAGTGACAAAAATTAAGAGTTCAAACTGGGTCACCTCTTGTGTTGTCAAAAATCGTGGGGCTTTTTCTAGGGATAGCATTGCCACCACATCACACGCAACATATCACCCTCGTTCCTTACAAAGGCAAACTTAGCACAATTAGATATTATTTCTCTTTATAACTGTATTTCTTGATATTAAACATTTTAAGATTTTATTTCCCTAAAAAACAAAGACATTTATCCTTTCACTGCATGTTAAATGATGCCTTTACCTGACTTTTTATAATAAAGTAATTTTATAGTATTTTTGTCACGGTGAAGGACAAAGATAAGCCAACTGTTTAGATTCCTCTCCTTCGTGTTGTGTCTTTTTGATCACTAACAATGCTGCGTGAACAGCCAACAGAAGGCTGACATTTCATAAAATATGCAGTGATAAAAACTAATACTGTAGCATCTGGGAGCGATATATAAAATGCAGAAATACACCTAATAACTGTGATCTTAAATTACAAGTTACTAAAAGCTAAAGAAAAAGCACACCTAAGAATAAAAAAGTGGCAAGATTACAAAGGGGTTTTTTGTACTCCTGTTTCTAAAAACAAAGTTTTAAAAATAATTTAAGTCTGTAACACTTTCCCTGCTATTCTACACTTAAAAGCCAGCTACCTTCTAAGAACAGGGTTTCTGTACTATATACCTTTCAACAGTTGAAGAATACATTACAAAATCATCATTGAAAGGGACTGTAAAATATGCAAAGGAAATTCCTTTTTCTCAGATTACTTAAAAAATGTCAAAACTGATGATGAAGAAGCAATATATCACTTTCAAGACATGATGCCAGAGACCATCACCAAAATAAGTTTTAAAGACTATAATAATCTAAACAAACATACTCTTAATGCCTGTACTAATACATCTTTTCATAATCTAAGCCTTAAATTAAAGTCCTTTGTACACAACAGCAAAGTAAACTGTGCTCAAATATGTTTAAATAATTTTAACCTTACTGCTAAACATTTGTTTTTCAATAGCGGGAAGCAAGTAAGGCACTCAATGAACACCATCCAAGAGCAAATCATGTGAATTATCTTTACAGCATTTGGTTTAATATTCCACCTATATCCATCAAAATCACAGTTCAGCAAAAGTGCTTTTATTGGTTTTTTTTTTTAATATATATGCTAAGGGGAAGTGAAAAAATAAAAGCCATATTCAGCACTTCAAGAAGCCTGAATTATACTCTAACTAAAGAAAATATACAGCAGTTACGTATGTGGGAGGCAACTGTCCTTGTGCTTATAATTAGCATCTGCATTTAGGGATTCCACCGCTTAATACACACCCACCGCCTGTTACTCTTACCACGGCTTTTTATGTCACTTAATGGAGATAAATACTCTTTCCCCTCCTCATATTTACATCAACGCGATTTAATTTTTTTAAAGCTGTTATAATAGGTTAAACAGCAGTCTCAACATCACTCTTCATCTCCCACTGGACAAAGAATGGCATTACAGGACTGAGAATAGAGAACGCATATTTACATTCATAATGTGCCTAACTATAACATTTATGTAAATTATGATTTTACATTTGCAAATACAATAATTTTTCGTTTCACAGCATACTTTGCCATTCTTTCAACATTAACTTTCCGTGGTTATTACAATCTCAAAAAACCATACCTATGAACAAATGATGTTGTTCGAGCCATTGGAAGAAACACTTAAAGCTAAAATAATCATGTATCTAATAATGTACTTAATTTTAATCTAATCTTATTCTTCTATAAAAGAGAGATTTAGCATATTAAATAAAAACTTTTCATAAATTTGAGTTTAGGGAAACTTCCTTTTAAAAATATTTTCACTACCTTTTAATTATTTCACATCAGGTTACCTATCATATAAATGATATACAAATTTACTATAATTGTTTAAATGTCAAAAATATATGAATCATACTTTCCATTATTTTGTCTACTGAATTTAGACTTAGAGCATATCAGTATTATGTACATTTAAAAGAAAACAATTGTTTTACCATTTGAAAACCTGTGATTTCAAGAGTAATTTACTCTATCAAAATTTATTTTTAAAAATTATACATACCGGTGACAGCAGAGAAAAAAAGAAAGCAATTCTTGGGTTTTTCCCTTGTCAAAAAAGTAGTAAACCACATTCCTCAACTGTGATTAAACAGACACTGTTAAATTTGCTGGAGAATATTTATCTCTCCCTTCTAGAATGTAAGGTCCATGAATATAGGGTCCTTACTTCTTTTGTTTAACTCATAATCAATAGTGCCTGGGTATAGGTAATCAATATTTATGGAAATAATGAGTGAGCAAATATCAATGTATCATCTGAGATTTGTAATGAATGATACTTAGTCCATAAGCGAGATCTAAAGAAGTATAACATGGTTCCTGATCTCTTGACACTTAAAATCCATTTAACAATACAGAATCTAGACCCAACTACAAACAAGTACTAGTGCAAAACACTAAACAGAAAGTGCCTTGTGAGAGGCAAAAATCAAAACAGGAGTTCAGGGCTTCCCTGGTGGCGCAGTGGTTGAGAATCTGCCTGCCAATGCAGGGGACACGGGTTTGTGCCCCGGTCCGGGAAGATCCCACATGCCGCGGAGTGGCTAGGCCCGTGAGCCACAACTACTGAGCCTTCGCGTCTGGAGCCTGTGCTCCGCAATGGGAGAGGCCGCGACAGTGAGAGGCCCACGCACTGCGATGAAGAGTGGCCCCCGCTCGCCCCAACTGGAGAAAGCCCTCGCACAGAAACGAAGACCCAACACAGCCAAAAATGAATAAATTTAAAAAAAAAAAAACAAAAAACAGGAGTTCAGAAGAGGGTGAGATTACAGTAGACCATATTGTTCAGAAAGATTTCACGGAGGGTACAGGACATGAGCTCCAAGTTAGGAAAACAGCAGGTAAGCTTTAGATGAGCATGTTAAGAAGAAAATACGAAGGACGTCACAGGGTAAGAAGAAGATTAACAGTATTGTGAAGTGAGGAAGGATATGCAAAAGTAGGAAAGTTCTCAGTACGCTGGGACCATCTTGACAGAAACCGGAGAAGTTTTGCTACTCACTAGTGGAAGATACGGTTAAACAGTAAACTAGGACAACTTTACGAAAGTACCTTGAAAATCAGGCTGGACTCAATATTTTGTAGTAACCTATTAGGGAAAAGAATCTGGAAAAAAAATATACAAACATATAAGCATATATGTAAACTGAATAACTATGCTGTACACCTGTAACTAACATGACACTATAAACCAACTATACTTCAATTAAAAAAAATATGAAATCCCTAACAAAATCAGGATAGAGATTCCAAATTTCAATCTATAAACAAAGTGGGGCCATTAAAGGTTCCTAAGCAGAAGAATAACAGAGTAAAAGCAATGTTTTAGGAGGATTAATCTGACAATGTATGGGATGGATTTGAGGATAGAAAGGATATCAAATACTTCAGATCTGAGGAGAGCAAAAACTTCTGTGGTATTCTAGGAATAAAGCTGTAAAGGAGTGGATGAGGCTGGCTTTTGAGAATGGTAAGGAACTGACAGGAGCAAAAACTACTAAGACTATAAACTAGTTAGATATGATGGGTAAGGGAGATGGAGACAATGAATTCCTAGGGCCAAGATAAAGACCCTAAAGGATAATGGGAGGGAAGCTAAGAACGGCTAAATTTTTCTGGGGGTAAAAAAAAAAAAGGTTAGGGGCAAAATGATGCTTTCAGTTCTCCCAAACATTCACCATGTTGGGAAGCAAAGTATTCAAAATAGTAGGAAACGGAGAGATGGAAACCTGAGAATGTGGTCGAATGCAGAGCTACAGATTTGATTTTATTTTAACTTTTTATTTTATATTGGAGTATAGGTGATAAACAATGTTGTGTTAGTTTCAGGTGTACAGCAAAGTGATTCAGTTATAAATATACATATATCTATTCTTTTTCAAATTTTCCCACTTAGATTGTTACATAATACTGAGCAGAGTTCCCTGTGCTATACAGTAGGTCCTTGTTGGTTATCCATTTTAAATATAGCAGTGAGTACATGTCAGTCCCAAACTACAGATTTTAGAGTGCACTATGAAGATGTGATAGCACAAATATGGAAAAGGAAGGGAAAGGATGAGTAGAAAACAGAGACTGAAGATTATACCACACTATTTAACAAATTCTATAAATATACGTGTGGAAATTAACTACAATAAAATGAAATGGATTGACTGGCGTCATTAGACAGTTCAGCCCAGAAGGAATGACTAGAGGAAGAAGAAGGGCACAGTGTCCACAGAGAGAGAGCTCACAGTACCTCCCCCAAGCAGGGTTGGAGAAAGTACACAAGAAACCATAATTTGTAAATATTCTGTTTTTCTTTTTGTTTTAGAGAGAGAAAATATTAGAAAATAAACTGAGTACCTGAGGAAACCATAAAATTTTTAAATACATTACTTCCTACTGTATTGCTTTGCTAAAAGAAAAAGCTAGGACATTTTTCTTTTAAAATGTCCCAATTCTAGAATGCACATAAATTCCCATAAAAGTCAAAAGCAAAAATTTACTCATCTGTTCTTTATCCCTTATATAAATTGCATTTCTCCCCCCCCCCATTTTTTCACATCTATATTATTTCTTATTTCTTTATTTCGTTCTCTGAGGTTTAGGTCAGTTATCTATGTAAACTAGATATTATATTTTGATATTTCCTAATTTCGATGAAGTATTCCAATGAGAAAAAAACCTAGCAGGTATTGTACATATTTTTAAAACATTAGCAGGTATTGTACATATTTTTAAAACATACACACACATTTTGAGGCTAATTTACAGGGTAGAGTTTATAGAAGAACTTAAGAGTTCATGAGAAACAGAAATTAAGACACATCCCATACCCCACTGCATCCACCACTGGGCCTGGAACCCAGAACAGCAGCACAGACTTCAGGAAAAGAGGCTCAGAACACCAAACGTAAATGTAGATGTAGAATAGGGTTTTTTAAAGTTGTCTTCCAGAGTGCACTTTACCTGAAGAACCCTGAGAATAATTTAATTGTGACAAGATTTAGGGATTCCAACGGGTAGGGAAAAGCTTTCTAAGGTTTGATCTTCGTCATGATACATACAGAAGGGACACGCTCATTCATCAGTCCAAGCAGCACTTGCTCCGAGATAAGTACGTGAATGCATGCACTCCACGTGGGTGTCACGCTCGACTGAAAGATATTTAAGCTAATCAATAAGTCAGATATGTTCTTAAAAATGCTAAGTGGTTGTTTATGTGTGTTAGGCTTTCTGTACGGCATATTAATGTGCTTTTCCTGTATGATATAGTGAACTCGGTGATGATAAATATGTGCTGTGTCTGCCACCTACATTTCCACTGACAGCAAATGGAGTGTAAAACTGGCATTGTAAACTGAAAAGAAAAAAATTAACTTTAGAGATATGTAGCACAGGTTTTATATCTTAGGTGTTACTTAACTAAATCTAAACTCTGATGGATTCACTACTAAATTAAGGATTCAAGTATCTATAAATTAGCATGTATCCAATATCTGCTTAGCTTATTAAGATATAGGGTTAAAAATCATAAATTGGTCTTTTTTTTTAGATTGTCCAAGGAACAAATAAATCTATCTAAATACAAAATGGTATTTTTCCCAATTGCTTTGGGAAAAATTCCAGATTACACATTTAAGTTGAAGAATAGACATAAATGGCAATTTGGTCTTCAGACACACATAAAATACACAATTGTTTTCTTCAATTAATGTAGTGTAATTGAATAAATTAAAATTTGCAAAAATGTGAAACAAAAACATTCAAGTACTTACTTTATTTAAAAAGGCAGCTGTACTCGTAAAATTGTTTCTAGAGTATAAAACCACCCCCTCTGAAAAAAATCAGCAGCTATTTAAATGAATGCAATGCCCAGTGACCTCTCTGGTACAAAATAAAGTCTAAAGGTAGAGGGGGAAGAAAAGCCTGTCTTAATTCCTCCGCTCCCCATGCAACAGTCTAAGGATAGCGTCAAGCACTAGTAGCAGCTCACATTTAGACGCTACAACCTCAAGATTCGCCAGTTACACTGTCACTGAACACTGAGGTACATGAGAATGGCAGGCTTCAAAGGCAAAAGACTAAAAGAATGATGGAAGTCCTCACACCATAAAACGTGTGGCTCCTTTATCCATAACTAATGGGCAAAAAAGAAATGACGTACACTTCCTCCTTGCTGACTTCTGACAAGTCAGCCAGGAAAACGATTCAGAACCTTTGCAAAGGTGTCAAAGGGACGCAGGAGAGGGAACAGAAAAGGAAAGAACAGAAACATAAATTTAAAAGAGAGGGAGGAAGAAAGCTGAGCTTTGGTTTTTGTTCGTGTTTTACATAATTCAACTGGCTACTCAAATTGGATGACCATGTAATTTAGCAGCCAAACCAGGACATTCCTAAGAGTGAAAAGGTGCATCAGAGGCAGAATAATTCACCAACTCCCCCAGAGATGCTCATGTCTTAATCCCTAGAACCTGTGAATATGTTAACTTACAAGGCAAAAGGGCCTTTGAAGATGTGATTACGGTTATGAACCTTGAGCTGGAGGGATTATCCTAGATTATCCTGTTGAGCTGAATCTAATCCCATGAGTCAGAGGAAAGATGCTATGAGAGAAGAAGGGTCAGAGCGGTGCAAATCAGAAGGATTCAAACTGCTGCTGCTGGCTTTGAAACTGGAGGAAGGGGGCCATGAGCCAAAATGTAGCTCCCAAAGAAGCTGGAAAGGGCTCGAGGTGTATCGGCAACAAGGAAATGGAGACCTAGGTCCTACAACCACAAGGAACTGAATTTTGCCAACAAACTGAAAGAACAGGAAACAGATTCTCTGACACCTTGATTTTAGCCTGGGGAGACCTATATTGGACTTCTGAACTATACAACTATATAATTAAAAATTTGTGTTGTCTTAAACCAATAAATTAGCAATAATTTTCCTGGGAACAATAACAAACCAATACACAGGTGCTAAAAAGAATTAAGGCAGGATAGCAGGCATTCAAAGGACTGTCTCAAGCAGACCGGGCTTATGATCACCCTGCTCAGAACTAGCACCCACTTGCACAACTAACTCACTAGTATGTGTTTCTGAACAGAATCTTTTTTTTTAATTTATTCATTTTAGTTATTTTATTTTTGGCTGTGTTGGGTCTTCATTGCTGCACACGGGCTTTTCTCTAGTTGCGGAGAGCGTAGGCTACTTTCACTCTGGTGCGCGGGCTTCTCACTGTGGTCGCTTCTCTTGTTGTGGAGCAGAGGCTCTAGGCACGTGAGCTTCAGCAGCTGTGGCGCACGGGCTCTAGAGCACAGGCTCAGCAGTTGTGGCGCACAGGCTTAGCTGTTCCACGGCATGTGGGATCTTCCCGGACCAGGGCTCGAACCCATGTCCCCTGCATTGGCAGGCGGATTCTTAACCACTGTGCCACCAAGGAAGCCCCAGAATCATTTTATCCAATACAGAATTCATAACTTTACCTTAACAGTGGAAAATGTTAATCCAAATCATTTTTAGTTAATTCTTTTCTGGAAATGAATTAAGACATATTAAGCCCCGCAAGAAGTTGCAAATAGTCATCAAATACCCACAACAACTAAAACTTCATTCCAAGTATTAACACCTACTAGTTTCTTTCATTCTGTATTATATCATATCCTTACTTTTTTTCCTAATAAAATTTTTCACCATCTCTGATAACAATTCACAACCAAATAAAATAGAAAAGGTTTGACTTGCCTTTCTGAAAAGTCCCTTTCCTCAGCATGTTAAAAACGACTCACTCTAATTTAGGCAGAGGAGGCCAGAGAATACGCTTCAATAGAAGAGGTAAAGTGTTCTACTTAGGCTGAAACTTAGCCTCTCCTTTAAGATGAAAAACAAAAAACAAAACAAAACAAAACCAAAAAAACAATGCTCTTTATCATTGAGAGAACAGAGCCAGGGGTCTGGATGAAATAGCATTTTCTCTTTCAACATAAGTTACTCCTAAAGAGGTTGGCATTTTGTTATGCTTGAAAAAGACTATTTCTAGAATAATCTACTAAGAATAAAGTCATTCTAAAACTGAATATGAATTTTTAAATTCAATGTAGTTCTCACTAAATTTAATTTAAAATTAAATATAAAATTATTGGACATTGAATGTATCTCCCCCATTACATATTTTTTTAAGAAATAGCTTCCTTTTTTGTACTTAGTATAAGCATGACTAATTTCTATTCTAAGATTAGTTGACAAGAAAAAAAATTGTCGACTAAATTTTTCTCTTTTTAAATCTGCTGAGGTCCTCCAATATCAAGCATAGAGCCTGGCTCATATTAGGTATTCAATAATCACTGAATCAGTCAGTCTTTCTCAACTGTGATGGTTAATTCTATGTGTCAACTTGGCTAGGCCACAGTACCCAGATATTTGGTTAAACATTATTCTAGATGTTTCTGTGAAGGTATTTTTTAGATGAGATTAACATTTAAATCAATAGACTGAGTAAAACAGATTACTGGGCTTAAGGTGGGTGGGCCTCACCAAACTGGTTGTACGCCTTAATTTTAAAAAGCCTGATCTCCCCTGAAGAAGAGGAAATTCTGCCGACAGACTGCCTTTGGACTTAAAATGCAACATCAGCTCTTGCCTGTTGGCCTAACCTGCAGATTTTGGGCTTGTCAGCCTCCACGATCATGTGAGTCCATTCCTTAAAATCTCTCTCTCTCTTTTTCTGAACACACAAGCACACACACACACACACACACACCTTATTAGTTATATATATTTCTCTGGGAAAACCTGACTAATATATCAATCTTATCAATGAATTGGAGTTAGATCACAAGACACAGCCCATTCCCCATCCCTAACCAAGGATAACTTTTTGAGTGTAAATTTATAGAAGAGCTGTCCACAAATGAACTGCAGTGGTATCTAAAGAAGGTTTCCTAACAGAATATTTCATAAAAAGGGTGTTTTGGGGCGAGGGGATCAATTTTGCTGTGCTAAATTCAGGTGTGTTTAAGTATACTTAGAAGGTTACTAAACTGCTAACACACTTACCAATCTAAGACAGTAAGATCTCTTAATGTTGGGCTACATCAAATCCTAGGCATGAAGGGAGAAGATGTAGAACTTTTAGTACTCATCCCAAACTCTCTATTCCAGCAACAGCATATAGGTTTTCTCACATGGAAACTCTGGTTGACCAGTAATGGCTCCCTAAAATACAGAACATTATGAAACTATCTTTGGCTACGCAAGAAAGTATGCCATGAGCAGATGTCTACAATAAGCACAGGAAAGGGGATGCATGTAAGCTACATATTTGCCATTGCAGCTTTAGCCAATTATACGCTCTGCTGAGAGCAAATTTACACAACTGGCCTTCTTCTTGACCACGGTGAGGTATACAATATAGGAGATACATGTATGGGGGTGAGGGAGAAGGCTGAGCCCACTAGAGTAACAACAAATGCCAAACTCTACACTTTCACAACATATTTTCTGATTTTTGTACTTTATACAGTTAGAACTTTCTTATTAAATCAGGTGCCATTTGGTGCAGTTAAGGTAGATAATGTAAGATTATCTATCTTTTTTAAATAATCAATTGAAGAGAAAAATAATCCAGGATTAGCAATCTGAATTAAGGTAACTAACAATAAAAATTGCTTCAAAGATTTTTTAATTATGATAGGGAATCTCAGATCTGGCTAACATCTTCCAGCCAAAATTTTCTCTGAAAAGTGGACCTCTTTTAGAATTTGGCTAATGTTAGAAGTTAGGTCCTAGGGCTGAGAAGGATATTGCAATAAAAAAGAGCACTATAAAAGTTAGAAGACAAAAAGAAGGAAAACATAATGCCTAAGAATAAGATAATTTAGTCACCATACCTTTTTAAGAATTTTGCAGTTAAAAAAAAGAACAGGTGTTAGTCATCAGAAACTATTGGTCATTTGATTCTGCCACAGTCCAGGCTAAAAAATAAAAATAAAACCATAAAAAAATCACAGTTTTTTCTTTAAAGCAAAACTCCAATGCTCTTTTGTCAAGCAGAAAGGAAATATTTGAAATAAAATATTTTCACAAAGAAAGAACTACGTGAGTTTCATTATTTCTATACCTAGAATAATGCAATCAATTAGATATTAAGCCCCTACTATGTGAGATTCTATTAAAGAAATAAAATACTCTCATTAGGCACAGCATAGTCTGCCAGGAAGTACAAAAATTCATAAACAATCCCTGCTTAAAACATTGGTGATATAATCCTACATTTTACCATCCCTATGCGTTCCTTTCATCTATTTACTTATGTTGATAATTATTAAAAGTTAGAAGTATGTAAATGAAATTATCATATGTAATAATACACTTTATGCATACATGGAGGGAATGTTAAAAAAAAATCCATCTAGAAAGACAGTTAAGGTCTTACCACTAAGGTATTCTTGAGGGGGTTATTATTTCTGAGGATACCAGGGATCCCATCAATGAACCAATTACTTTTCTAAAGGGCCAAATCAATACCTCGGAGAGAACCCCATGATACCATTTAAAACTTCTTCACAAAATATATACAAACTACATTCTGAGCGTCATCTGCATTGTTAAGTAGATGGTAGCGATGCAGGACACAGAGTAGGTAAGAGCATGACTTCCAGAGCCAAAAAGCCTGAGTCTGTATCCTGGATATAACGTTTTAGGAAAAATTACTTCACATTCTCTGTGCCTCAGCTACTTCATCTGTAAAGTGGGGACCTAACTTATAAAGTAGCTGGGAGGATTAGATGTGAGAATCTGCATGAAGTGCTTAGAGCTAACAGTGCCTGCCACTTATGGAGCACGCATTCACCATTCTTTGCTCCCTACCTTCCTCCTCCTCCTCCTCCGATTACTACTAATCCTTCTGTATTCTTTTCTTTCCAGTGTAATAAGGCCACCTTTGCAACATTTCTTGGCATCTGCTTCCCAGAGCATTTTTTTCCCCTTACACAGTTTGCTGGAATATTTTATTTGTGGCTGGCTCTGACTTTATGTTAATTGTGCTTTTTGTTTCCTGCAAAAATGCAGTGCCTTACTATTGCTGTATTTAGAATTGTAAATTTCAAAATCTATAAATAAAAAGTTAAAATAAATAATGTTACAGGAAGCTAGTCCTGATTATAAATGCAGACTAATGACTTTTTCCCCCGCAAAAAAAGAATAAAAAGAAATGATCTGAAATAGCCCAAAATCCATTGCTTGCAAATAGTAGTACATGGTATTACTTTTTTTATTGGTTCAAAATCAGGTAGTATTAATTATTAAGTAAGACCTCAATGAGTTAGTTTGTACAGATTTGGGGTTTGTGATATCTATTCTGCATCTATTTGGTTAATCATGTTTTAACATTTAAGTATTTTTGGGCTTTCTGTTTTTCCAGTATTACAGCTCACAACACCCTTTCACAGGCATCTTTTCATCAGAAAACCAGAGCCGACTGAGCGCGGCCACTGTACTCCAGGCACGGTGCTCAGCTCGCCTCCAGGAGGCGCTGTTCACAGACCTGAAGTGGAGCTGGGCAACCTGACCCCGTGCTGGGTGTTACCACAGATACATTATCATGTTTAGTTGAGGTAACCCTCACAAACCACACAGTGGACAGTTATTCTTAACTTCAGTATTTTACACATGAGGAAAAAAAATGAGATTCAGAAAGACAAATTGACTTGTTCAAGATCACAGAGATGCTATCTGGCAGAGCTAGGACCAAACCCCCCACCGACTTTCCAATCTGCCCTAAGTTTTAAACCAGAATGAATGTTTGTATCATATAACATTAGAACCACATATTTTTAATATAAAGCCTATGTTCCTCATAGAAAATAAAATTACAAATACTTTCTTCTACCTAGTATTAATGGTTACTTTAGACACTATAAAAACCGCAAAACATTAAATGAGACTGAGCAATTTTAGTTTCCTGTGGACATTCTCTAGTACTTAAAGGCAGAAAAAATTAACCTTCTCTGCTTCCCCCAGCCAACTGCACATGGTTACTTCTCCAAAGAGTTCCAAGTAGGCGAACCAAATCTACTTTTTAAGAGACTCATTACCTTTTATAAATGACTTTGAAAAGATGCAATGACTAGGATAAACATAATATGCCATGATGGGGAGAAGAGGAATCACTTATTAAACCAGTGAAAACATAACATTTTTAAAGTACACCCTCTGTCAAAGAGGGGTAATGAGGTCTGCAAAATCAAAGAATTGTAACAATGTAAAACCAACAACTTTTTAACAAAGCAGAAGATATTCATTTCAGTATGTATATTCCAATAAATATATTCATATGTATTACTCTAAAGAGTATGTTTTAAACTGGCTAATGACACAAATTGGCTATGCCATTAAATAATCTTTACGATGTAAATAATACTAATAACTGTATTTTGGAAATATTTTCTGGTTAGAATAATTTTAACAAGATTGCCAAGACTTACTGAAACAGGAGAATGCTTCATTCACCCTCTCTATTCCCCTAATCTCAACTTCTTGGGAAAAACACAATTGTCAACTCTCTAAGGAACGTTCTGGGGGCTATGTATGCCCTGCCATCACCAGAATCCAGCCTGCTGCTGAAACACAATGAAACAAACCCTGGTACGGAAATATTCATAGTATCGTTAAATTCCCAAACATGAAATTTGAGATGCCCTTTAGAGCAAGTGTAGATTTGTAGAAAGGAGTTAATTCTCAAGAAAACTGCCACTTTGATGGCTTGGATTCTGAGCATTCAACACTAGAGTTGCATTACTGTAGACATTTGAATTTTACATTTAATAGGGACATCCACCTTATACAGTCTTCAGTGTTCATTCATTCACTCAGTCAATATTAATTTATCATCAGGCACTATTCTAGATGGAATTTTTTCTTACAAAGTAACAGAGCCACTGACCTCAGTAAGTTTAGGTTGTCAGTGGTATTTGCAACAGCAGGCATAAGCCTCCTCTGTGCAACTACAACTAATGGTTTTCCATACACAGACAGTGGCAGTATAGATTTTTATTGAGAAAGTCTATTATGTGGCTCTAATCTCAAATGGACAACAAGTGACCTGCTGCTGTAATATTTACAAACTTGAATAGAAAGTTCATTCCGTGGCCCACTTCCCAGAGATTTCTTCTCTCATAGCTGAAACGCATTTAAAGTACAGTTTGTATGAAAAAGGACAAACATTTAGAACACTATATAACTTACATTTTACATCTTGGAAACGTGGCCACATTTTTGTACACGTGTGTAAAATCATGATGGCACACAACCCCAGATACCTCCTATTTATTCACTTTTGGTGTCACTTTTAGATGTCATCTATTTCTGACCTTCAAATTCTTCCATAGACTAGTTCACTGACTACAGCAGAGATCAGTTAACATCTCTAAACAACTTACACAACTTGGGTATTTCTACAATTGTTATTAAAAGATGATTCCTGAGAAACGTGATAACAAATGATAGTCAGCAACAGGATACTGAGCAAAACGTGTTCTAATAGATGTCTACCCTGAACTACGTCCAAGATAATTATTTCTGAAACCAAAGACACTTCATTACAATAAAGGAGCACCTTTTACGGTCTCACAGGATAAGCATGAGAGCACTATATCAGATTTCCAGAAGAATGGGCTTTTAAAAACTTCTTTGAAATAATTTTATGCTTATAGAAAAGTTGCAAAAATAGTGCAGAGTTCCCACGTACTGTTCACCTGGGTTCCTCTAATATTAACATCGTATGTAATAATTATAGCACAGTTATCAAAACATAAAATTAACATTGGTTCAACACTGCCAGCTTTCGCCTCTGTAAAGTTACTATGTTTCTCTTTGTAATTATTAAACATCTTGGAGAGATACTTTTAGACTCTGGAAACATTCTGTTTCTCCTCAAACTTTCCCCGTTTTTGGCATCCATGAATGGATCTTGCCTACAACGACTCTTACTGTCGTGTTTACCACGGTGATTTACTCTTTCCCTCATTCCCTCTACATTTATTAATTGTAATTCAGAAGAATAGTTTTTAGACTGTATCAAACACCAAGGTCCCAATAAATTATCAAAAGGCTAAAGCCAAAAAAAACAAAAAAACAAGAACCACCAACAACAAATGTATTGGACAACAGAAGCCCATCTTGAGTTAATGACCCTAACTCACCACATCAGATGTGCAGCAGGTCCTTTTGAAGGACCCGTGTTTGAGAAAGCTGTTAATGACATCTGTCAGCAGCTGTAGTGTTTTGTTTCATATAATTGTAGCCTCATTTTTTTTATCGCAAGTAATGCATCACGATGCATACTGAAGGTTTTCCAAATAAAGAGTCTTGAGTAATCTATTTTGAAGTAGCTAATACCACAGCACATTTGAGGCTAAGGGGTAAGCATTCCTTAGAAACCAAAGCAATGAGGACAGCAAATATTCTTCCCCTGCAAATCTAATCTCATTCCTCAGCCTGAAGCCTCCCCACGTGAGCATGAAATCATACTGATAAGGAGACATCTCTCAGAACAGTGAATTCCAAAGCTCTGCTTTTCAAGACTATTATTCCTATGACAGGACGAGGACCTGTAAGCATGAAAACATAACGTTATTCACTTACTCTTTCACAAAAGGAACACCTGTCAATTTCATGCTAAAAGGCTTCAAGCTTATAAGTTTCAAGAAGATGCCTTATTTATCAAAACTTTATTCTCCTTGTTTATTTATTAAATACTGCAGTCTTACACTGAGGTCAAAAAGTGTCAACCAATTACTGTATAAGAGAAGTCCTATGTATAATATTTAAAGCTATCCAGAATACACAGAATTATTTTAATAGGCAACTGAATACACTATTGTTTATTCCCACATATATCTCAACCATTATAAGCATACCTTTTTAATCTAGTTTTTCAAACTAAAACCTCAGTAAACTGGCAACTAGCACAGTGCCTGACACAAAACAAATACTCAAGTATTTTTAGCGAATAAGTTAGTGACGAAAAATACATATAACAATGTATAATTGACACAGGTCCATAATTCCTTCTGGACTACTTCCCCTGCAAGCTAAAAGTTCAAGCGTATCTCTTCTTCTGCACATTCAGAAATCTATACATTTTAGTTATTTCTTAAGAAAGACATTAATTAAAATGACTTAGAATATAATCTAAATGACATGGAAATATATCCTTGAAGTTTATCACCAGAAAACTACAATATATTTGTAAAGGACAACAGATCATAGTTTAAAGTGATTTATTTTCACAATGGATATTTGGGTGATAAAAACAGATGAGAAAACAGGAAATCCCACTCATATTTCTGGTTTTACCAATTACTGTTACGATGAGTCCTGGAAACCCTTGCAGGATTATGGTTGTAGGATTTATGATGACTTCACTTTTGGTTACAAACCTTAATTTATTAAACAACAACCACTCTTGGTCTAAAGAGTCTTAACTATGACATGGAGCACTGGATAAGCTGTGATGGTCATTTTCTGGCAGTTGCATAGAGAGTTTACAATGTACTTCATTTGTATCTTCATATTCTTTGAAAATAAAAATTACTTTAATATAGAATATTGCTAGCTTGTACGTTAAAACACTATATCTTATAACTGGAAATGTATTTTAGACTAGAATGTAAAGAAGGAATTTGGTGTGCACTGGTAAGTCTATGCTTAGGAAAGAAAATTGCAGTAAAAGCTTCCTATTTTCTCAGATCCCAAAGGACCAGAGGATAATTCTAACCAGCAGGGGGAGATGAGGAGGAGAGTAGTAAGACAAAGAACAGGCTATAGGCAGGAAAAGCAGTTATAATTATAGCTGGGAACACAGAATTTGTTAAAGGAAGTCTACTGTATAATTATATTTGAAAATTTAGCAAGATGCCCAGAGGCTGACTCGCAGCTGTCAGGAACTGGTAGCTCTACTTCTGTTCATGCAGCGACCACTTCGGCTACTAAATCCACTATCTAGACGTTACTAGAACTGACATTTAGAGTAAAGGGATAGATCTTCTCATAAGACTTCTTTTTCTTATAATGGATGAAGGCATCCATTTCAACAAAGTAACCGTCTCTCTTTAGCTTCCTTTTTAGACCTAGCTCTACCTTCTCCAGAGAAGAGAAGAGAAGGGTTCTCTCCCTGAGAGAACCCATTCTCATAGTAAATCTATTATCTAGATGCAGATCTCCTCCCTGAACCAGAGAAGACCTCCCTGACGAGGTGATACTTGAAGAAACCTGAAGAAACCGAGGAAAAGAGCCCTGTGTTTACCTAAGGGAAGAGCTTTCCAGACAAAGGGAAGGGCGAGTGCAAAGACCCTGCAATGGGGCAGACGCACAAAGTCGGAGGAACATCGCTGAGGCCACTGTGACTGCAGTCGGGGAAAGCAAGAGATGAGGTTTTAGGGAAGTCAAGTGAAGTACAGCCTTGAAGCTAATCGTAAGAGCTTAGAAATTCATGAATAAACAAGTGGAATTCTGGGGTAGCCTGCTCTGACAGTCAACACCAAAAATCACTTTGGTGCTATGTAGAGAATGAACTTGTTGGTGAGGGAGGACAGTATAAGACATCAGCTAACAGGCTTCTGCAGAGTCCAGGTGAGAGATACTGATGCTTGGAATGGGGTGGAGGTAGTAGAAATGGCTGGATTCTGGTGATTATGATGGATATATGCATACACACAGGCATACGATTAAATAAGACATTTTTTATTTATCAGTTTAACACATTTTTAAAAAGTAATAAATATAATAAAGCAATAATTTCAAATGGGTAAAAACAATTTTTACTTCTTTCCTACTCATAAGGAAAAATTCACAAGGAAGTGAGACAGGAGGGGACGGGGGAGAAAGAATACTCTAGACAAGCCAAATGGATTTCTTTAAAGAAAAGAAAACACGGGATTCCCCTGGTGGAGCAGCGGTTGAGTCCGCCTGCCAATGCAGGGGACATGGGTTTGAGCCCTGGTCCGGGAATATCCCACATGCCGCGGAGCAACTAAGCCCGTGCGCCACAGCTACTGAGCCTGCGCTCTAGAGCCCGCACGCCACAACTACTGACCCCACGTGCTGCAACTACTGAAGCCCACGTGCCTAGAGCCTGTACTCCGCAACAAGAGAAGCCACCGCAATAAGCCCGTGCGCTGCAACAAAGAGTAACCCCCGCTTGCAGCAACTAGAGAAAGCCCGCGCGCAGCAACGAAGACCCGACGAAGCCAAAACTAAATAAATAAATTTATTTTTTAAAAAAAGAAAACAATATATCACACTTTTGAATTTATTCCCAGGCCTCAAAGCAGGGCTCCCACACAGCGGCTCTGTATTTATGAAAGTACTCCCCTCTTTACACCTGATTTAAAGTTGCTCAAGGAATGTTATTCCCTTTTTTTTCAGAGGGATCATCTTTAATGCATGTACCCACGGATGTAATTCTGAAGTCTTAGTTGGTGGCTTAACGTGTAAAGTGGTGAATGTGTTATAACAGTGACTTAAGGTACAGCATCTCTGATTATCAAATTCCCTTTAAACTTCATTCTACAAAGCAATCCCACCTTCTGACTAAAGAAGCATTCAGATTTTATAATGTGTTCACATATGAAATTTTCGTTTTATTATAGTACTCCTGATTCTATCAGATCAATTCAGTCACTCGCTAACAATAAAAAACAGGGTAACTACTATTCTTGGGATTGCTGCATGTAATTTTCCTTGTTAATAAAAATCAAGAATTTTTTATCATCCCTTTTTCAAAAACTAGATGATGTCCTTAGTCAAGTTTTTTTTTTTTTCATAAATTTATTTATTTATTTATTTATGGCTGCTACTCTTCGTTGCAGTGCGTGGGCTTCTCATTGCGGTGGCTTCTGTTGTTGCGAAGCACAGGCTCTAGGCTCACGGGCTTCAGTAGTTGTGGCTCGCGGGCTCTAGAGCGCAGGCTCAGTAGTTGTGGCGCACAGGCTTAGTTGCTCCGCGGCATGTGGGATCTTCCCAGACCAGGGCTCGAACCAGTGTCTCCTGCATTGGCAGGCGGATTCTTAACCACTGCGCCACCAGGGAAGTCCCGTCAAGTATTATTGTTAACAGTAAAAGTGAGTTATCCGATTCATTTGAATTAAAAGAATTTTTTTAACTTTTTTTATTGAGATATAACTGACATATAACATTATAGTGCTTGCAGGTGTACCATATAATGAGTCAATATTAGTATTTTTTTCAATTTTTTTATTGAGGTATAGTTGATAAACAATATGTTTCAGGTATACAACAATTTTTAAACGTTATATTCCATTTATAGTTATTATAAAATATTGGCTATATTCCCTGTGTTGTACAGTATATCCTTGTAGCTTATTTATTTTATACACAGCAGTGTTAGTATATGCTGCAAAATGACCATGATAAATCTAGTTAACATCCATTAGCACAGTTACCAGTTTTTTTTCTTGTGCTGAGAACTTCTTAGATCTACTCTCTTCGCAACTTTCAAATACACAATACAGTATTATTAACTATACAGTCACCATGCTGTACCTAAAGAATTCTTAAACATTTAAATCTCTTTACATTTCTAAAATTCAGAAATATTTTTATTTAAAAATTGAACACTCAAAAAAGTAGCACATTTCCAATTCTAAAAAAATAAGAATGAGTTTCTCAAAACAGAAAAAATGTTAATAAGTATATACAGCTTTGTTATCAGCAAGCATCCCGGAATATAGACACTCCAGTTCCCAAATGTGCAGCCCCATGTTTACCTGTCATCACCCCAGCTGCCCAAACCTCAGCAATGGTCTGAGGAAGTTTGACAACCAAGTGACAATGCAAATCATTAGACAATTAACTACCAGAGGACCTAGACATGGGGGAGAGGAGAGAAAAAAACCTAAACTGCAAGGAACAAGAGTATTAAGTTTAAATATGCTCCCCTCGTCTACACACTAGAAATGGAGTGACATTAATCTAGGGGATAAATGCTACCTCTTCAGAGGTATCTCCCTACCCTAAGTCACATCACCAGACCTGTAAGTCTGGCCCTCATAGTACCACTTGATTTTTGAGAACTGCTATCAGAAACAAAACGTTTCTGTAGCTTCAAGTTGTTCTCAAATACTCTGTCCATTAATTTACTCATCTTCCATAAAAATTCCAAATTTTCCTCCCCACTACAATGAAGAGCATTGGGCTACAGATCAGTGTCAACATCAGACGTCTATTGTTAGATCAAGAGTAGGCCATGAATTTTATTCTAGAGCTTAGAGCCCAAGAAGGCTGTAAATGCCAGAAATGAAACTCTCACCCAAACCAGAAGTTCAAGGCCCCTTTGACTCTACTGGAAAGCCTCAGGTCTGCCAGAGCTACCTACCAGTGGGGAAAGGGAGATTTCCTGGGCCAAAAGAGTTTGGCATAAAAGACTGGTCTTTTTGGAACAAGATAACCTAAAGACCAAAGATTTTATTTTAAGCCACTGAAGAACCAACTCATACTCCTCTTTGGTGGAAAATATTCAGGGACTACACACAAGTTTCCCAGTTACTCAAGATTAAGGAAAACTGGACTAAGGAACAGCCTTAATAGATCTGTTCTATTCTTTCTCATTTGCCATCTTATCAAGTTTCGAGTAGAATTATCATTCCTCCTTTCTCTATCTGCTATATGGAAAAGTATAAAGTAATTTTTAAAATCAAGACTACATTACATATATCTATCTTGTGAAAATAAATCATTACAAAGGAAGGTTCAAAACTACATAAAAAAATCTCAAATCTGAAATGAAAAATATATTTAAAAGTATGAAAAGCTTCCTTACACTGTTCTTTGGGATATTTGTTACAGATGTTTCCTTAAACCAGTAAATTTTCTGTAGTTGAGAGATAAACTGTCCAAAATAAGGACAAAGCAATACAACATCACCTGATAATACATAAAATACATTAAAACTCATGGACTCTAGCACTGTATCTTGTTATCATTATAAATGGGAAAAATAGGTAAAGTCTGTCAACAATCAAATCCGGAAAAAAATAGCTCAATCAGAATGACAAATACCTCCAGGTTTTAAAACATAACTCACTCTGACATGTAAAATCCACAAAAAATATTTTTGCTCCAAATTTTGTGGTACCTTATTATTCTATACGAAAATTAAAATCAATCAAATGAAAACCAGAAAAAGTAAAGAATACCTGAACCAGAAAGTCTGTTAGAATCACCATATGATCCAACAATTCAACAAATACATGTACATGCGTGTTTACTCACAGCAGCACTATTCACCATAGCCAAAAGACAGAAACAGCCCAAATGTCCATCAACAGACGAATGGATAAATTGTGTTATATACATACTATGAAATGTTATTCAGCCATAAAAAGAAATGAAGTACTAGATAAATGCTAAAATATGGATGAACATTGAAAACACTATACTAAGTGAAAGAAGCCAAAAACAAAAGAACACTTATTGCATGATTCCATTTATATGAAATATCCAGAATTAGTAAACCGTAGAGACAGATTGGGGGTGGGGGGGCTGAGAGATGGGGGAAATTGGGAGCAACTGATTAATGGGTACAGATTTCCTTTTGGAGGGTGATGAAAATGTTTTGGAACTAGACAGAGCTGTTGGGTTACACAACACTGTCAGTGTACCAAATGCCACTGAATTGTTCACTTCAGAATGGTTAATTTTATGTTATGCAAATCTCACCTGAATTTAAAAATTAGATGGTAAATAAATAATCAGCCACCTTACCAGTAATAAGATATCATGCACTACTGATAAGATACACTGAGGACATCACCTCTGTAGTATCCTTCCCAAGAGTGCTTAACCTCAACCTGATCATAAGAAAGCCTCAGACAAGCCCAAATTGAGAGATATTCTAAAACATAACTGACCGGTACTTTTCCCAAGTCTCAAGGTCATGAAAGACAAAGGAAGACCTAAGAACTATCACACACTGGGGAAGACTAAAGAGACATGACGATAAATGCAATGTGGGTTCCGAGGCTGGGTGCTGAAACAGAGAAGGGAATTAGGAGAAAAATTGGTGAAACCGGGGTCGGAGAGAAGATGGCGGAAGAGTAAGACGCGGAGATCACCTTCCTTCCCACAGATACAGTAGAAATACATCTACACGTGGAACTGCTCCTACAGAACACCCACTGAACGCTGTCAGAAAACGTCCGACCTCCAAAAAGGCAAGAAACTCCCCCTGTACTTGGGTAGGGCAAAAGAAAAAAGAAATAACAGAGACAAAAGAATACGGACTGCACCTGCACCAGTGGGAGGGAGCTGTGAAGGAGGAAAGATTTCCACGCACTAGGAAGCCCCTTCGCGGGCAGACACTGCAGGTGGCAGAGGGGGGAAGCTTCGGAGCCACGGAGGAGAGCGCAGCCACAGGGGTGCGGAGGGCAAAGCGGAGAGATTCCCGCACGGAGGAGCGGTGCCTACCAGCACTCACCAGCCCCAGAGGCTTGTCTGCTCACCCGCCGGGGCGGGCGGGACTGGGAGCTGAGGCTCGGGCTTCGGTCGGATTGCAGGGAGAGGACTGGGGTTGGCGGCGTGAACACAGCCTGAAGGGGGTAGCGCACCACAGCTGGCTGGGAGGGAGACCGGGAAAAAGTCTGCAGCTGCCGAAGAGGCAAGGGACTTTTTCTTGCCTCTTTGTTTCACGGCGCGCAAGGAGAGGGGATTCAGAGCGCCGCCTAAACGAACTCCAGAGAAGGGCGCGAGCCGCAGCTTTCAGCGCAGACCCCACAGCAACAGGGGCGCAGAGGAAAAAAAGGAGAGACTCCCGCCCAGAGGCTCGGCGCCAAGCAGCGCTCACCAGCCCAAGAGGCTTGTCTGCTCACCCGCCGGGGCGGGCGGGGCTGGGAGCTGAGGCTGGGCTTCGGTCAGATCGCAGGGAGAGGACTGGGGTTGGCGGCGTGAACACAGCCTGAAGGGGCTAGTGCGCCACAGCTGGCTGGGAGGGAGACCGGGAAAAGGTCTGCAGCTGCCGAAGAGGCAAGAGACTTTTTCTTGCCTCTTTGTTTCACGGCGCGCAAGAAGAGGGGATTCAGAGCGCCGCCTAAACGAACTCCAGAGAAGGGCGCGAGCCGCGGCTATCAGCGTGGACCCCAGAGACGGGCGTGAGACGCTGGGGCTGCTGCTGCCGCCTCCAAAAATCCTGTGTGCGAGCACAAGTCACTCTCCACACCGCCCCTCCTGGTAGCCTGTGCAGCCCGCCACTGCCAGGCTCCCGTGTTCCTGGGACAGCTTCCCCGGGAGAACGCACTGCGCGCCTCAGGCTGGTGGAACGTCACGCCGGCCTCTGCCGCCGCAGGCTCGCCCCGCCTCCTCTGTACCCCTCCCTCGCCGCGGACTGAGTCAGCCAGAACCCCCGAAGCAGCTGCTCCTTTAACCTCGTCCTGTCTGGGCGGGGAATAGACGCCCTCAGGCGACCTACACGCAGAGGCGGGTCCAAATCCAAAGCTGAACCCCAGGAGCTGTGCGAACAGGGAAGAGAAGGGGAAATCTCTCCCAGCAGCCTCAGAAGCAGCAGATTAAAACTCCACAAACAACTTGATGTGCCTGCATCTGTTGAATACCTGAATAGACAACGAATCATCCCAAATTCAGGAGGTGGACTTTGGGAGCAGGATATATTAATTTTTCCCCTTTTCCTTTTTTTTGTGAGTGTATATGTATATGCTTCTGGGTGAGATTTTGTCTGTATAGCTTTGCTTTACAATAGCTTTATTTTACTTCACTATATTATAGCCTCTTTCTTTCTTTCTTTCTATTTTTTCTCCCTTTTACTCTGAGCCGTGTGGACGAAAGGCTCTTGGAGCTCCAGCCAGGCATCAGGGCCGTGCCTCTGAGGTGGGAGAGCCAACTTCAGGACACTGGTCCACAAGAGACCTCCCAGCTCCACGTAATACCAAACGGCCAAAATCTCTCAGAGATCTCCATCTCAACATCAAGACCCAGCTTCACTCAACGACCAGCAAGCTACAGTGCTGGACACCCTATGCCAAACAACTAGCAAGACAGGAACACAGCCCCATCCATTAGCAGAGAGGCTGCCTAAAATCACAATAAGGCCACAGACACCCCAAAATACACCACCAGACGTGGACGTGCCCACCAGAAAGACAAGATCCAGCCTCATCCACCAGAGCTCAGGCACTAGTTCCCTCCACCAGGAAGCCTACACAACCCACTGAACCAACCTTAGCCACTGGGGACAGATACCAAAAACAACGGGAACTACAAACCTGTAGCCTGTGAAAAGGAGACCCCAAACACAGTAAGATAAGCAAAATGAGACGACAGAAAAACACACAGCAGATGAAGGAGCAGGGTCAAAATACACCAGACTTAACAAATGAAGAGGAAATAGGTAGTCTACCTGAAAAAGAATTCAGAATAATGATAGTAAGGATGATCCAAAATCTTGGAAATAGAATAGACAAAATGCAAGAAACATTTAACAAGGACGTAGAAGAACTAAAGAGGAACCAAGCAATGATGAAAAACACAATAAATGAAATTAAAAATACTCTAGATGGGATCAATAGCAGAATAACTGAGGCAGAAGAAAGGATAAGTGACTTGGAAGATAAAATGGTGGAAATAACTACTACAGAGCAGGATAAAGAAAAAAGAATGAAAAGAACTGAGGACAGTCTCAGAGACCTCTGGGACAACATTAAATGCACCAACATTCGAATTATAGGGGTCCCAGAAGAAGAAGAGAAAAAGAAAGGGACTGAGAAAATATTTGAAGAGATTATAGTTGAAAACTTCCCTAATATGGGAAAGGAAATAGTTAATCAAGTCCTGGAAGCACAGAGAGTCCCATACAGGATAAACCCAAGGAGAAACACGCCAAGACACATATTAATCAAACTGTCAAAAATTAAATATAAGGAAAACATATTAAAGGCAGCAAAGGAAAAACAACAAATAATACACAAGGGAATCCCCATAAGGTTAACATCTGATCTTTCAGCAGAAACTCTGCAAGCCAAAAGGGAGTGGCAGGATATACTTAAAGTGATGAAGGAGAAAAACCTACAACCAAGATTACTCTACCCAGCAAGGATCTCATTCAGATTTGATGGAGAAATTAAAACCTTTACAGACAAGCAAAAGCTGAGAGAGTTCAGCACCACCAAACCAGCTTTACAACAAATGCTAAAGGAACTTCTCTAGGCAAGAAACACAAGAGAAGGAAAACACCTACAATAACAAACCCAAAACATTTAAGAAAATGGGAATAGGAACATACATATCGATAATTACCTTAAATGTAAATGGATTAAATGCTCCCACCAAAAGACACAGGCTGGCTGAATGGATACAAAAACAAGACCCATATACATGCTGTCTACAAGAGACCCACTTCAGACCTAGGGACACATACAGACTGAAAGGGAGGGGATGGAAAAAGATATTCCATGCAAATGCAAATCAAAAGAAAGCTGGAGTAGCAATTCTCATATCAGACAAAATAGACTTTAAAATAAAGACTATTACAAGAGACAAAGAAGGACACTATATAATGATCAAGGGATCGATCCAAGAGGAAGGTATAACAATTGTAAATATTTATGCACCCAACATAGGAGCACCTCAATACATAAGGCAAATACTAACAGCCATAAAAGGGGAAATCGACAGCAACACAATCATAGTAGGGGACTTTAACACCCCACTTTCACCAATGGACAGATCATCCAAAATGAAAATAAATAAGGAAACACAAGCTTTAAATGATACATTAAACAAGATGGACTTAATTGATATTTATTGGACATTCCACCCAAAAACAACAGAATACACATTTTTCTCAAGTGCTCATGGAACATTCTCCAGGATAGATCATATCTCGGGTCACAAATCAAGCCTTGGTAAATTTAAGAAAATTGAAATCGTATCAAGTATCTTTTCTGACCACAACACTATGAGACTAGATATCAATTACAGGAAAAGATCTGTAAAAAATACAAACACATGGAGGCTACACAATACATTACTTAATAACGAAGTGATTACTGAAGAAATCAAAGGGGAAATCAAAAAATACCTAGAAACAAATGACAATGGAGATACGACGACCCAAAACCTATGGGACGCAGCAAAAGCAGTGCTAAGAGGGAAGTTTATAGCAATACAAGCCTACCTCAAGAAACAGGAAACATCTCGAATAAACAACCTAACCTTGCACCTAAAGCAATTAGAGAAAGAAGAACAAAAAAACCCCAAAGCCAGCAGAAGGAAAGAAATTATAAAGATCAGGTCAGAAATAAATGAAAAAGAAATGAAGGAAACAATAGCAAAAATCAATGAAACTAAAAGCTGGTTCTTTGAGAAGATAAACAAAATTGATAAACCATTAGCCAGACTCATCAAGAGAAAAAGGGAGAAGACTCAGATCAATAGAATTAGAAATGAAAAAGGAGAAGTAACCACTGACATTGCAGAAATACAAAAGATCATGAGAGATTACTACAAGCAACTCTATGCCAATAAAATGGACAACCTGGAAGAAATGGACAGATTCTTAGAAATGCACAAACTGCCGAGACTGAACCAGGAAGAAATAGAAAATATGAACAGACCAATCACAAGCACTGAAATTGAAACTGTGATTAAAAATCTTGCAACAAACAAAAGCCCAGGACCAGATGGCTTCACAGGTGAATTCTATCAAACATTTAGAGAAGAGCTAACACCTATCCTTCTCAAACTCTTCCAAAATATTGCAGAGGGAGGAACACTCCCAAACTCATTCTACGAGGCCACCATCACCCTGATACCAAAACCAGACAAAGATGTCACAAGGAAAGAAAACTACAGGCCAATATCACTGATGAACATAGATGCAAAAATCCTCAACAAAATACTAGCAAACAGAATCCAACAGCACATTAAAAGGATCATACACCATGATCAAGTGGGGTTCATCCCAGGAATGCAAGGATTCTTCAATATACGCAAATCAATCAATGTGATACACCATATTAACAAATTGAAGGAGAAAAACCATATGATCATCTCAATAGATGCAGAGAAAGCTTTCGACAAAATTCAACACCCATTTATGATAAAAGCCCTGCAGAAAGTAGGCATAGAGGGAACTTTCCTCAACATAATAAAGGCCATATATGAC
The DNA here is from genome assembly GCF_965194825.1 of Balaenoptera physalus. Lineage (NCBI taxonomy): Eukaryota > Metazoa > Chordata > Mammalia > Artiodactyla > Balaenopteridae > Balaenoptera > Balaenoptera physalus. Next base: position 9,121,384 of record NC_138891.1, on the reverse strand, counting down.
AAACCCACAGGCAACATTGTCCTCAATGGTGAAAAACTGAAACCATTTCCACTAAGATCAGGAACAAGACAAGGTTGCCCACTCTCACCACTATTATTCAACATAGTTTTGGAAGTGTTAGCCACAGCAATCAGAGAAGACAAAGAAATAAAAGGAATCCAAATCGGAAAAGAAGAAGTAAAGCTATCACTATTTGCAGATGACATGATACTATACATAGAGAATCCTAAAGATGCTACCAGAAAACTCCTAGAGCTAATCAATGAATTTGGTAAAGTAGCAGGATACAAAATTAATGCACAGAAATCTCTTGCATTTCTATACACTAATGATGAAAAATCTGAAAGTGAAATTAAGAAAACACTCCCATTTACCACTGCAACAAAAAGAATAAAATATCTAGGAATAAACCTACCTAAGGAGACAAAAGACCTGTATGCAGAAAATTATAACACACTGATGAAAGAAATTAAAGATGATACAAATAGATGGAGAGATATACCATGTTCCTGGATTGGAAGAATCAACATTGTGAAAATGACTCTACTACCCAAAGCAATCTACAGATTCAATGCAATCCCTATCAAACTACCACTGGCATTTTTCACAGAACTAGAACAAAAAATTGCACAATTTGTATGGAAACACAAAAGACCCCGAATAGCCAAAGCAATCTTGAGAACGAAAAATGGAGCTGGGGGAATCAGGCTCCCTGACTTCAGACTATATTACAAAGCTTCAGTAATCAAGACAGTTTGGTACTGGCACAAAAACAGAAATATAGATCAATGGAACAGGATAGAAAGCCCAGAGATAAACCCACACACATATGGTCACCTTATCTTTGATAAAGGAGGCAAGAATATACAGTGGAGAAAAGACAGCCTCTTCAATAAGTGGTGCTGGGAAAATTGGACAGGTACATGTAAAAGTATGAAATTAGAACACTCCCTGACACCATGCACAAAAATAAACTCAAAATGGATTAAAGACCTAAGTGTAAGGGCAGACACTATCAAACTCTTAGAGGAAAACATAGGCAGAACACTCTATGACATACATCACAGCAAGATTCTTTTTGACCCAGCTCCCAGAGAAATGGAAATAAGAACACAAATAAACAAATGGGACCTAATGAAACTTAAAAGCTTTTGCACAGCAAAGGAAACCATAAACAAGACCAAAAGACAACCATCAGAATGGGAGAAAATATTTGCAAATGAAGCAACTGACAAAGGATTAATCTCCAAGATTTACAAGCAGCTCATGCAGCTCAATAACAAAAAAACGAACAACCCAATCCAAAAATGGGCCGAAGACCTAAATAGACAGTTCTCCAAAGAAGATATACAGATGGCCTACAGACACATGAAAGAATGCTCAACATCATTAATCATTAGAGAAATGCAAATCAAAACTACAATGAGATATCATCTCACACCGGTCAGAATGGCCATCATCAAAAAATCTAGAAACAATAAATGCTGGAGAGGATGTGGAGGAAAGGGAACACTCTTGCACTGTTGGTGGGAATGTAAATTGATACAGCCACTATGGAGAACAGTATGGAGGTTCCTTAAAAAACTACAAATAGAACTACCATACGACCCAGCAATCCCAATACTGGGCATATACCCTGAGAAAACCATAGGTCAAAAAGAGTCATGTACCAAAATGTTCATTGCAGCTCTATTTACAATAGCCAGGACATGGAAGCAACCTAAATGTCCATCGACAGATGAATGGATAAAGAAGATGTGGCACATATATACAATGGAATATTACTCAGCCATAAAAAGAAATGAAATGGAGGTATTTGTAATGAGGTGGATGGAGTTAGAGTCTGTCATACAGAGTGAAGTAAGTCAGAAAGAGAAAAACAAATACAGTATGCTAACACATATATACGGAATCTAAGGGAAAAAAAAAAAAAAAAGGCCATGAAGAACCTAGTGGCAAGACGGAATAAAGACACAGACCTACTAGAGAATGGACTTGAGGATATGGGGAGGGGGTGGGGTGAGATGTGACAGGGTAAGAGAGTGTCATGGACATATATACACTACCAAATGTAAAATAGATAACTAGTGGGAAGCAGCCGCATAGCACAGGGAGATCAGCTCGGTGCTTTGTGACCACCTAGAGGGGTGGGATGGGGAGGGTGGGAGGGAGGGAGATGCAAGAGGGAAGAGAAATGGGAACATATTGTATATGTATAACTGATTCATTTTGTTATAAAGCAGAAGCTAACACACCATTGTAAGGCAATTATACTTCAATAAAGATGTTTTAAAAAAAAAAAAAATTGGTGAAACCTGCATAAAATCAGTACCATACTATAGTTAACAGTACTATACCAATGTTAATTTCTTAGTTTTGGAAATTATACTATGGGGTTATATAAGGTGTTACTATTCGGAGAAGTTGGCTGGAAAGTACTGTTTTCGTAACTCTTCTGAAAGTCTAAAATATTTCAAAATAAAAAGTATAAGGGGAGGGACATCCCTGGTGGTCCAGTGGTTAAGACTCAGCGCTTCCACTGCAGGGGGCACGGGTTCGATCCCTGGCCAGGGGAAATAATACCCTGCATGCCGTGAGGCACGGCCAAAAACAAAAGTGAAAAGAAGGGAGGGAGGGAAGAGCCTAGCAACCAACTTTAACTTCCTCCATGAACATGTATATTAGGAAAATGTTGAAATAAATTAAGTGAATAAGAAATTGAGGGCTTTTTCTAATGGCAAGACTTAATTCATAAAATTTGTATCTGCTTAATAAATATACATTCATTTTGGTGGGAAGAGGTAGATTTCTCAGACAACCAAATCAGAATAATTAAATCTTAGAAATCAGGTTAAATAAAATTTAAACTAGTATTGACATTTTCAATAGAAGAATTCAAAATTAAAACACCCAAAGTCAAAAGGAAAAGCTAAAACAAAACATTGTTATAATTCCTATAGGTTACAACAACATTTTAAATTTAATATTAAAATGAGGAAAGTGTATTTATTTTAGCAGAACGATTTGAATAATACTAACTTAAATCAGTTTGATAATTTAATCAGAGGTGATTTTACTTTAAATCTATAACCATCTCTTTAGATTCATTGTAACACAAAAGATTAAAAAGATTTTATATATAATTAACTTAAATCAGTTTGTCTGGACATAAAACTCTTAGGTTGCCAATCCATTATGTAGGAGGCACCTTCCTACTGAAAATAATTCTATTAAAAATGTATTCAATGACCAAAGGGATCAATTTTTTAAATGAAACCCGCCAACATAAATTCTGTAAACATTTCCAATTTTATTAATCATATTTTATATCCTGGCATCCAAATACCATATATAACTACATTACTACAATACTAATACTCTAAGACAACCATCTTCCGAAAATCTGCTAATTACTGAAGAGATAGAGACATTTAAATAAGTGATCAAGATTTAAGGACCACACATTCTCATAGCTCTCAGAAGGAACCAACCCTGCTGACACCTTGATTTCAGACTCCTAGCCTCTAGAAATGTGAGATAATAAATGTCTATAAATGCAGGCCATCCAATTTGTGGTACTTTGCTATGGCAGTCCTGGGAAACAAATACCGTTAGCAGGCAGCCAGTAAGACACTGTACTCCTACACTCCCACAGCAGCCTTCCCCTGGAAGAGCGCTCAGACTGAAGTCAGCCATCTCCTCAGCCTCTACAGACGGGCACACCCTACTGAGCACGGCAGTCGCCGTCACTCTCCAACAGAAGCTGCCTGGGACCCAGCCTCGGTGGCGTGGCTGTCCAGCTCTGTACCACACCTGTAACAATGGCCTGGACCTTGAGTGGGCACCAGGCTCAAGCTCATCAGTAAAGTAGGACCTTCACCACCTGGCTTCGAAGAATGGGCTGCTTCAGATTCTCGGTGCCTCTTAAACAGTTTGAACTAGAAATCTCTGAAGAAACCCGCCTTCTGCCTTGCCTGCTGCAGCAGAAAAGGTAACAATGCAAGCTAAAATGATGTGGAAACAGAAACCTCTGTTGGTAGCCAGACAGAAAGATGGCATACAGAGTAAACCCATAGGTTTGTTTTGTTATGTTGCCTTAAAACCAAAACCACTTCCTATAATCTTAAAACTAAGCCCTGTTCTTAGGTTTCTGTGAAAGCCCTACTCCCCTTCCTGCTGCGCACACAGCTTTTAAACCTGAGCTAATTTCAGACATCCCTTGCAAACACAATCCAAAGAAAAACAGAAATAAAGACCCAAACCTAGATCCCACTCTCAAGTTCACTCTAGTACATGTCAAATACTTCTTTAAAAAAAAGAAAGCAAGCATATATTTTGTGTGCTGAATGCACTTTATATGCTCTCATATATTTTTCACTAGAAAAGGATGAACTGGATAGTTTGGTTACTATCAAACATACAGATATACATACAAAAAAATACACACACACACACACACACACACACACAGAGCCATGTTCAAATAGGGGAACAATTCAAGCACCTGGACAGACAGTGCTACTGAGGTGAGGTGTGGACTTGTCAGGGGCAACACAATGGCTGGCTCTCAAAAGGTGTCATAGGAGGGCAGTCATTACCCTAGGATTTAAAAGGCTCCAGAGATTTGGCCTTTAGCCACGCTGGCTAGAAAGGGGATTCTGACAGTCCAGGAAGTCAGCTAACCGAAACAAGTACAGATTTTTTAGAACAAGAGATAGGAGACCCAAGTATTAAAGGCATAACAGCTCCTAATACATAGTTCTTATAACAGGAACAGTTCTAGGAAATGTACATATACCATCTCATTGAAATCTCACCACAATCCTATGAAGCAGGTACTATTACCATCACCATTTTACAGATGAATAGACTGTAGCACAAAGAGGGTGAGAAACTTGCCCAAGGATACACAAATAACAAGTAACAAAGCCAGAATTTCAACCCTGTCTGCTCAAGTCTATCTCTTCATTGCTCTTCCACCTGCAAAGAAAATATGGACTATCCACTTATACATCCTTACATATATCTTTTATAGAGAGGTAGAAACCAGTCCTACCTGGTTAGAAAAAGAAGGTTAAGAAGAAGAAGGTTAAAGAAGGTTAAAGGTTTTTAACCAATGTTAAAAACCTTTCAGCTAATGCTGGGATGACTATTACCAGCTTCAACCTTTGGGCCTTTCCTTCTACAGGGATGGCAGACTAATCCACAGGCCACCCATAATGGACATATTCTTTCTTCTGTCAATCAACACAGCCAATCAGGTAGTGGCCAAGGCTTGCAAACCCATCAGTCATTCTGCCTCTTCAGAGACTCTGCATCTCTGCTCTGCTCCCCGCTGTGTAGATTTTTAAAGTTTAACTCTCAAAGCCTGTCTTATTTCCCTTATTACCAGGTGCTTGAGTAAAGCCTCTCTGCAACTCCAAGTTATTACCAATAATAAATACATATTCACCAACTGTCAACACTGAAAGTTCAGCTATTTTATACAAAAACATAAATATACTTAAGTAGATTGCTATGGTTATTCCATTAAAGTTCATTCAAATAATCAGATATTTCATGTCATATTATGTGTACTACTATGTACACCATCTACATACAAAAATATCAAGCTCATACCACCACTCTTGTCCTCCAGTAGCTCAAAATCTAGCAGAGGAAAGTTAAGTTTAAAAGAAATTACAAGTGCTCTTAGTAAACAGCTTAATAGCAGTGCAATAATTCAAAAGAGGGGAATATCATGGGATAAAGCTTCAGGATGAATAGGACAAGAGGTGAAGGGGATTAAAACGGGGTAAAAAAACCACATATCAACGCAAAGAAGTAAAAGAGAAGAGAAAACAGAAGATTCCCAGCCAAGGAAAAGGCAAGCTATTCAAAATTATTAGATTGCAGGGGGCAAGAAGGTCAGACAACTATGGAATTTACAACCTTTGTCATCTCTGATATCAGAAACGGTTACAGTTCTTATTACAAGAGAAATCCTCAACCAAGAAGGTATATCAAAATTTTAGGGACAGAGTTTTTAAACACCCACACGTGATTCAGATTTACCCATCCTTGGGAAGTGAATATTCCCTGCCCTAAGAATCTCCACTGTAGGAGAAGAGAAGGGAACTTTTAACAAGAACAACGTAATGAGATTTGGCATCAAGAAAGATTATTTTGATATTATACACTATATATCCCTACTTTGAAATACTATGAAGCTCTAAAAATAAAATGAGAGGATCTATGTGTTCACGTGGAAAGGTGCTATGATATCCTATTAAGTTTAAAAAAAAAAAAGCAAAGTGAAGAATAGTATGTATCACACGAATATTCTGGCACAGGAAGTCCAAATAAGAAAGAGATAAACAAGGTCCAAACCAGAATACAGAGAACAGGTTCCAGAGATAAGCAACAGGGGAAATCATCAAGACCTATTAGATGTAGGGATGAAAGCAAGGAAGATATCTAGAATGCCTTGTTTTTTAAACCCTTGAGGAGGTTAAGTAGGTTCCTTATTTATTGTATTAGTTTCTTATCAAATTATTTAGTTAAAACTACCTCTGATCAATTTATCACAAAATCCAAATTAATGATATTTGCAATAATGCATTTTTGACACATGAAGTGAAGGAGCGAAAGAAAATAAAGAACAGTGGACAAACTGGCAGAAAAACACAGCTTTCCCCCTTCTGGAAAATCTGCATACAAATACTACCATCTAAGGATAGACAATCCAAACCTAAAATCCACATTTGCTCCAATACTGCCTTAGGAATTGTCCTCTCCTGCACCAGCATTTTCAGTATTTCCTAACTTAAATCCAGGGTAAGATCTTTCTGCCAAGAATTCTTAACTCTTCAATTCTAATTCTCATCCTCAGTTGTTCAAACTTAACATTTCACTGTATGTAAATTATACTACAGTGTTTTTTTATCAAAGTATAGTTAATTTACAATGTTGTGTTAGTTTGAAGTGTACAGTAAAGTGATGCAGCTATATATATACATATATATATATATTCTTTTTCATATTCTTTTCCATTATAGGTTATTACAAGATATTGAGTATAGTTCCCTGTGGTATACAGTAGGTCTTGTTGTTTACCTATTTTATATAGAGTAGGGTGCATATGTTAATCCCAAACTCCTAATTTATCTCTCCCCGCCTTTCACCTTTGGTAGCCATAAGTTTGTTTTCTATGTCTGTGAGTCTATTTCTGTTTTGTAAATAAGTTCATTTGTATCATTTTTTTAGATTCCATAAATAATATACTACAATTTTTAAAAAATGAAATTTAGCTACACATAGCAAGGCAAGCCGCTGAGGACCACGGGTCCAAAGAATTGTAATGCGTTCTTTTGGGGGAAGGGACAAATAATAGGGATAATATATGACAGTTTCCTGAGAAAATGTCACTAACATTTAATTAATAATGCAATCTCAAAAAAATAAAAAAATAAAAAACAATGCAATCTCCTCACATTTTACCTGGACCAGGTAATATTTATTACCCCAATACAAAAAGAGTAATTTTTCCAGTCTCTACTTAAACAAGAAAAGCCAAAGTGACTATAAAATACCTACCTAGTATATCTTCCCACAATATAATTTTAATTTCTGTGTCTCTGTAAATAGGAGAATAATTAATTAGAAGCCATATGGACATGTGGTCTACCCTGGGCCAATAAAACTAAAGGAAAGAACTTTTAGCCTGCAATAAGCCTTTGCTTTCTCTCTGCTAGAACTAAAAGACGTTTGTTTCTGCAGCTGCTGGGGTGGCAGCCATCCTGCAATCATGAAGGAAACCTAAAGGCAAACAGAGAGACAGATAAACTGAGCTGGTGACTTGTGCACACACTGTTCAGAGACCAAACCCTGGAGCCACCCCTACCTCTGGAACGTCCACTATGGGAGAAAATAAACTTCATTCTGGAATAAGGCAGATTATTTGGGGCTTCTGCCATTCAAGGTAAAATCACCACAATTTTAACTATTTTTAAATAGTCTCTCCAAAATAAGAAACTATGTGAAAGCTATTTGAAACTAGGAAACAACTCTTCACATTTTATAAACAAATTACAATTTTAGAAGTATAATGCAAGCCTTCTTAAATCAATTAAGAATTCAATCACAAAAATATAAATGACCAGCTAACAGGCAAATAAATAATGGGTACAGGCTAGTTTTGCTTGATTGCATAAAAGTGTTTACAATACATTTCTCAATAAAGAAAAATTGAATTATAACCCAAGGGTGGCTTAATTTGTACAAATTTTGAATAATGTCACATATATTTCCAAAACAGATGCTCAGAGACTCTACAAGGACACTTGGCTCAATCAGAAGCCAGATTAAAGTTCCATCTGGAGCCTAATGGCTCCATGGTTCCACTACAATTACCCAAGTCACCAAAGTGAGCCTTAATGGTTGTACCTCACAGAGTCTCTTGTAGGTATATATCTTGCCCCCTAATCTAGAAAATCTGGTCCCAAAATAATTTTGTGTGCATACATATACACACATGCAAGATTCAGTAGGCATCCAAATGCTGCTAAATTTTTCCAATGACACTGAACTTATGTGATTTGTCACTGGTTACTCATTAGCATCTTCTGGTTTTGGACACAGTTGCTGGGATTTTGTCATCATCTTTGCTTGACATGGGAAGGACAATGTTCACTTCCCCCTATAATCAGCTTGCAAAGTAACTGAGATACCTAGAATAATCTCATGTTTTTCTTTTTCAAATCCTATCACAGGCGTCATCTTACCAAATCAGAAAAACTGTGTGAGGCCATTTTATCTCCTAATTTCTATGTCTAGAAGTTGTCACAGAGCCACAGAATTTTAGAGCAGGGACGTACTAGGAAGCATCCAAAGATCAGCATCTAGACCAGTGCCACTCAAAGTATGGTCTGTGGTCCACTGCCGGAGCATGCACTGTTTGTTTAAAACAGTTTAGAGCTACCTGACAGAGTAATAAACTTGTACTTCATGTCTTTGGTTTTTTGGTAGGAGCCCAAATTAGCAGGCTGAATTCCACCTGAAAATATGTTTGCTGACCTAGCAAGTTTTTTGTTTTGTTTTAATTTGGATGCCTTTAGATAGAATCCAGGCCCTCTGATTTGCTAAACTGACAAGGTATTTGCATCTGCTATCAGATCAGCCCTAGAAGGCATCTGAGTGTCCAATTCATAACAACAGTGTTTCACAAACTGTGAGTAATACCCCTTTTGTGGGTAACGGAAGTAATTTGGTAAGTTGCATACAGCAGTTTCCCCTCCCCCCAGTAACCTGGCATTGCATGGCCTGATATGGCATGCCATCCATACAGAAAGTAGAACACAGGTGTTAGTGTCTGCTTGTGTGGTATACACACACAAACATATCTGTATATGAGTATGTGTATGTGAGTCCTAGGTTATGATTTAAATTTTCTTACTGTGGTTCATGAACAAAATAACTGCGTGAACAGCACTGTACCAGAGCGACAACTTGATTTTACAGACACAGCAGCTGCAACTGGAGGTCACATCAGCTGGCAGCTCTTCTCTACATTCCTGACTGTGAGTGTGTGTGCACGTCAATGTCTGCAAAGCCAATGTCTGCCAAGCCACACAATACAGAAAACATGCCAAAAAACTAACATTTAAAAATCCTAAATTAAAATTTTATACTAAAAATTTTTAATACTAAAAGTGAAAAAATTTATGTAAAGCAAGACATATTTGATTCAATAAAATGTTTAAATGGCTCTCTGGCCCAAAAATAAAACAAAAAACAAAGCAGTACCTCGACTCAGTAGTTTAAAAATAAATAAAAATACAAATGAAATATTAAAAAAAAAAACACCACCAATATGTCAGAAAAGGGTTTATCTTCCTAATATACAATTTAGTACTTAAACATGAGAAAAACACCTGAATAATAGACAAGTGATATTAAGGAGAAAGTTATAAAATAAATATGAATGGTCAATAGCATTAAAATTGCACACTAAAGCAAGATACTACATTTCGCCTATAAAATTAGCAGAGGGGCTTCCCTGGTGGCGCAGTGGTTGAGAGTCTGCCTGCCAATGCAGGGGATACGGGTTCGAGCCCTGGTCTGGGAGGATCCCACATGCTGCGGAGCAGCTGAGCCCGTGAGCCACAACTACTGAGCCTGCGCGTCTGGAGCCTGTGCTCCGCAACAAGAGAGGCCGCGATAGTGAGAGGCCCGCGCACCGCGATGAGGAGTGGCCCCCGCTTGCCACAACTAGAGAAAGCCCTCGCACAGAAACGAAGACCCAAGACAGCCTAAATAAATAAATAAATAATTAATTAATTAATTTTTAAAAAATGGAAGGCCATGATATTTGCTCATAAATACAATTTAAAAAAAATTAGCAGAGATGTTTTCTTTTTAAGTATTAAAAATGAAGAACAGACCTATTAGATGGGAGTGAAACATGTAAATATTGGCAGTAAGATTCAGAAGCTTTAATAATGTAATTACCCTTTCATCCAGTAATTCTACTTCCAGAATTTATTCTATGGAAATAATACAAACATTATCAAATTTTATTTTAAATGCAATATTATTTTTAATAGTGAAAAATTCAAATGACCCATATAGTCATCAGTGGGAACTGGCTAAATAAATTATGGTACATCCATAGAGCAGAATATTATGCAACTATTAAAAGGGATGATGTAGATTTGTAATTCCTGCCCATAATATACTGTTAAATGAAAAATAGTAATAGATGTATAAGAGCATATATTTATATTTTAAAATTTTTAAACACATTTAATCCCTCTTTACTAATACATAATAACCCAATATTTTTTAGAATAGAAGACAAGTTGCATTTTTACACAGAATTTTCTAACATGACCATTTTCTTTAAACAAGAAATAACTGAAATCATCACAAAGAAAAAAAAGAAAGAAGAAATGAAGGGAAGGAGGGAGAGAAGGACAGGAGAAAAAAGAAGCAGGCAGACAGGCAGGCAACCAGACCTAAATGCAGGAAAACCCAATATAAAGCTAAGCGATCCAGAGCCACTGGTCTTCTGAAAGGACCCCAAACCTAGCAGGAACTAAAGAAAAAGAAGTTTTTGGCAAGGAAAAAGCAGCCCCAAGCATTCAACAGTAGTATTCAAAGCAGGCATTAGCCACAGACCCCATCACTACCCTACGGGCACATTGTGAAAGTGAAGGCACGACTCATAAAAGGCCTGCCTTTTTATCCAGGAACTGACCAGAAAGAGCCAAGAGTAACGGGCCCCCTTGTGAGCTAGTGAGAACATTAACAGCAGCCCTGGCTCAAGGCCAAGAGTCAACAGAAATGGCTGGCTACAGACCCTGGGCCACAGAGGAAGCTGCAGTGCAGACAAGGAAGATAAAATCAACTCCTCTGGAGAAGGGGGAGGAGGTTGGTTCTCCTCCTAAAAGGACCCTTACGAGTACTGTGCGGACGTGGAGGTTCATCTCCAGCCGTCTGGCCCACCAACTGCAGGGGACAAGCACCTGCCAAGTAGTTCAGCCCCGAGTCCCACCGTCTCTTTCTACATGACTACATAACTCAATAAAAACAATGTGAAGTACTATTCCATTTCACAAAGATCTCAAACAATTTAAAAATTAGAATGTAAAACCTCAACTACCCTTAATAATCACATTCTTAAAATAATTAATTTTCCAAGGCTACTGCTTTTCTCTATTATAAAGACATATATATAAAATACAGGCAGTCCCTAACTGGGCAACAAGACCAAAGACATTTCCCTGAACACTGCTAGATGAATGTTTTTCCTTCACTGAGACATGTTGATCAAAATGTCAAAGAACTCAGTATTCTCTTCATAAAAGTATAATCTCTAACAAAGTAAAGGGCTATCAAATATTCATACAGATGTGTGAAACAGTTCAGTCGTACAGCTTTCCCTCCTAACACCACCCATAATCTATAATGTGGGGCAGGGCTGGGGTGTGGGAGGAGGTGTCGAATTTGAATCATGGAATACTTGCTTCTGAAGGCAGGACACACCATGGATGCCATGACACATACAGGTCTTAGGGCAGGATAAGAATTCTGGCAATCCACAGGTGTATGAGTAATGGACTCAAAGACATCTTTCTCTTGGGAGGGCTCCATTTCAAATTTAAGAATGACAGAAGTCTCAAAGACAAGTTGTTTTTTCAAAATTTTTCCAGGAAATAGCCTTGCATGCCACCTCTCAAAAAAAAAGACAAAAGTTCTACAATTTAGCTAAAAAGAAGTCAATACGACATATGTGAAAACGGAAAATCTAACCATGATTTAAAACACTGATTGTGTGTTAAAAATCATTTCTAAATATTAACCAATCAATTCATCACAAATTTAAAATATAATCCACTATTTTTTTTTTTTTTATTTTTTATTTTTTTTGGCTGTGTTGGGTCTTCGTTTCTGCGCGAGGGCTCTCTCCAGTTGTGGCAAGCGGGGGCCACTCTTCATCGCGGTGCACGGGCCTCTCACTATCGCGGCCTCTCTTGTTGCGGAGCACAGGCTCCAGACGCGCAGGCTCAGTAGTTGCGGCTCACGGGCCTAGTTGCTCCGCAGCATGTGGGATCTTCCCAGACCAGGGCTCGAACCCGTGTCCCCTGCACTGGCAGGCAGACTCTCAACCACTGCACCACCAGGGAAGCCCCTAATCCACTATTTCTAATTCACAAGTGTTATTTTTCAAAATATGTCATTTAACAAATATTCACTAATCAACAGTAACAGAAAAAAAACTTTGGACAGTCTTCCTGATTCTACCACCTATTACTTATGTGACGCTAAGAAAATCATGCATTACATCTCCTCCTAAATAAAATGATGATTTTTAGATATAGCAAATACAGTATGTAAAGAAATGTATAAATACTCTTCTTACAATCAGGCTGAATACCCAACACCATTTTTAACAAAGCAACACTATTCGCTTGCATGAATAAAGTTAAATTTTTACAAGAGAATTACAGATGCTAATGGCATTGGTACAAATTCTTCTTGCTTCTTTTAAACACTGGCAAAGACTGCGAGAGAGAGAGATTTGCTCATCCAGAAAAAATGATTTCTACTAAGACACCACTCCAAACAAAGCAAACACACTGAAGAACAACAACAACAACAAAACAATGCACTGGGCAAGGCTAAAATAACAGAACAATACCACTGTACCAGGTAGGGCTCTTGATTATAAACAACAGACACATTCTGGTTAATCTAAGTCAAAAAGGAGTTTATTGGCTGGGTACTGGGTAGCTCAAAACTTTGAGCCATGGTTGGAGAATCAGGCTTGCACAGGAACCAAGGAAGGCAGCTCACAAAGTCCTGCCCCACAGCCTAGAATGAAGCCCGGAACGTATGTTACCGCATCAAGTCACAGAACAGGAAGGAGCATCTCAGCGGCAGCTCTTAGATCTCATGTCCATGATCTTTCTAGGGGCAGCTCTCAAGCATGCAGAAGGACAACGTAGCAGGCTTTAAGCTTCTTTAGTCAAGAGAGGTGAGGGGCGGCCTCCTACCTAAACTGGAAAGGGGCTTAGGTAAGGCCCCGGGCAGCTGAAACCATACATGTCCTCTACTAAGATCAAGCTCTGATAGTGGACACACCTGAAGTGCCTTTACTTTGACACAGGGTCTTGCTCTAATCTATAAAAGTTCACAAATTGAAAAGTTCGTAAAAATTAGTTCAAATCTTTTTATTAGATTTGCTTGTTACAATTTCCAGTCTATTTTCAAGGCAAAGGCAAAAATTTACTCTTTCTAAAGTGGTTCCATCAACCAATACAAGACTGAGTAATTTAGATGGGGTCTAGCAAGTTTCTTAATGCACTATAAGTATTGCCTCTTGCTTTATATTCTATCCGTCTGCTAATTTGGTTTCTTGCTTGCCTTTTTTGCTGCAGCTGTGCACCGGGTTAACTGTTTCAATGGTTTTCCTACAATAACCCACAAATTTTTTCCTGATCAGTGTGCTGTATGATTGGTTCTTTGTTCCTAAGATAATTATTTTACATTTGTCTACACTGAACTGCATTTGCCATCTGCTGGCCCAATCACCTAAACAATCCAAATCTTTTTGAATCTGATTGCATTGTTCCTCATTATTTCCTCTAGCTCCAATTTTAGGATCATCTGCAAACTCTGAGATCTTTTCTTTAAAGCTTGGACACATTTTATTTTAATATAGAGGGTTTTTTTTTTCAAGTGACCCTTTAGACACTCCAGCTGAAATCTTCTTCCAACTTGAAAAGTTTCCATAAAGCTTACCCAAGTATACCTTCCACTTATACAGTCAAAGCACTGCTAGAAACAAAGCTAACTAGAACCCATTCTATTTCATCTTTCCTTATAGCGCCATGCTTTAAAAAGTGTATGTCTTCTAAGTTCTTCACTTCCAAGTATAAATATTTTGAAGAAATGCAAACATTGTTTTTTAATATGTAAATTCACGGTAATTTTTCTGTAATAACTTTCCTAAAGTACACATGGTAAAGTTTTCAACAACTTCCTGCACCTTAAGACATTTAATTTACTCATTCAAAAAATATTTGCACACACATTACTTATAAGCATTAGGTACACTGCAGTCTCAAAACCTTGGTTCAATTATTTATGTCCCAAAACTTCAGTTTCCTACTGACAAGAAGATAACTTCTAAAGACCTAATCACCTCTAGCAGTATGAATTACCTTTTATCTAAAGACTACCATATCTAAAATTTTTCTACTTCTAATTTCCCATGCTCCTCTTAATTATAAACCTTCCAATAAGTTAGTATTTCTTTTGCAGTTTTTAATACTTTAATATTGTGTATAGAAACCAATGTAGCACAATTTACCCTTCAAATTAAATTTACTTGACAAATCTGAACATAGTATATATTCATTAATTAATTATGACGTAGGGGATCAGGTACATCTTTAGATCTAGGAAGAATTACTAGCTCCATAATCTTGAGTGACTTCTTAGTGACTTTCCACAAAAGCCTTACCTGTATAGCCCATTAAACTTATAAAAAAACTTATAAAATTGCATGATATATTTGCTGCCGTTCTGCTATTTCAAGTGGTAGATGCAGGAGACAAACTGAATTTAAGATTTATTGTCATTTATTCATTCAACAGTCAGTGAATGTTATAAGAATATAAAGATAAATGTAAGATAGCGCTTGCCCTCCAGAAGTCTGGGTAAGATATAAGTAGCTACAAGGTATCACAATATAGGTGCAGCCACATGAAGTTTGGAAGGAGAATTTACTTCCAGCTACTGGATGAGAACCTTTGTGAAGGGGATACACTTGAACTCTGTCAAATATTATGATGGCTTTTAAAAATAAATATACTAAACTATGAATAATATCACAGAAAAGATGAATATAAAATGCTAAGCAAAGTGAAATAGAAAAAAAAAAATGACCTCAAAAAAGGAAAGGGTTTGCTAGTTATTTCTATGGGGTGGGATCGTGTGTGTTTTTTATTTTTCAATTTTTCTGTAATTCTCTGCAATTTTCTGCAAATTTTCTGTAATTTTTCTGTAACATTGTTCTTATATTAAATTTTTAAAGCCATACTTTGAACAATAATTGAACACTATTAAATGAAATGCTGTGTAAGTCAAAACACTTGAACTTATAAGAGAAAATTAAGTAACAAGTATTTTTTTATATATAAAATAATTTATAAAGGATCTAAAGGACACATTAAAGAATTCACAATTTATTAAGCCCTTCTTTTGAAAGAACTACTGATTTTGGATGGAATGTCTTTCCTTATAAGGCAGGCCTGAAAATCCATTAAGAAAAATTATTTTGAAATGGTGAATTTGCAGCTAACAATTATTAGGTTATGACTTTAGTCTAGGTTTGTGGAAGAACACTCTAATAACTGATTAGCCTGAATTTTTTTTAAACGCTTATGAAGTGACAATAAGTTGCCTCCAGGGATATTTTATTTATATTTTAAGTAACATAAAAGCATTTAATAAAACTATAACAAACAACTGACTTTTATTTCAGTCTCCCATTCACTAAAACTTTGCCCCATATAAATAAAGGCCTTTGACTAACTGCATTGAGTTGCATTAAAAGTCACAACATTCCACATATTATTTAAATCTACGTATAATCCAGTAAAGGCATTCCAGTGAAAACCTACATGTTCTTAAATCTCCACATGATTCATAGCACAGGAAAAGAAACGAGTGTGGATAGGGAAAGGAGAGAGTAAAAGGATTTGTTACCAGAGGCACAACACTAAGAGAGTTTCAATAAACATTTACATATTTTAATACCGGCTTAGCTTTCCAAGATTCTAGTTTGACTTTTTTATTCTTTGATTTTATGCCCTATGCTATAGACTGTATTTAAATTAGTAGCAACCCATGATAACTTGAAATCCAAGCCCAACTAAAACTCATTTGAGTTGTATCGAACTATATAGGATTACTGAAATAATGAGTAATTATGTTTCATCTAGGCTGTTAATGTCCCTAAAGGATGAAATTGACTGATACTATCCTGTTAATACTCTTTCATAGACTTTTTTTTGGCTGTGTTGGATCTTCGTTGCTGCCCTCGGGCTTAGTTGCGGCGAGCTGGGGCTACTCTTCGTTGCGGTGTGCGGGCTTCTCATTGCAGTGGCTTCTCTTGTTGCAGAGCATGGGCTCTAGGCGCACAGGCTCAGTAGTTGTGGCTCATGGGCTCTAGAGCTCAGGCTCAGTAGTTGTGGTGCACGGGCTTAGTTGCTCCACGGCATGTAGGATCTTCCCGGGCCAGGGCTCGAACCTGTGTCCCTGCACTGGCAGGCGGATTCTTAACGACTGTGCCACCAGGGAAGTGTCCCTTTCGTAGACTGTTAATAGTTTTAAACTGAATGAAGTTAGAAAGCAAACCTCCTGGTCAAAACAAACTCAACCAAAGGCAATAAGAAAAGGTACAAACTGCCTTTCACACGCCACATCCCGTGGGCAAACAATTTATCCTGAATAAATTGTGAAGATTTAAAAATCTGGACTTTTCACATAAAAGTCTAGATTTTCTCTCAAAAAAAAAAAAAAAGAATCACTAGATCTAGCAACTCTTGGCCCTCTTCTGGAAAAGCTCACCAGCTGTGTGCGTTCCCACCAACCTACTTTCTTCCTCACTTTCTATTGCTCACTAAACAACAGACTATACGAACTAGCGTCTGTAACCCATAAATAGAGTGCAGAGGCAGTCGGATCTTGATTCAAATCCCAGCTCCTCCACCTCCAAGCTGCTTAACTCAGGACAAGTGGTTTAACCTCTTTAAAGTTCAATTTCTCCATCACAACAAAGCACATAATAATGTTTAACTATCAGGGGTTAAAAGTGAAATAATGTATACGATACCAAACACAAAACTAAATGTTCAATAAATGATAGTTAGTATTGCACTATTTGGATTGAAATTCTAAACCTAATTAAGATTTATCATAAACACTACCTTCCTAGATTCTATAGACACTAAAGGAAAAGTGAAATCACTATTGCCTTAGCATTCTGTAAGATCCTTTGTAAAATAAAGATAAGAACAGTAAATACCTCATAGGGTTGTTGTATTAAAGTATACGTAAAACGGTTAGAACGGTATATGGCACATCCTAAGCTCTAGAAAAGAATTAGTCATAACTAATAGGAGTAGTCGTTGTTCTCAGAGAGCAGGCACACGTGAGCTTATTAACTGTGAGGAGAATTAAGTGAGTAAAAATGTGACTGAATGAATACAAGACAGTTATCAAGATTCTTTCTTTGTACACAGTTTTAAGAGTCCCCTCAAAAATCCCGTATTTTTATGTTAAAGCTGAAGATCTCAGTGAAAACGAAGTTACTCTGATGTATAAACAAACTTCATGTTCTGGGCTTGAACATAAATAATTATTAAACTCTGATGGGAACAAAAGAATTGACCATAATTCCAAGCGTGAAGAATGTACATTATATGATGTTCATAATTTATTTCTGAAGGAGTTTTATTAGAGTAGCCCTATTTCATGAATGCTAGAATCAGACCAATCTAGGCTAAGCTTCCTTGCTAGTTCTTTTATGCCTCCAAGGATCTCAGCAGCTGAGTGCAGGACCAGTACCAAGAAGAACCTGACTATTTTTTAGGCCTACTAGTTTCAAAGCCTCAGTCATTAAAAACAAAGAATGATGAAAAAGGGGCTGGTCAAACGGCAGCAGTGGTTCTCTGTTAAATGGTATCATATCAAAACGATGATTTGATCTTTAGCATACTAATCATCTCAGTAGAAGTAGTTTTTAATTAGTCTGGGAATAATAAAGAAGCTCAATTCTTCAAATATTTAATTTAACAAAAGATAAAGACAGGATCCCCTGGCTAAAGTGGTATGTAAGTTCCAGGTTCCCTGCCACATCATAGAAATCCTTTCACAGCACTCAAAACAGTGAGAAAAAGCAACAAAATTGACTTTAAAAAGAGTAATTTCCTTTCCAACCTAAATAAACTTTACGCAAACTTGCCTGTGATCGCGGATTGAACAAGCTGCGCTGCCAGCATCAGGGGAGGGTGTGCGGAGATCGAGCAGGTGCTGCAGTTTATCACAAAACCGTCTAAAATAATTGGAAGTGACAACCAGCACTACCACAGATGATTTATTAGTCTTTCACTCAGCTTTTCAGCTTCCTTGGGGCCAGAATAAATAATTTACCAACTCTGCATCTTCCAATCATTAATTCTTCCCTATGCATCCAAACTACATTTAACTCTGCTGGGTTCGGTGGAATAAAACACACAATACGAATATTTTTCCAGATACAGAATTATCTGACCATATGAAAAGGCAAATTTGTCAATCAAGATGTACAATCCAGATGTAGAAGAATTTCAGGGCTCAAAGTCAGCAACTGCAGATGAGTTGGTGGGAATAAAATCAAGTGAAGAGGAAACGAAAGCAGAGCCTAGGGAAGAGCTCTCACACAGATGA
This sequence comes from Balaenoptera physalus, assembly GCF_965194825.1. NCBI lineage: Eukaryota > Metazoa > Chordata > Mammalia > Artiodactyla > Balaenopteridae > Balaenoptera > Balaenoptera physalus. Next base: position 9,102,406 of record NC_138891.1, on the reverse strand, counting down.
GGAAAGGTTTCAGTGACTCTGCAGACAGCAAACCTAAGCAGCCACCTAGCAGGCTGACACCAGAGACTTTCAACCACGATGAGAGTCAATTCATTGACTGTTTACCGTCTCCCCTAAAACTGCCCTAAGTTACAGAAAATATGCAGTCCTCCCTCAAGAAAAAGGTCGAAACTTTAAAACGTGAACACATAGGAATTTTTTTCATGCAAAACAGACTTTATAATACAGGGCAAGATGAGGCAGCTTCTTTAAAACATTTTCGTAACTATTTTGAATGAGTTCAGGAGACAATTACATACACCCTGAAATTCAAAAAAGGAAATACAGGCAATTTTATCAAAGAAATAAATACTCCAAAAAATTATGAGAGTGACTTTAAAAGGTATGTCCATTAATTATGTAGAAAAACCACACAGAAAGCCAAAAAAATTACATCTTAAATCCATTTCTGATGTAAGCTAGTCTCTGTCTCATTAAATCAGCATCTATGATTAAAAGAGAGATCATTTTTGGTACATAATGTATTGCACTGTTAGAGCAGCATCTGTTTATTGCACCGCATAAACATTTTTCAGTTTTGTGAAACTACTGATACACAAGAAGTGATGCGGACCTAGCAATTTATTTAATCTTGTTTTATTCCAAGAAGAAGTACTTTCAGTGAAAGGGTTAATAACATTAATATTCTAATATCCGGCATTCTATGAGGCATATCAAGCTGCTGGGCACACAGTCGAAGAATTTCATAGAGTGACAGCTTTCTCTTCAATGGTTTGAGAGTACATCACAATTCAAATCTTAAGTGTGTAATATAGGGCTAAGTATACTTCTAAATATATGACTTCCACCAAAATATGAAATACACTAAAATAAGTCCGGCTAATGAAAATTATAATATAAATGTGAATCCAAAGAATGTAATTTAGATGATAAAAGGTTCGAATAATCTCTTAAAAATTCCAAAATGTTCACAAATAAGAGAGTACCATTTTCAAGACTCAATACTTCACTGTCATTAACTGAAACAATTACATAACGACATGGGCACAAAAGCATATTGTTTACATCAAGCCAAACCACGTCGTACTTACGCACAGACCCAGTGCACTTGTTGCTATGGCAAAATAAACCCCCAGATAGCATAGGTCCTAGCCTCCCACAGGTGAAAATAAAAACAAAAATGGTAAACCTGGAAAATGTAACAAAAGGCATCTTTTTCAAGCAAATATCAAAAAAAAGATAGAGATGTTATTTTTTTCATATGGGTCGGAGAGAACAGGAGGACGTTTTTTAAAAAAAGCAGCAGGACAAGGCTGTCTGCAGGCTTCTTTGCAATTGGTTTTAAATGTCCGAGGAACCTCAGCAAGAAAAGATAAAGCAATGCACACTCTAGTGGCACCAAATGGCCTGAGGATGCCGCCTAATGCCAGCACCTGGACACAGTGGCCTAAAAGTTGATGGCAGCTTGTCCCACGTGCTGCAAACCGTGAGCCTGGCAGAGCCACAGGGATATCTGTGGAAAAAGTCTGGGCAAAGTATCCTGACCCTTAAATGCCCATCCAAAGACAAGGACAGACCCAAACTGCGGTACTGGTGTTGTCCTATTAAAGAACAATTAAAATTAATAAACCAGATGTAAAATCAAAAGCAAGGAATATCTCAGAAACAATGTTGGGAAAAAAGATAAAAAGGCAAACTGCATAAAGACTAACAGAATATTTCAGTTTAGTAAGAACACTCAATGAACACATGAATGTAGGTATAGTCTAAAAACCTGGACAGAAAGGATATAAACCAATTCCAGGGTGATGGTTATCTCTGGGAAAGGAAGGACTTTAAAATGTTTTTTTGAAAATATATACAGCAAATGTCAATATACGAATTCTGCATGGTAAATACAAGGTTGCCTGTTCTATTTATCCTCTCTACTTTTGTGAATACTTGAACGATTTCTTAAATATTTTAAATCTAAGCCATGTTGTACATAATTTTCTTCCTAAAAATTAAAGCAATTTTACAATATTTTTACCTGAAACATGAGGGTCTACCTTTTAAAAAATCATTGCTTTGGTTGGTCTCCATATTCAGAAATTTTTATATTCCAATCTAAAGAAACTAAAAATTCTACCCTCTTTTCACAAATGATTTGGCTTAGTAACAATTTCAAATCATTAGTTCTCAGGAGACTCCACAGTTTATTTCAGACTTGAACTGAGGGATTCCACCACATAGACCTCCTAAATGAAGTTTAAAACATTCTTCCTGGGCCTTTGAATAACTAGTTTCATCATTTGTTGTAGAGCAAACAGGCTGAAGGACCTGACTCTACTCCTGGGCTCTAACTTCCCAGTGGGAACCTATCACTTCATTAGTGAATATGTTCCTTCTCATTTTCTCTGTTTATGTGAGGTATTAAACTTATGTTTAAAAAAAAAAAAATTCCTAGTAAGTCTTTAGATGTATGTAACGAAACTTTAAAGAAATCAGGACCACAGTGACAAGCTTTCTCTCTTGTATTAAAATTATCTGTAGTCAAATTTAAGTTCAGCCTCATTTCTTTATAGGCCTTTGGAAATTTGACAGGTCATCTACAGCTAAATAGAAACAAGATGCCTCCCATTTACAATCATATTTGTACACGAAAACAAAAGTTTAATACACTTTTTGTCACCATGAAGGAAATATCAAAGATACTGTTAATCTTCACCAAAACTGATCAATATTCTCTCAAAGTAGCAACCACCTGATTTAAAGAATTACTGGCTTGTTATCTTAAACAAGAAATTATATTCAACTTATATTGATGTTTTCTATCTGAAGCGTGTCATGCAATATTGTAATTTATCTCATAAATCTACTAGAGTGTGATCAAATTCTATCAACTCTGATTGGCATAAATTTGAAACAATGAAGCAATCACATCTGTTAAGCAGTTCTAGCTTGCTAGACAACATTTTAAAAGTTTATACAATAACATGATTATATTTTTTCTCCATAAGACCTTCCTGTAGCTGATTTCAGCTTTTTCATAAAGTTCTGTATGTGTACTGGGTTCAGTGGGATACAGAACAAAAGATAAGAAAAGGAGATGGAAGAAGTGTGGGAGATGGATTGACAGAGATGGTTTAAGTATGAACTTCAAACACTCGGAAAAATATTTTAACAAAACTCCAAATGAATTACAAGGTGTCAAGATAGGGGAAAATAAGTTCATTTGAATAAAAAATATATAGTATATCTAACTTTATCCTGAAACTACTCCATAAAAATATGAATGTTGAATTTAAATGAAAATACATGGGCATAAAACAAAGAATTCAAACCATGCTTTATGGAACAAAACACTATTGTAGAGCAAAATTTACCACCTACCTTTTTTGGTGCAAAATTCCTAATTTCTGAAACTTAAATGATTGTTATGAAAACATTATAATAGTATGTATATAAGTTAATAGGTGAAAAACACAGTATTCCAAAAGTAATTCTATGTAATTTTAAAGACATTTCAAATTAGCAAGTGAACTCAAGGATGAAAATGATTAGGCCCTAAAGATATACGGGGTGTACGGGCTAAAATGACAGAGAAATATTAAAAATAAAATTTAGGACACTGTTAAGTAACTTCATCAAGTTACTGATCCTACTGCTTTATTATCATCATGACTAAGATATGACTTAAGAGGATGTGAACATTCTACTAAATGTTAGCTAACAATAGCTAAATTATTATTATAAATCCCATCTGGGCCATTCATTGACAGTTAATCATATACAATGTAGAGACATTTCTCATCCTATTGAAATTTGTACTTGCCACTCCTTACATGCATACATCTTCACTCCAAAGTGATACCTCTTCGACTTCCCTTCATACCAACCAGGGCCTTGTATGTACTCAGTACATATTTGCTGATTGATTTATTTTAACTTATATGAAAACATGACTCATGAGTCAAACAGTTTAGATTAAAACAATTTTATTCCCTACCATTAAAGTTGAAATTAATAAAACAAAACAATATTACGATCAAAGGAAAACTTCCCAGAAAGAGACAATAGGTAATTCTGATGGTGGAAAGTGAACTCAAGACAGTGACAGAGGTCTTTTAAAGAAGTCTTGTGCTAATTCAGATGTTTTCCTTTTGTCTGTGGATATGGCAGGCTTTCACAAAACAAGTATATCTTATTTTCTTAGAATTTTTCAATTTGGAATTACTGGAATGCTTTGCTAACCAAAGATGACAAAACTTTTTTCTCCATTCTTGCTTCTTTTCTATGATTTTGTTGTACTCTCCTTAATATATAAAACTATCCACTAGTCATCTATTTTTTCGTATCCTGTAGATTAATTTCTAATTAAATGCATAAAGAAATTGAAGCTCTCATGACTACTCTGTAATTTAGCTTCAATGTAAAGACATTTTTTGATTACCGCAGGATACTAACAATACTAATATTTTATTTAAAAAAAGTAAATCTCCCATTAAGTTTTATTTTTGAATCTATCAAACATTCACTGAATAGGATTAAAATAAGAAATAATTACAATTCTTCTGATAAAACTGTACTGTTGCTACCTATTATCAACCTCATTTCTGTATTTTATGTTTTCATTCAAGAAACATTATGCTTTGCACATAGGCACTGGGAAAAATAAGACAATTCCTGTTTTTATTACAAAGATAAGCAATGAACTAATTATTACAACATGGTATAATATGTGTTCTACAAAGGTTTGTGGAAGGTGAGGAGATATCACTGAGGAATCAGGGAAAGCTCTCAAGAGCTACATCCTGCAAGTTGAGTAAGCCAGGAAAAGAGGTACAGAGTGAACAGCACATAAAAAGATCGACTGAACAAAGATTAACCACATGCCACGTGGGCTTATTTTCTCCTTCCCCAAACCCCAAAGAGATCTCAGATTTTTGGAAAATAAATAACTTATCAAAGGAAGTAACTCATAAAAGAACTTATAAAAGACACTGAGGAAAAGGCGAACCATTTTGCCCACAGTCCAGGAACATTCAACCTCACACATCCCACCTCTACTACCCTGGTGTAGAAAAATGGAAACTACAAGAAATGGAAAAACAGACTTAGCTAACAAACAAACAGGGGGAAGAAAATAACAACCCCAAACTGAAGGACTTGCTTCCAGAATGAAGGAGTCCCCAGAAAATCCAGTATAAACAATGAACAAAATCCACTCCAAGGCACATCATCATAAAAATTCAGAGACAAAGATTCTAAAAGTTTCCATAATTATAAAAACAAGTCATGCACAGCAGAAAACAATGTAGAAGGGGGAAAAAAGGCAAGGAACCTCTCAGTAGCAAAACTGAATGCTGTGAAACAAAGTCTTCAAAATTCTAAAAGAAAATTATGCTGCAATGTAAAATTCTATACCCAACCAAACTACTAATCATGTCTGACAGTAAAATAAAGACACTTCAACCCTCCCTAAGATCTTTTTCATATAATGAGGAAGTTAAACCAGAAAAAAAGACGATGAGTTGGAATTCACATATAAGGAAAACAGAAAAGCTATCCAACCTCCAAGGATCTCCAAATCTTTGACTTTCTTCTAGAACACATGAGAACACCACAGCATAACTCTGAATGAAAATGGCAGTAGCAGTTAAACAAATAGAAAATAATATCAGAGGAAGCAATTAGAAGCAAGTATTCTTATATTATACACCTACTACACTTCAATTAAAAAAAAAAAAAAAGGAGCAAGTATTCCTTGAGCAAAGATGCCACTGAGATTAGAGGGAACCCCCATGACAATGGCTCTTAGTCTTCAGATGACAGTCTCTACATTACACCAGGGTCAAATGACTGCCGAACTGTTGCACATTCATCTCTCAAGTTATGCTCACATACACTATAAACAGTGTCACTTTGAAGATAAGCAAAGCCATATTATACAAAAATGCATGTACACACACACACACATTTTCATCCAAGATAAGGTTTAACTGTATTACTTTATAATTAGGTTTCACTTAAAAAGCCAACAACAAAATGAGTGTGTATATGGTTGGTTAGCATTAGTTATTTTTCAAATTTTCACTTATAAAATATCAAAGAAGTCAAAAAAAAATCAAAGAAATCAGAGTAAGCCCATATATTCCTAACTAGAAGAGTGTTTATGCTAAAATATTTAATCCTATGTGAATTGTTGGCTTTGACATTTTTTTCATCCATATAAGAAGCTCCAATCTAATCTGGAAGCATCTTTTAAGCATAAGAGTTAGAAGAGCTATAAGGAATAAGTGCACATTTTGAAAACAGTGGTTCTCAATCCCACCAGATCCAATGCCCCTTTCATTCCCTGTACTATTCTGAAATGAAATTCAGAGTTAATAAAATCTACACATAGAATGTCTCTTTAAAAAAAAAAAATCAGGGACTTCCGTGGTGGTCAAGTGGTTAAGACTCCGCACTTCCACTGCAGGGGGCGCGGGTTCAATCGCTGGTTGGAGAACTAAGATCCCACATGCAGTGTGGTGAAGCCAAAACAAAACAAAACAAAAATTAAATCTAAACCATGTTATTAATTAAAAAGTAATTTATAATGAAATATTTATTTCATTACGTAAACGCTTAGATAACTACTTAAGAAGAGCAAATACAATAGTCACATATTTGCATCTATATATAATAAATAAGTTTGGATCTAAGAGGAAAAAGATCACAAGTCATTCTCTATAAGTACCAAAAAAATGAAACAGGAGAGGTATAAGAGAACTCTAGAATAAAAATTAGTATGGAGATAAGTGATCAGACAAAAATTAAATTGAATATGAAAGAGAAAGATAGAAATAAGCTTAAATGAAATAAAGATTAAAATGTCAAGACAAATTACATACTGTTGAAATAGAGAAAATTATGAAATGTGGTTATTAGTACAACTGACCTGGGTTTTATTTCTAAGTGTAGTGTCAAAATAATTACCTATACTAAGGTTGTTACACTGCAGTTACAACCTATCCCAGAAAACCTACCACACTGTCAAGGAATTAAGTCTCTAGTAGTTTAATATACTACAATAAAGACTATATCCCCCTAAAATATTGCCAGTGGAGTGGGTAAAGAAATTTAAGAAGTTACAGAGAATTTGTATAATAGATTGCTTATTGGAGATGGTACCAGAGTAATAGCAGTACAACATAAAAGTATAACATAAAAATAAATCATTTTAAAATATATTTTTAACAATGCATTTATCATTCTAAAAACAAAATTTTAATATTTAGGATGGCAATAATGAAATATCTTAAACAATGCTTATTAACTAATAAAATTCAATTAATTTAATTTAGATCCATTAATTTAAAATTTAGTTTGTTATTAAAAGAGTCTTAAATATCCTGTTGCATATTTGCAACCAGTGTAACAGAGCTTCTAGTAAACTGCATTGCTGAACTGAAAACTTCTCACCTAAATACCTAGTTAGAAATGCTATAAATCAGGAAGTGGAAAGAATGTGTGAAGTAAATACAACTTTGAGAGTATTTCTTTATTCTACTTAAGATTCCCCTCAACACAAACTTCCCCTAAAGTATCAGACTGCTCATGTAACATCTTACAAACAACTGTCAGTAATATTACATACTGAAGTATATTATCGCTTTATCTTTGAAGAGAGTTTAAGCAAGCAGACATTCAAAAGTTATGTGGTTCTCAGGACAATTTTCTGTAGTCTGAGACTGTCCCATGCATTGCAGGACACCTAGCATCCCTGATCCCCACCCATCAAATGCCAGAAACACTCCTATAATTATTGTGACCAGCTAAAGTACTCCTCCTTAATTTCCCAAATTCCCCTCATAGGGCTTTACCACCCTTGTTTGGAAATCATACTCTAGAAGTCTTATAGAAAGAAGCATGCTATGGTGCAGAACTATATGAAAAAACGTGTTTCAAAAACAGAAAGAAACACTTTTATCAATTACACTAAAAATTATAACTTGCAATTTTATCCTCTTCCAAACATTCTTTCTTCAGCCTATATTTTTTGGTATTGTGTACTGAGGCTAACTTAAAGAGATTTGTTAACCACTCTAGAACAGATGTATATTCTCTTTATATGTTTTTTAATAGAAAGCTTTCCTATATATGACCTTTTCAATACTCCAACTTTTACTTAGCTGAATTAAAGTCAAAAATAGAATCTAATCAATAGATTGTACATGTATAGGCATGCCATGCTTCTATAATTTCATTTGTGTGATTTTATTTTCTGTTTTTGTTGTTGCTGTGTGGTTTGGGTTTAGTGTTTCATTGAGCAGCACCAATACTAAGGTGGTCAACACTAAGACACTGCATTTAGTCAGGACAGGACTCAGTATTATTAAAGACTGTTATGTGTCAGTATTATCTAGTGCCCTAGGAAATCCATGCAGTACAAGAGTCCCCTTTTTTTACTCTGCAAACTCTAAATTTAATAAGGTTCTATTTAATTAGTGCAGGATTCAAATACACGTTCATGCCAAATTTTGCAGCCACACGGGAGGTAGGGGAAAGATATTTCAAACACTTACATGGGAACAACCTTAGGTTGCTGTCTTAAAATATCAGTGCAGGATGCAAACTACTTCACAGACTATCCACAAAACGGCTGAGGTGTGAAAGAAATTCTGTGCTTAATGTGACCTTTGGCTGTACTTTTACTTGTCATAATTATAAAGGAGGTACTCTCAGAGCCAACACATAAGCTATGTTATTACTCTTACAATTATAGTAGTATTTCGCCAAGTGCTTCATATACTGTGACAAACTCGAGGCAAAATATACGGAAGCCCTTACCTGTGTTACAAGACCTAACAGGCCTTGCTGAACAAAAAGAGTGCTGATATTATACATACATATGAATAAGAACTAGTGCATAAGAATTTTTCTTTTTAATGTACATTCAAATACAAATATGCCAGGTTACCTAGTTCAACTTAACAAGTCATCTATTCTCTAAATGCAAAAAAACTTGAAATTTAAATTTAATACCTAATTGTGACTTTATTAAATACATGTCAAGAAGGAATTAAAAAAAAAACTATACAAAAACCAAAAACCTTTAAGCAACTCTCTTCTACAGATTCCTATTTTCCCACACAGAATTTCACCAAGGAAAAACAGTTGTTTTCAAAAATGCTTTGGAAAACTGCCAACTTATCAATATAAATGACATGTAACATGATTTTTTAAGGAAAAAAAAAAAAACTACTGGATCATCTAACATAAAATTATAAATTCTGAAGGTGTAACAAATAGAATTAGTTTTCCGTACAATGTCAAATATACCATTTATCAGAAGATTTACAAAGCAAAACAAGTATTAAAAATCCTGTAATGTATGATACAAAGAAAAACTTTACAACTATATACTATATTATGACCAACTTTGCCATACTCATCTTTCTGTTCCCAATAGTAATACCTCCTCTTTATTTTCACCTTGAAAATAGGTTCCAAAAGCTGTAAAACATCAGAGTCACACTTTATAAAAGTCATAAACACAAGCTGCCTAGGTTGGCTAACAAAAACACATAAATACTGGCCATAAAAGAAGTTTGTTTTATCATAAAATATTTTTTTAAATATTGCATGTGAATTAAGATTGCTCTTAAATATGCATTATATACACTGTTAGGGACTACTCAAAAGGAATCTGAGATGTTACTAGGGTGAGCAGAGGTCCCAATTTGCCCAGGATGGTACTAGTTTACGCCTATTGTCCTGGCATTCATACAGATGCAATTATTTATGGCACTCACACCAACATCACCCAAGATTTGACCTAACAGAGCCCTGGAAATGGCCTTGGGCTTAAGAGTCAAAAGAAGTGATCTGAGCGTTAGACATCCACCAGGCAAACATTCAATCTCCCTGAGGCACAAATTCTTCTTCTGTATTTAATTCGGATCCACTATACAGGATTATAAGAAGAATCAAATCAGAAAATTCAAGAAGCTCAAGTACTGCCTACTGTTTAAAAAAGATGACCAAATGAAACACAAACTGAATATACTTAGCAAGTTAAGTCTATCAGAGATATAAATAACTACAGTCTCTAAAAACAAACAAATGAAAACAACTCAGGTGAAAAACTACATTATGCTACATTACAGAATTGTAATGTAGCATAATTACATTACAGATTTGTAATGTAATACAACAAATAAAACTACATAAAACTACATTAAAACAACAATAAAGCTACATTACAGAATTGTAATGGGCTAAGAAGGACATTTGGGAGTCAGACTAAATGAGTTCCAATTCCAGCGCCATCACTTACTGTCAGCTGTGTGGCAATGAGCAAGTTACTAAGTCTCTGTTTCCTCATTCATAAAATGAAGATAATAACTGTACTTCTCTCACTGGAAAGAGTAACAAATAATCCATGTAAAAGATGATGTGAGCACTGTGCCTGCACATAGTAAGTGCTCAGTAAATGCTAGCTACTATTATGACAATCTCCATCAACATCTCTTTTCAAAAACAAGTCCTAAGAAATTATTCAGGAGACAATTTCACATATGTGTGCATGTGTGTGTGTGCACATATGTGTATCTGTATCTTCCAATTAAAGATCACGTGGATGACACAGCTACATGTTATAGTGTGGGCTGGGTATATTACACAACTAGTATAGGAGATCTTATTCAACATTGGAGAAGGCAGCTTTTTTCTCTGAAAGAAGTCCACAGTGGCATCCTGAAGCACACTTTAAAATAAAATTCCATATCTAACAACATCTGTGGTTGTTCATCTAGAGAACAGAAGAGTCACAGATATGTACAATAAACACATTTTTAAATCCATGTATATAAATCAAATGAAACCGCTTCCTTTAAGGCAAGCATATGAAGATACTAAAGCAATATCCCAATTAAACATTCATATAGTCAATATTTCAAAATAAGAAATTTGGGTTTACATATGCACAGTTTAAAATTCTATAGTGAAACCTGTCTACAGAGGTCATTTTCCCTATATTTCAACAGCATATAGTTCAAGTTGAAATGTACAATGTTGCTTCTCTCTGAAATGTTAAAACTGTAAAGTACACAGTAATTCACTGCAAGCAAACACAGAAGAAAGACTATGTTGTACACATGATACCCTTTAACCCAATTACTTTAACTTATTCATTAAACCCATTCAAAAAGGGAACACTAATAACTTGTGCTACCTTACAAAACAGAGTCAGAACTAAGATGAAATACTTTATTTGGTTAAAAATAGAAACTTCACGTAAGAGAATTATTAGGTAAAGACAGAGAAATTATAGCTGGCATTTATAAAAGACCCTTGTACATTTTTAGCTCATTAAAATAAAGTGGTATAAAACTTTCCATAAGAGATATGGTATAAAATAAGTATGTCACTAAGACTGATATAAAAATCTATATAAATATCATGCTGTTTTCCAAATACACATATAACAGGTATTTAAAAAAACAAAGGGCTACATCAGTCAAATTTATATCTCAGCAATCCAAATCTAAGTTGGACTTCATTTCTCTGAGCTTTCCTAAAAATATTCCAGTAGTAAAATAGCTTTGACACTAAAATAAAATAACTAAGACTCCATTATCTATTCTGTAGCAAGTAAGAAATACCGACCTGCCCTTTAGAGATACCAAGGATAATGTGGACTGAGGTTTATATGTTCTGTCTCAGTTTACAGGCTATAGGCTATATCATTAATTTGTAAGTGACTCTACAATAAGTATGCACACAACAAACAAATATTGTATCACAGGTAACCCTAAACAGGTAAATTTAGAGCTAAACAAAGCATAACTGAAATTTTATCACTACCATAAATTACTTTAAAAAAAAATCCCTGGGCATTGCAATGAATATACTTTTGCCTTAGAGCTAATACTTTAATTTTAAAGAACCACAAAGAAAAAAATCAAAACTAGTCAGTAACAATGCAGCATCTAAAAGCAATAAACTCAAAATTAAGTTATAAATAATTTAAAGCATGTCATGAAGATGTATTAATAATTCATCAGATAAATAATTTACTAAATAATCAAATAAATAAATAATGAAATACATAAATAAATCAGCAAATAAATAATTCTGCAAAATAACCTAAACAATAAGTCACCCAAACAAATCACAAACCTACAAAACTACAATGATTCTTTGGATTCTGATAGTTTTAAATAAGCAAATGTACATAAACTAGATCAATCCTTGTTAGAATTAGAAATATTTTTCAATGCTATTTGTAAAATCCTCATCTCAGTACATAAGAACACATTTTCAATTTTTAAAAGACTGCATAGGATTAGTTCTTATAAATTATTAACATGATTATAATATATCCTCTTCTATATTTTACATATAATAACTCTGCCTAACATATTTTCCCCCAAACAACTGGATACTTAAAATATTGTTAATTTACAGTTCTTTTTCAAAGCAATACTTACAGTACAATAGTGCTATAGTCTTTCTGATAGCTTTCCTATCTTCACCAAGTCTCTGGAAATTTTCTGCAAGGGGTAGAACAGTTAGAATAATCTTAATTATTATAGACAGCATTTCATTCACTGGTGAACAATGCTTTATAACTCTACAAAGTAGCAATGGGAAGTGGAGGTTATTGTGAACTCTGTCAAGTTTTTAGAAGTCTTAAGTGGACTAATAAGCACAAGCTGATAGAGGCCTGGCTTCCTCTAATGGAGCTGACACACAGGCTGTTACAATTGGAGGGATTTCAGATGTGAAGACAAAAACTTCGAAGGTCAAAGCGACTGGCTGACACCTAATGCCATCAACAATTTGAGAAGCTCACAGTCCTTGAAAGAACACAGGAGATCACTTAACTGTCACAATGTGAATGCGGTGACAACCTAATGGGAGCACCACAAAGAGACAAAACACAGCTGACCTCATAAATCAGTCTTCATTTAACATTTACTTCAGGTTTTTATCCACCCACAGTATAGTACTCTTGAAGTCCACAAATAGCAGATCCTAAACTGTGATAGCCTTTCCCACAGAAATAAGAACTTTGTAATGAGTGTTTGACACTTTCAAGGGAATAAATCCAAACAGTATATAGCACAACATCTGAAGAGAAGGAAACTGAAATTAAAATATTTTTATAATCTAGCTCAATGAATTCTCAAAGCAACTTAGGTAATATTTTACCTATTTCACAATCAAGGAAAATGAGGCTCCGCAAGAGTCTGTATGCTGCCTGCGGTCCCCAAGGGGCAGGAAGATTCTAACTTTTTCTACACGACTTCACGTGAAGGGTCACTGAACTACAGACTCCTTCAATTTGAGCCCACCTTAAAAATACAGCAAATCCTAAAGCTTCGAAAATTGGTTAGAGCAACGGTTTTCAACTGGGGGGGGGGGGGTGATTTGCCTCCCAAGGGACACTTGGCAATGTCTGGAAACATTTTTGGTTGTCACAACCAGAGAGTATGACTGGCATCTAGTGGGTAGAGATCAGGGATGCTGCTAAAGATCCTGCAATGCACAGGATAGTCTCCCACAACCAAATGATCATCTGCCCTAGAATGCTCATACTGCTGAGGGTGGGAAACTCTGGGTTAGCGTAAAAGGTCTTTCAGGGCTGTGCAGTTTTCCTGTTATAAAATAATACACATTTGGTTCAGGGCTATAAAGTCTTTTTTTAATGTGTGTGGAACACCCTGCATAAAAATGTGTATACTGTGGAGAACGGGTATATGGGAACTCTTTGTACTTTCTGCTCAATTTTTCTATAAACCTAAAACTTCTCAAAAAATAGTCTAGTAACTTTTTAAATGTGTATCCTTCACTTCTTTCACTAAAGTTATGAATAACTGTCTAAGAATCAATACCCCCCAAAATACGTCTAAAGTTATAAATAAAAAATTTTTTTAATTTCATTTGTCAAAATTCTTCCAATAAAGTTAATGAGAGCATTAAAAGTCACATTTATGAGCTAATTCTGCCTAAATGACTAGCCAAGATATCTAATAAATATTACAAATTCATAGGGCTTTAAGAGATTATTTTGATACACTACAATTAATAATCTTCAATAGCTAGTGATTTTTTTTGCCTAAAAGCTATCATACGTTTTCTGAAATATCTGTGATAATTATTAACATCATTTGAGAACAAAATTCGGCAATATAATTATCAAAGAACTCCAGAATATACGTATCAAGTATTTCCCTTTCAATACCAATTAATCTCTCTCCAGTCTCAAAGCAGATTTTGGTTTTCAACATGGATCTAGAATCTACCACGACACAATGCATGTTTCCTTATATTGGACCCATCACATTACTGCACAGAGCATCAAACAATGGCATCCTTTATCAGCTAGGGTTAGGTCATATCCTTCCCAAGACAAAAAAAATTTTTAATAATTATAATATAATGACTTGAGAGGAAAAAATCAAAGGAAGAGAATTTCTCCCATGTAAATGTCTAGAAGTAGACAATCAAAGGCTGATGTGGCCACTCCAAATATTAGGAATCCAAGTTCCTTCCATCTTTTTGCTCTACCATATACTGTTCTATTAAAAGTCACCTCACACTCCAAGAAGGCTATGGGGAGCAGCAAGAAGGAAGGGGAAGAAAGGCCCATCTCACTCTCTTCTAATGCTCATATTTCAGCTTACAGCTTAGCAACCATAACCTAGTCCTTTGGCCACACCTAACCACTTGAGGGGATAGGAAACACAGTCTCCAAATTTGGTAATACTGCCCACATATAAAATTGGGATTCTTTTTATTAAGGAAGACAGGGAGAACGATTTTGTGGAGCGAATTATGAGAGGCAGACTATGGTGGAGGTAACAACTCTTCAAAGAAAATGGGAGATGTACTCAAAATTTCCATTAGAGTGGTTCACTGGGAGATTAGGATTGACATATATACACTACCATGCGTAAAATAGACAGCTAGTGGGAACGTGCTATAAAGCACAGGAAGCTCAGCTCGGTGCTCTGGGACGACCTAGATGGGTGGGATGGGGTAGGGGTGGGAGGGAGGTCCAAGAGGGAGGGAATATATATATCTATACATATAGCTGATTCACTTCATTGCACAGCAGAAACTAACACAACATCATAAAGCAATTATACTCCAATAAAAAAATTTAAAAAAAAAAAGACCTGGAAAAAAAAACTATGTATATATGTATGTTCATGTGTGTGTGTATATATATTTATGGAAGAAAATCTAAATGTCTAACAATAGGTGTATGGTTAAATAAATTTGGGGATAATCTCAGAACAGAATGTTATGTAGACACTAAATATCACTTCAAAAAATTTTTACAGATGTGGAAGAATGTTCATAATATTATATGAAAAAGAATAGGCTATAACACATTTCATATAAAATAATCCCTATTTTAAATAAATATACATACTTACAAACATACACATATACACACAGTATACACTGATATCTATATACAGGCACATTTTATATCTATATCTAGAGAGAAACTGAGACCATATAAAAATCAAGAGAACAGAATTAAATGATAATAGTGGTTTAGGCTTTGGGAAGCAACTTTCATTTTCCCCATACCTTTCATTGCTTTCTAATTCTTCTACAATGAAAACATATTATGCTTATGATTTTTTTCATGAAGATTTTGGCCTAGATGAGGAAAAGCACCTTATAAAGGTAATTAGATTCAAGCTTTATTTTGTTACTTGGAACTTGGAGATAATTTAAAAAGGGGGGGGGGGATCTATAGCTGAGCTGTATCTTTCCCAACTGGGGCAAAATATACATGTTCCTCCTGAGTTGATAGTAAGAAGCTAACCTCTCTATGCCCAACTTGTTTTCAACTTACTAACATTCACATATCACATTTATCAGCTTTACACACTCACTCCTAACCAGATGCTACATCCATCATTCCTAACAATTTACCTTGACATATTGATTACTTTGCTCATCTCATTCTGTAGAACTAATCATTCGTACTTCATGCTTCTACAAATCCTTCCATTTTCTGTATTTCTGAGTCTATTTTTCTTAATGCTGCTCTACTGCACATTTTTCTGGTTACTTATATAATGGATCTATCTAACAGACATTACATCTTTCTTATATCTTTGTAACTATCTTGCATTGTCTTGAATTTTCCAGAGTTATTACTGAGTATACACACTATTGTTACATTGGTATTAATTCTATTATCTGCAAGTCTCAACATTACCATTAGTAAAGTCTCAATTTAGAATGCCTCAAAGTTCTCCACATTTTCTAGAATGATTCAATTTCCTAAACCCCCATTACTACCATATAAAAAAATGAAAAAATAAGGAAAAAGCAAGAAATTGATATATTTAAAACTACTAACAAGTATATGGGGTTGACCAAAATTGCAAACAAATAAAAAGGTAAAATACATGGTCCCCACCCTCTAGAACTTGAGGGAAATAAGAAAGACACAGACACAAATACACACACACACACACACACACACACACACACACAGAGGGTGGGGAGGGAGAGAGAGAAAGAAATTCACAGCCAAATGTAATAGGGACAAGTGTACAATCCAGACAATATGTACTACAGAAAATCCAGAAGGTAAAAGCCACAGGCAGGAATCATCAGAGAAGGCTCTTCAACTGAGGCCAAGTTCATACAGAGCTAGAACGGTGGTTCTCAACCATGGGAGATGGTGCCCCCAAAGGACATTTGGCAACATCTGCAAACACTTTTAACTGTTAGAAAATGGGAGGTACTATTTGTACCTGGTGAGTAGAGGCCAGGGAAGCTGCTAACATCCTACAATGCACAAGACAGCCCCCCACAAAAATGAATTATCCAGCCCAAAATGTCAACAGTGCTAGAAGCAGCAGCTGGAGTCAGAAGAAGAGAGAGCATTTAAACAGGACAGAATGACACGAGTGAAAGAATGGCAGCTACAACACATGATGTCTTTAATAAACCATAATATCACCAGTGAAGGAACAGTGGAAAACCAAGGAGAAAACATAACTGGGTATAGATTGTAATGGGTCTGTACAAGAAGTCTGATGGACCAAAGAGATAAGTTTAACAAAAATACAAGACAGCACAGGCAAAAATAGCAACATATTTCATAAGACTAAACTGTAGACAGATGGGGACACTGATTTCCAGCAGTATGGCAGACTAGATACCTTGATACTACTAGATACAACTTTTTAAAGTTAGTGGGAAAATCTGTTTTAATGAATTGCTTAACTAGCAAGAAAGTACCGTATCCACATAAGCTGTAAACACAATGAAAGTAGAATAAGCAAACCTAGGAAACCAGCTTTCATTCTGAGAGTATGTACCTAAAACTGCTGAAACTGATCTTACATCTTAATGGCTACACGAGGCTCAGGAGATGGACCCTAAAAAGTCTATCAAAAGCACCATCCCTAAGCCCTGGCAACCACTAATCTATGTGCCATCTCTATAATTTTGTCATTTCAAGCATGTTTTATCAATTCTCTTGACACTGTAATCACAAAGGGGAAACTTCACAAAGGTTCTACCTGCACAATCCAATAAATCTCATGTGAAGATCTATTTAAAGTGCTCTTAAACTGTCAGTATCCCTAGTCACCTGGGGGAAGCATAGGTAAATTCTCAGGGAAAGAAAATAACTTCAATCCAGGCCTCAAAGAATCCAACAACTTTCCAAAAAACTCTACTCAATTAAAAAAAAAAAAAAATCACAAAACAGACACAATGAATGAGGTCCAACATAAACAAGAGATGGCAGAATTAGAGTACACATATTTCAATTATTGGGAAGATTATACAATAAGGATGTTTCAAGTAATAGAAATGCTTAAAATATGTGTGTGAATTAAATAAAACTTCAAGAAATAAAAAACATAGGTAAAATTTTTAATTCAGTGTAAAAGTTTAAACAGTAGAGTCAGTACAAACAGAGAATTAGTAAATGGAAAGACTTTTAAAACCTATCTAAAATGCAGTTCAGAAAGACAAAGAAAGAAAATAAAATATGTAAGAGCAGTTAAGAGATACAAAGAATAGAATAAGAAGGTCTAACAAAATATATACTTTTGAAACTATCGGTGATGAAGGACCATTTTTTAAATGGCCGATCGACTGCAAACAAAAACTTCTATAAAATACAGTAAACGTGAATTTCTTTTTGAAAAATCATGTGCTTAGATGTCATGATAATATCAAGTTGCTATTAAAAGCTCCTAAATGTTTACTTTGAATTTGTCTTGGTTCATTACAGACCAGTAACATCAGTTTGCAGACCAGTACTGACCTGAGGACCACACTTTGAGCAGCAACAATCTAAAGCACAAACAGATCGAAATTAGAAAAGAATATAAAAGACAAAAGAGAGTATAGATGATATTCAAACAGATGATGGTTGAAAATTTTCCATACTAAATGAAGATGCAGATGGACAATCCAAGATGCAAGAAAAAAAACCAGAAACTAAGGTACAGGTAAACACCTGGATAACTCCTTATCAGTGTAGAGGCTACACCCACCACAATCACTGCAACACAATTCCAAACCAGCATTTTCTATCATTTTTTTAAAAATCTAAGAACTCAAGCTCTAGATGTACTCTAAATAAACAAAAATAGAGACAAGTGGACTTAGTAAAGAAAGTTAGAGACCAAGTTTCAAGAGCTAGTGATTTCCTCTCAGTGGAAACACTGTCCATACTGCCCAAATTGTATCTAGTTTATTAGTTATTTTTAATGTGTAACTTGATGAAAAAAAATCCCAAACTTTTATTAGCAGAGACTGAATATATTTTCAATTGTATTGAAATGAACAGGATTCCAATTCCATTAACTGTTCCTTTCAATGGGAAGTGAGCTACATAATCCTTCAGCATACTTTACCTATTAAATCGTCTAATCACGACAGATTCTTTTATTTCTAAATGCAGTTCATTTAAAAGACCCTGCTCAGACATCTAGCAGGAATCAAATATAAATTCACACCTACTTGGCAAAACAGAAATTATGGCATCACGCCTTCTGAGAAAGAATCATAACTAACATCTGTATAAACGTTTGGTCACTTTTCAAATATTTGACACACATCTATTTGAAGCATCACAATACCCTTACAGGTTTTACAGAACAGATATAATAATGGCTAAAAGCTTAGAAAGTGAAAGAACATGGTGAACAGCATCAAAAATATACAAGAAAAAATATGTAAATTAAATGCAACAATAAAAAAAGATACCCAAAATCCAATCAACAGCTGCCTCTTACCATCAGTCCCCATCACATGAAACTGAAAGGACAATCATTAGGCATACATAGCAAATAAACTAAATGAAATGATGTATTAACCTATTTAATTCAGTGCCACCAAATTCAAACAATTTAGCAAGATATTTAACTGCTTATTGGATCTGAATAACACTCATATGGTGCTACTGCTATGGCCTATGGGAAAAGAATTTAAATAGAAAAAAACTGGGCTGAGTGATTAAAACTTGATCAGGTAAAATAAGTAAAGGCTGAGCAAGGCAAAAGTTGTCATCCATACTTAACCATGAAGAATCAAAAGCTCAAGCCATTTTGATAATCTCAGGGGCAAGGTCCAAATAAGAAATTCTTCCCCGGGGGCTTCCCTGGTGGCGCAGTGGTTAAGAATCCGCCTGCGAATGCAGGGGACACGGGTTCGAGCCCTGGTCCGGGAAGATCCCACATGCCGCGGAGCAACTAAGCCCGTGCGCCACAACTACTGAATCTGCGCTCTAGAGCCCGTGAACCACAACTGCTGAGCCCGCGCACCACAACTACTGAAGCCCACGTGCCTAGAGCTCATGCTCCACAACAAGGGAAGCCACCGTAATGAGAAGTCCGCGCACCGCAACAGAGTGGCCCCCACTCGCCTCAACTAGAGAAAGCCCACGCACAGCAACGAAGACCCAACGCAGCCAAAAATATAAATTAATAAATAAATTTAAAAAACAAACGCCCTTCTGCCCATCCTCATTCACTATGTCTGCTGACCTTAAATTTGAAAGAATATCTCTGGACCATCCTTTAGAAAAAAAGAAATTCTTCCCCAAACTATTCCACAGCTATATTGATTCAAAGTTAATGCATGAGCAGATAAAAGACACACAATATTTTAACTTGGTAATTTACAATAAAAATGGATTTAAGCTGGAAATTTACAGTGAAGTTTATTTTTTTAAATGCATTATTTCAGCCAGACACAAACATCAGGCTATGAGAATATTTAGCCTTATAATTTAAAATTTTGACAGCTCACACCAAGTTTAACCAACCACCAATCCGTTCCAATATAAAGAAGAAGAAAAATTAAATATCCCACAGTGACTTTTGAGTTTTTATTTAAAGTTATTCATAACCACATTTGTTTGTATTCTCCTTAGCTGCTTCAAGTCTTCTTTGTGGAGAGAAAAAAAGCAGGTTTTAAAAACATACCTACATACATACACACATCCGTGTATAGAAAAATGTTCCCATAACTGTAAGCTTTTCATTGGTACTTCCTGATCTCTTCTTAAAACATGAAAGTGAGTAAGTAAGCAAATTTTCAAGTAAGATAACACTAAAAATTAACGCACTTTCTTTAAGAATATATTTTTAAGTAAAGGCAAACTACAAAGATTTTTTATTTCATCCATAAAAACAAGTCACAAAGCCAAAATTCATTATCATAAACATTTGCAAATAGCTAAAATTGGGAGGAAATAAAGGCTAGCAATTTACTTCTATATCTGTCAAAAGAGGACTTGAGCTTACTGCAGGGAAACGCTAATGACTGAAATAACTGATACCTAGAGATTAACATCCAAAGTCACAGAATCACAAATTTTCCCACTGAAATCCCCCTAATAAGTACCCTAATAGAAAAGACCTCCCAATGGAGGTCTGGGAATGGAACCCAAAATTGTTAACAATAACCATTAATTTCCTTTGGCACTGAGTATTTTTAAATAATTGTGTTAATTCTTTCCCATTACACAATATCCCACTAAAATTCAACTTGAAAAGAACGCACCATGTTTACACTACTTCTTCACATATCCAGCACTACAAAGGGGACAAAGGATCTTACCCTTCTGCTCAAACCAGAACCTCATACCTTTGTTAGAGGAGCGCATATTTTATATCTGAAGGAAAGCTAATTCTAATAAGTTTCTAGGTTTAATCAGCTACTATTTTCCATAAACACTGAATCCACCAAAGAATCAACTCTACCTTTACACACACACACACACAAACACACATACACTATTAGTAAGCCACTCTTTTAAAGCTTTTTGGATTATATCAAACTAAAAAGCTTCTGCACAGTGAAGGAAACCATCATAAAAACGAAAAGGCAACCTATCAAATGGGAGGAGATATTTCCAAATCATATTTCTGAAAAGGAGATAATATCTAAAATATATAAAGAACTCATACAACAAAAACAAACAACCTGGGGAATTCCCTGGAGGTCCAGTGGTTAGGATTCTGAGCTTCCACTGCGGGGGGCACAGGTTTGATCCCTGGTCGGGAGATTAAGATGCCACACGCTGTGTGGCAAGGCCAAAAAAACAAAAAGCAAAAACATAAAAAAACAAACAACCCGATTAAAAAACGGGCAAAGGATCTGAATAGACATTTTTCTAAAGAAGACATATAGATGGCCAAAAGGTATGTGAAAAGGTTCAACATCACTGATTATTAGAGAAACGCAAACCAAAAGCTCAATGAGCTATCACCTCACATCTGTTACAATGGCTATTATCAAAAAAATAATAAATGTTGGAGAGGATATGGAGAAAAGGAAACCCTCAGACACTGTTTGTGGGACTATAAATTGGTGCAGCCACTATGGAAAACAGTATGTAGTTTCCTCAAAAAATTAAGAATAGAACTACCATATGAGCCAGCTATTCCTTTTCTGGGTATTTATCTGAAGAACAAGAAAACACTAATTCAGAAAGATATGTGCACCCCTATGTTCACTGCAGCATTTTTTACAACAGCCAAGATATGAAAACAACCTAAATATCCATCTACAGATGAATGGATAAAGAAGATGTCACTCACATACTCACACACACACACACACACACACACACACACACAAACACAAACACATGGGAATACTACTCAGCCATAAAAAAGAATGAAACCCTGCCATTTGAGACAACATGGATGGACATTAAGAGTATTGTGCTAAGTGAAATAAGTCAGAGGGAAAAAGACAAATACTGTATGATTTTACTCATATATGGAATCTTAAAAAAAAAAAGTTAACAAACAAAATAAAACAACAAACTCATAGATACAAAGATGAGTGGTTACCAGAAGGCGGTTGGGGGTGAGCAAAACGAACGAAGAGAGTCAAACAGATGGTGATGGATGGTAATCCAGACTTGCGGTAGTGACCACTTTGTGGTGTATACAGATGTTGAAGTACAATGCTGTACACCTAAAACCTACATAATAAAAAAAACTTTTTAACCAACATTTATTTCTTGAATATGCATCCTTAAAATTTATTACATATTATACTGTAGAAAAATAATGGGTAACCATGTGACAGACAACTCTTTTTCAGCAATTAAGGAATAACTCTAGAAATAAATTGCAAGCATTAGCAAGAAAATCAAATGGAGATAGTTCATGCCTTGTTTTCACCTAATTATGAAAAATATCTAGAAAGATTATATGACTTATTTCAAATTCTATATAGTTAGGAGTCATAACTTCATAATTATACATTTGAGCTTAAATTAACTTAAATTAAATATTCTGAATTAAAATTATCTTTATGATTTTTATAATTAAGCTATTCTTATAATTTGTATAAAATCCTTTAACAAAAAAATTAGATCTAATCTAAAATTTTAAGAACTTCACTTTTTTAAATAAAGTCATTAATTTTCAGTCACCTTTTCATTGGATTGACATTTACATTTAAAGAGATAGAGATTATTATTTTTGCATCTAAGTCCTCTTTAACAAAGGTAAATAAAAATCATTAACTAAGGGTTATTTTAAGTTTTTAAATTTAAATTACTCAGTTTTCTAAACTTTGGAATAATTTTTGGTAAATGCATTTTGTCTAAAAATTATGAACTTCTATATAATTATAAATGCAGTTTTAATCTAAGTTATTTAATTTGACATAATTTAAATTCAAAGATATCATGAATAGTTATTATAACTTATAATTATACTGTATTTGAGACACTTACTTTTATAACACTTTACGAAAAAAATTACAGGCCACGCACTATCTCCACTTCGTTTTACTACCAATATATTTTATCACATATGCAAATTGATCCTTGTGTTCTGAAAAGAATATACTGGCTATGACATTATATCCATTTTCTCTCTTCAATAACATTTATTCAAATTTTTATAGTTAAGTATAACTTACTCAGAAAATGTTAGTTAAGATTTTTTTTTATTTATTTATTTTTTTTGGCTGTGCCGAGGCACGCAGGATCTTAGTTCCTGGACCAGGGATCAAATCCATGCCCCCTTCAGTGGAAGCACAGAGTCCTAACCACTGGACCGCCAGGGAATTCAGTTAAGATTTCAAAGTACATTTTATGGGTAAAGTTCCTAAAATCGCTCAGACACCTAAATTCAATTTCTTGGATAGTTACTGAAAAGATTAAACTACTATAATCAAATACTTTTACAACAATAAAAGAAAAAAAACAATGCAACGAAATGTCTAAATAGGAGAAATATTTCATGTTCCTGCTCAAGGCCCAATTATTTCTACATATTTTAATACACAAAAATCAGGTAAAACAAAATAAACAGCTGTTGGGAGTTCTTTATGATGATGATAATTTTGTGAATTAAGCACAAACAGTACTTAATGGTAGTCAATACATCTTCTCCATAACTATACAAATAAACTAAATAAACAATGAATACATAAAAATAGTTACACTTCTCTCCATAAAAGGCCAAGTTTACTTCAAAATTATGATGCTTGGTTCACATTTCTTCAAACTTTCAAAATCATACAAAGAGCTTTAAATAACTCACTTGAATTATTTTAATTGATGTCATCACTTATAGAAGGTTCATAACTCTTGCATTTCTAAATTGCTGGTCTCTAAATATAAAACTAGGCTAGAGATATACTTTGGACAGTAATGATGGAAAAATATCTATTACCAAACTCCCTATCTGTAAAAGAATCTATTGAGCAAATTGATTCTTAAACTGGAATCAGAATGAAGCAAGATGGTGGACTATACATTCTAGCCTCCCCATCCCATATCAAATCCACAGAAATTAGACTGGATTTTGTAGTTCCTGATTTCCAGCGCCCTGAAAAGATCAACTGTAGTTCCTGCTCATCAGTTCTATGAGATGCCTTTGTTGTCTTTTTTTTTTTTTTAAACTGAGGTATAACTGACATATATTAGTTTCAAGTGTACAACATAATGACTCAAAATTTGTATATACCATGAAACGATCAACACAACAAGTCTAGTTAACATCATCACTGTAAAGTTACAGAATTTTTTTTCTCGTGTTGACAACTTTTAAGATTTACTCTCTTATCAACTTTCAAATATGCAATACGGTATTATTAACTACAGTTGCCATGCTGTAATTTACATCCCCATGACTTGTTTACTTTATAACTAGATGTTTGTCCCTTTTGACTCCCTTCACCCATTTTGCCCACCCTCACCTCTGGCAAAAACCAGTATGTTCTCTGTATCTATAAGACTGTCCTACGAGTCCACATGTAAGTGAGATCATACAGTATTTGTCTTTCTCTGTCTGACTTATTTCACTTCATGTGATATTTCCTTGTAGTTTTGATTTGCATCTCCCTGATTATTAATGATACTGAGTATCTTTTCATGTACCTGTTGGCCAACTGTATGTCTTCTTTAGGAAAATGTCTATTCAGATCCTCTGCCCATTTTTTAATCGGGTTGTTTGTTGCTGTTGTTGTAGGAATTCTTTATGTATTCTAGATATTATTCCCTTATCAGAATTATGATTTGGAAATACCTCCTCCCTTTCGGTAGGTTGCTCTTTCATTTTGTTGATGGCTTCCTTCACTATACAGAAGCGTTCTAGTTTGATGTAGTCCCACTTGTTTATTTTTGCTTTTGTTGCCTTTGCTTTTGATGTGAAATCCAAAAAATCATTGCCAAGACTGATGTTAAGGAGTTTACCACCTACGTTTTCTTCAGGTCTTACATTCAAGTCTTTAATGCACCCTTTGTTGCTTTTTTATAAAAATTCTCCTTGGAGCTAAGCAATCTCGTATAGATTTCTATTATCGGCATCCAGAGAACCTTGTCTAAGACAGCTGCACACTAAAATGATAATGATTCCACTGATAATGATTCCAAGCAAAACCAGACTAGAAAACCAGAAAGTAAACCAAAACCTAAGAATAATACCAGAAAGACAGAAAACAAAAAGACAGAAAACAAAATAATCTTAATTGAACTTTTAAAAAGAAGAATCTAGTACAATTGCTGCAAAATACAAGTGTTTCTCTGAGAGTGGTCCAAATACAGCTATTTGATATTTGAAGCTAGAGGGCATCTGAAGGCTCTAACAGCATGAAGAATAAGAACATCCAGGCAGGCTACCTCCCCACCCCTCATCCCCACGCCCCAAGGCTTAGTAGCCAGTAAGAGAGGTATCTGTTCCCCCAAAAAAGGAAGAGTGAGAATAGGCCTTGGTTAAAACCAAACTGTAGAGGCCTGGTGCCCAAGCTAAAGAATATGTACCTCAACACTTTATCATTAAAGTTTCCAAGGAACTGCGTAAAAATGATCAAATCAATGTTTTAGGCAGATTAATCCTGTATCAGTTAAGAACGATAAACTAAGTAGAAGGAAGAATACAGACAGGAAAGTCAGGTGGGAGACAGTGCAGGCATGTAAGGGCCTGAAATCCAGCTCGAGACCCTATAAACAGAAAACACAGATTAACCTAGATATAATTGATAAGAATAGATAGAACTTGTTGAATGACGACGTTACGAGAGAGAAAAAGAGAAAGACTGCTTCACTCATTTATTTGTTCAGAAAATACTTATAAGCCTTGTTTATTACTATATCACTAGTACTTAACATTATTAATCTGAGGATAAAGAAGTCAAAAGGAACCCTAAGATTTTGGGTCTGAGAAGGTAGCATGAGGCAAATAAAGAGAGAAGTCTGGAGAGAACAATGTTTTTTAAAAGACATGATTATTTCAGTTTTAGAAATGCTGAGTTTTGTCCTGTGGGTTTTATTTTTAAGTAAAAATGAAAGTATTTTTATACCAAATTTATGAAAGTTCTTAACTTTGTATTATGAAGTATTTGCTATGTGTAAAAGAATACACATAATACGTATTATAAAGCACAATAACAAAATGGATATAATAAATTCATCTCAGAACCTAAGAAATAAAATATTAACAATTTCTTTAAGCTCCCGGTGTGTTCCTCCCCTATTCCAACCTTCCGCCCCACGTCCTACATAGGAAATCACTACCCTACATTTTTCTTTAATCATACACTTACTCTTTCTTAACATTTTTATCCTATTATTTATGCATAATTAAACAATATGTTGTTTAGTTTTTAATTTGTTTTGAAGTCTCTCATTAAAATCAGTATCATACTATGTGTATTTTTCTATGAAGGAACACTAAATATTTTTTCACTAAATATTGTTTCTAAGACAAGCATGTGGCTGTAAGTCACTCATTTGCAATACTATATAACGCTTCAATGTATGAATATGCTACAACTTATTCATCCTTTCTACCACCAATGTACATCTGAGTATTTCCAGGTTTCTGCTGTTACAAATGATGCTTCTACAAAACATTTTTGAACACGTCTCCTGGTGCACACATCCAAGAGGTTTTCTAACATAACCAGAAGGAGAACTGTGTCACAGGTTACTTGCATGTTCAGTTTCACAGGCAATGCTACATTATTTTTACTTTATTATTTGCAAAGACAAGTTATTTAAATTAGAAAGCCAGAACCGGGAATTCCCTGGCAGTCCAGTGGTTAGGACTCCGCACTTTCACAGCCGAGGGTGCAGGTTTGATCCCTGGTCAAGGAGCTAAGACCCCACAAGCCATGTGGCGTGGCCAAAGGAAAAAAAAAAAAAGCCAGTACCAAGGAACATAAACAATGTAAAATGCATGCTTAATTAAATGTGAACCACAGGTAAGTACTCAAATCCACATTAAAAATAATCATCACCATTCTGTCACTGCCCAGCATCACAGGTTAAAATTATATAAGCATCTCATAGGAAACTGTCTCCTTCCTCCCTTCTCTTTTCTCAGTAGACATTCTCATATCAATGTGCCACTGTCTTACACAAGGTTCTCTGGGTGCCAACAAGAGAAACCTATACAAAGGTACTTAGCCCCACATGAAAACTCACATTAAAAAGAAATAAAGGTATCTCACAGAACTGATGAACAGGAACTATAAGTGGGGGCTGGAAATCAGGAAGTACAAAACTGCTAAGAACTGAAGCTATTCTATCTCCCTGGGATCACAATGTCTCTCAAAGTGAGAGTCAGTCTGGCAGTGGGCTTCATTTTGCTCTCCACACACCAGTCCCCTCTTCCAGGTTCTCTATGGCCATGGGCTAACCATGGCTGCCCCAGCCCCAGTTTTACACGTCTTTCTAGAAGAAAAGCCCAGCAGAATCCAACCAGCATCTTCGCCTTCCAACAATTCCAAATTGTTTAAAAACTCCTTAGCTCAGTTTAGCACAGAGGTCCACCCATGGGCCCAAGAGCAATGTATTGGGAATGTGAGGGTCCCACTTACAAACGCAGCTGCAGAGGCCCACTCTTGAAATGGAGTTATCACTTCTCAGACAAGGTGGGCCTACGCTGAGCACGTATCACAGAAAACATCTACACCACCAAGGGAAAACAGTGACGAGTATAATAGAGCGCAACTATGAGAAACCTCACCATCACTCTACACCACAACTCACTGACTCCTGTCATCAGCATTCAAAAGTGAAACATGTAAATAAAGTACCCAATGGTCATTCTGATAGCAGATACCAGCTTATCAATGGCTATATACCCCACCCTCCATTTCCAGTGCCAAAAGCCATTGCTGACATAGTACCTTTTATGCTTCTCCTATAGCTCTCGTTCTTCGTTAAACTCCCTTTGCAGTATATGATGCAATTAACTACCCTTGACTGAAACCTCTCTTCTCGATTTATCTGAGAAAATCCTCTCCTGGTTCTTTTCTGACCTCTTAAGTTTCCCTACTCACTCGTTTTTCTCTGCCTGCCCCTTAAATATAGAGTACATAGCTATGACACCAAAATCACAAGTAACAAAAGAAAAAATAAATTGGACATCCCTGGTCAGGGACCTAACATCCCGCAAGCCGCGCAGCACGACCAGAAAAAAAGAAAAAAAAAAAAAAAAGGATTTAAAACTATGGAGAACAGCCAAACACTGAATCGAGAAAAAGGCAATTTCAAAACCATAGGAAAGCTCTGTGGTGCTTTAACATGCCCTAGCCCCATCCCTTCTGTGGCACAGTGGCAGCCTTAACCTGTATTTGCAGTGTGGGACTGGTTCTAGGGAGAGCAGAACAGATGTTATTCACAAATTAGTGTGTTTATCTGTTCTAATCTCTCTGGGGGGCCAACTGAAGGACTGATGCAAGGCACTCAGCTCTTTTTCACCTAACGTGGAACTCAAGCTAGAAAAGCAGTGGTCATTTGAAAACACACAGAGCAGAGCTAACAACTAAAGGTGCCTGGGACAAAAGATTACTGTCTAAACATATAACAGATCACTTAGGAGCAGGAGCAAAAGTTGGAGAGAACTTTTTTGACAAATTAGGAGTATAGAGAGGAATTTAGAAAACAATATGCATTCCCACAGCAAGATGCATGCTCAGAAAAATACCTGAGAGAACTCTAAGCATCCACCTTGGACTGATCACCAAGCTACCTGCAAGCCTGGCTAAGTGTTAAAGGACTGCCCCAGCACAGGTCCAATCTACAAAGCCTAGGAGAGGTATTCTTCTATTTGTTTGTTTAGGATTTTTTTGTTTCTGTTTTTGTTTCAGCTCCTGGCACTTAAGGTAATCTCTGTCAAAACACTAGCTGAACACAAGCTAAGAACAGAAAATTTACTGACTACACATGACAAGGAATAAAGTCTTTGCAAAAATGGTTTTGGAAAATCACTAAACAAATAGACTATTACAGTCTTCAACAATCAGAAAAACAAATCAAACCCTTAGGAAGGGGGAGAATATGATTTACAGAGTTATCACATTATAATACTCATGTCTAGTTGTCAACAAAAAAAAAATCACAAGGCATAAAAAGAAACAGGAAAGTATTTCCCATTCAAAGAAAAAAAATAAATTTACTGTAATGTCCCTGAGGAAGTCCAGACATCATACTTAATAGGCAAAGACTTTAAAACAAGTCTTAAATATGCTCAAAAAGCTTTAAGACAACATAAAACATGAAAAAGAAAAAAACAATGTATCAACAAAATTAGAGTATGAATAAAGAGATAGAAATTATAAAAAGGAACCAAACAGAAATTCTGAAGCTGAAAAGCACAGTAACTGCAATGAAAACAAAGCACTAGAGTGGCTCAAGGGCAATTTCAGCAGGCAGAAGGATCAGTGAACTTAAAGATAGGACATTTGAAATTATTGAGTCTGAGGCAAAGAGAAAAAGTATGAAATTAAACAGAGCCTAAGAGACCTAGCGGGACACGATCAAGCTGACCAACACAGATATTAGGGGAGTCCCAAGGGAAGAAGAGGGAAGAAAAGGGACAGGAAGAGTATTTAAAAAGAGGTCAAAAATCTTCCCAAATTAGATGAATTCCATGAATCCACAAATCCAAGATGCTCCATAAACTCTAAGTTGGATAAACTCAGAGACCCATTATAATCAAACTGTTGACACTCAAAGATAAAGAGAGAAGCTTGAAAGTAGCATGAGAGAAATGACTTGTCATGTACAGGGAATCCTCAATAAGATAAAAAGCTGATTTCTCATCAGAAACCAAGGAGGCCAGAAGGCAGTCAGATGAGATGTTGAAGTACTGAAAGAAAAACCAGGGTTAGCAAATATAATTAAATATAGACTGGATAAACAACAACGTCCTACTGTATAGCACAGGGAACTTATTCAATATCCTGTGATAAACCATAATGGAAAAGAGTATTTTAAAAAAAGCATGTGTATATGTATAACTGAATCACTTTGCTGTACAGCAGAAATTAACACAACATTGTATACCAGCTATACTTCAATAAAAGAAGGAAGGAAGGGAGGGGGGGGAGGGGAGGGAGGGAGGGAGGGAGGGAGGGAAGGAGGGAGGGAGGGGAGGGAGGGAGGGGAAGGAAGGAGGGAGGGAGGGAAGGGAGGGAGGGATGAAGGGATAGATGGGAGGGGAGGAAGGGAGGGGAGGAAGGGAGGGAAGGAGGGAGGGAGGGATGGGAGAGAAGGAGGGAGGAAGGGAAGGAGGAATGGATGGGAGGGAGGGGAGGGAGGGGAGGGAGGGGAAGGAGGGGAAGGAGGGGAGGGAGGGAGGGAGGGAGGGAGGAAGGAGAAGAAAAAAACTTGTAATGGTTCATTTTATGTGTCAACTTGACTGGGCCCTAGGGTGCCCAGATATTTGGTCAAACATTGTTCTGGGTTTTCTGGCTGAGGTTAATATTTGAATTGGTTGCCTGAGTAAAGCAGACTCCCTCCATAAATGTGGGTAGGCCTCATCCAGTCAACTGAAGACCTAAATGGAGCAAAAAGGCTAAGTGAGAAGGAACTCCTCCTGCCTGACTGCTCTGAGCTGGGACTTCAATCTTTTCCTGCCTTTGGACTCAAACTTAAACAATGGCTCTTCTTAGACCTCAAACTTGCCAGCTTTCAGACTGCAACTGAGATGACTGGTTCTCCTGGTTCTCAGGCCTTCAGACTCAGACTGGAACTACATTATTGACTCTCTTCCATCTCCAGCTTACTAACTGTAGATCTTGGGACTTCTCAACCTCCATTAACTGCATGAGCCAATTCCTTAAAATAAATCTCTTTCTAAATATATATGTTTATTACTTAAACACACACACATACACATGCATACACCCTGTTGGTTCTGTTTCTCAGGAGAACCCTGCCTAACACAACTGTCAACCAAGAATTTTTTAACTGGCAAAACTGTCCTAAAAAACAAAAGGGAAGAAATAAGACATTCCCAGATAAACAAAAGCTAACAGACTTCATTACTACCAGATCTGTCCTATAAGTAAAGCTAAAGGAAGTCCTTAAGTCTAAATGAAAAAACACTAGAAAGTAACTTAAAGCCATATGAAGAAATAAAGATCTTCAGTGAAGGTTAACACATGGGCAAATATAGAGACCACTATTATTGCACTGTTGATATGTAACCTCACTTTTTATTTCCTACACGATTTAAAAGACCAATACATTTTAAAACTTATAAATTTATGTTACTGGCATACAATGTATAAAGATATAATTTCTGACAAAAACAACACAAAAGGTGGGAAAACAGAGGTGTTACAGAAGCACAGTTTGTATGCTATTGCAGTTAAGTTGGCATCAATCTGAACTAGATTGTTATAAATTTAGGATAACAGTCATCCTCATGATAACCACAAAGAAAATAACTAAAAATACAGGAAATGAGATGAGAATCAAAACAGTTCACTCCAAAAATCAATTAAACACACAAAAAAAGACAGTAATGGAAGAAATGAGGGGCAAAAAAGATATGAAATATAGAAAACAAATAACAAATGGCAGAAGCAAGTGCTTCTTCATCAGTGATTACTTTAAATGTAAATGGAGAACATTCAAAGGAATTGAAGAATAAACCGTTCTATAATAATAGTTGGAGACTTCAATCACCTACTTTCAATAATGGATAAAACATCTAGAAAGAAAATCAATAAGAAAATAGAGGATATGAGCAACACTACAAACCAACTAGACTTAACAAGCATGTATAGAACCCTCCACAGAACGGCAGAATACACATTCATCTCAGGGCCTCACAGAACATTCTCCAGGGAAGACCACTTGTTACGCCACAAAATAAGACTCAATAATTTAAAACGACTGAAATCACACAAATACCTTTTCTGTCTACAATGGAATAAAGCTAGACCTCAATAACAGAAGGAAATTTCATAAATATGTGGAAATTAATACAGTCTTAAACAACCAATTGATAAAAGAAGAAATCACACAAGAGAAATCAGAAATTAAAGATGATAACAAAAACACAACATACCAAAACTTACAGGATGCAGTGAAGGTACTGCTCAGATGGATATTTACAGCTGTAAATAACCTACATTAAAAAGAAAAAAGATCTCAAATCAATAACCTAACTTTACAATTTGAGGACTGAGAAAGGCAAACTAGACCCAAAACTATCAAAAAGAAGGAAATAATAAAGATCAGAGACAAATAAAATTTTAAAAATAATGGAAAATCAACAAAACCAGAAGTTGTTGTTTAAACAACTTTAGCAATAAAACTGATAAAGATGAATAAAATTGATAAACCTTTAGCTAGAAAAAAGAACAAAAAGAGAGACACAAATAACTAAAATCATAAATGAAACTAGAAACATTACTATAGACCTTAGAGAAATAAAAAGGATTATAAGAAAATACTGTGAACAATGATGGGCCAACAAAACAGATAACTTCAATGAATGGACAGATTCCAAGAAACACACAAATTACCTAAACTAACTCAAGAAGAACTAGAAAAATTTCAATGACCTGAACTACTAAAGAGGTAGAATCAGTAATCAAAAACTTCCCAACAAAGAAAAGTCTAGGACCAGATGGCTTTGCTGGTGAATTACACCAAACATTTAAAGAATTAACACCAATTCTTTACAAACTCTTCCAAAAAAATTAAAAAGGAGGGAATACTCCATAACTCATTCTATGAAGCCAACATTACCCTGATAAGGACAAAAGCATCACATGAAAAGAAACTAAAGACCAATACCCTTTGTGAATATAAATGCAAAATCCTCAACAAAGTTCTGGCAAACTCAATTCAACAGCATATTAAAAGGATTATACACTATTATCAAGTGGGATTTACCCCAAGAATTCAAGGATGATTCAACATAAGCAAATCAGTTGATGTAATACACATTAACAGAATGGGGAGGGGGGGGGAACACAATCATATCAATTGATGCAGAAAATGCATTTAACAGCATCCAGACCACCTTTTCATGATAAAAACACTTAGAAAACTAGAAGTTGAAGGGCTCTCCTCAACATGGTAAAGGGCACCTTCAAAAAAATCCACAGCTAACAGCATATTCCATAGGAAAGACAACTCCTCTCCTCTAAGATCAGGAAAAAGACAAGAATGCTCATTTTTACCACTAAAATTCAGCAATGTACTGGAAGTTCTAGCCAGAGCATTCAGACAAGAAAATAAGAAATAAAAGGCATCCAATTGGAAAGAAAGATGTAAAACTATCTATTCTCAAAAGAAATGATCCTATACATATTTTTTAAATCTAAAAAAATCCACAAGAAACCCACTAAAGGTAATAAACAATTTCAGCAAAGTTGCAGGGTATAAGATCAACACACACAAACATCAGTTGTGTTCCTACATACCTGCAATTAATGACCCAAAAAAAGAAATTAAGAAAGCTACAGGTTTCCCGCCATTATCCACAAGCAGACCGTTCCCATGAAAGTTTTCATAAGCTGAAATGGCAAAAAGCAAAAAAGCAATTACCTCAGGACACATCTTGCTAACAGATGCAGAAAATAAATCAAGATAAAGCACAGATGCTCACACAGTTCAAAGCTATGGCGGCTTGATGCTGAGTGTGGTTCCAAGCAAGGAAAGAGCTTGGTGGGGCCATTGCCGCTGCTCAGAGTGAGCTAGTTCTGTGACAGCTCGCTGCAAAACCAAGGCTGACCGCTATTTTCACTATTCTCCTTTTTTCATAAAAGCAAAAATCTTCTTCATATTTCTTTTTCTCTCCAAGTATACTTTTCATCAAGTCTAAGATACCATCAAAAAGACATCTGCCAGAGCAACAGTCAGCTCTACCCACCACTAGTCCCTCCCATCAGGAAACTTGCACAAGCCTCTAAGATAGCCTCATCTACCAGAGGGCAGACAGCAGAAGCAAGAAGAACTACAATCCTGCAGCCTGTGGGGAAAAAAAACCACATTCACAGAAAGACAGACAAGATGAAAAGGCAGAGAGCTAGGTACCAGGTGAAGGAAGAAGATAAAACCCCAGAAAAACAACTAAATGAAGTGGAGATAGGCAACCTTCCAGAAAAAGAATTCAGAATAATGGTAGTGAAGATGATCCAGGACCTTGGAAAAAGAATGGAGGCAAAGATCAAGAAGATGCAAGAAATGTTTAACAAAGACCTACAAGAATTAAAGAAGAAACAAACAGAGATGAACAGTAAGTAACCTGGAAGACAGAATGGTGGAATTCACTGCTGCGGAACAGAATAAAAAAAAAAGAATGAAAAAAAATGAAGACAGCCTAAGAGACCTCTGGGACAACATTAAATGAAACAACAGTCGCATTATAGGGGTCCCAGAAGGAGAAGAGAGAGAGAAAGGACCAGAGAAAATATTTGAAGCGATTATAGTCGAAAACTTCCCTAACATGGGAAAGGAAATAGCCACCCAAGTCCAGGAAGCGCAGACAGTCCCATACAGGATAAACCCAAGGAGAAACACGCCGAGACACATAGTAATCAAATTGGCAAAAATTAAAGACAAAGAAAAATCATTGAAAGCAGCAAGGGAAAAACGACAAATAACATACAAGGGAACTCGCATAAGGTTAACAGCTGACTTCTCAGCAGAAACTCTACAAGCCAGAAGGGAGTGGCTTGATATACTTAAAGTGATGAAAGGGAAGAACCTACAACCGAGATTACTCTACCCAGCAAGGATCTCATTCAGATTCGATGGAGAAATCAAAAGCTTTACAGACAAGCAAAAGCTAAGAGAATTCAGCACCACCAAACCAGCTCTACAACAAATGCTCAAGGAACTTCTCTTAGTGGGAAACACAAGAGAAGAAAAGGACCTACAAAAACAAACCCAAAACAATTAAGAAACTGGTCATAGGAACATACATATCCATAATTACCTTAAACGTGAAAGGATTAAATGCTCCAACCAGAAGACACAGGCTTGCTGAATGGATACCAAAACAAGACCCATCTATATGCTGTCTACAAGAGACCCACTTTAGACCTAGGGACACGTACAGACTGAAAGTGAGGGGATGGACAAAGATATTCCACGCAAATAGAAATCAAAAGAAAGCTGGAGTAGCAATACTCATATCAGATAAAATAGACTTTAAAATAAAGAATGTTACAAGAGACAAGGAAGGACACTACATAATGATCAAGGGATCAATCCAAGAAGAAGATATAACAATTGTAAATATTTATGCACCCAACACAGGAGCACCTCAATACATAAGGCAACTGCTAACAGCTATAAAAGAGGAAATCAACAGTAACACAGTAATAGTGGGGGACTTTAACACCTCACTTACACCAATGGACAGATCATCCAAAATGAAAATAAATAAGGAAACAGACGCTTTAAATGACACAACAGAGCAGATACATGTAACTGATATTTATAGGACATTCCATCCAAAACCAGCAGATTACAATTTCTTCTCAAGTGTGCACAGAACATTCTCCAGGACAGATCACATCTTGGGACACAAATCAAGCCTCATTAAATTTAAGAAAATTGAAATCATATCAAGCATCTTTTCTGACCACAACACTATGAGATTCGAAATGAATTACAGGGAAAAAAACATAAAAAACACAAACACATGGAGGCTAAACAATACATTACTAAATAACCAAGAGATCACTGAAGAAATCAAAGAGAAAATCAAAAAATACCTAGAGACAAATGACAATGAAAACACGACGATCCAAAACCTATGGGATGCAGCAAAAGCAGTTCTAAGAGGGAAGTTTACAGCTATACAAGCCTACCTCAAGAAACAAAAAAAATCTCAAATAAACAATCTAACCTTACACCTAAAGGAACTAGAGAAAAAAGAACAAACAAAACCCAAGATTAGCAGAAGGAAAAAAATCATAAAGATCAGAGCAGAAATAAATGAAATAGAAACAAAGAAAACAATAGGAAAGATCAATAAAACTAAAAGCTGGTTCTTTGAGAAGATAAACAAAATTGATAAACCATTAGCCAGACTCATCAAGAAAAAGAGGGAGAGGACTCAAATCAATAAAATTAGAAATGAAAAAGGAGCAGTTACAACAGACACCGCAGAAATACAAAGCATCCTAAGAGACTACTACAAGCAACTCTATGCCAATAAAATGGACAACCTGGAAGAAATGGACAAATTTTTAGAAAGGTATGACCTTCCAAGACTGAACCAGGAAGAAACAGAAAATATGAACAGACCAATCACAAATAATGAAATTGAAACTGTGATTAAAAATCTTCCAACAAACAAAAGTCCAGGACCAGATGGCTTCACAGGTGAATTCTA
Organism: Balaenoptera physalus; assembly: GCF_965194825.1. Lineage (NCBI taxonomy): Eukaryota > Metazoa > Chordata > Mammalia > Artiodactyla > Balaenopteridae > Balaenoptera > Balaenoptera physalus. The sequence goes on along the minus strand of NC_138891.1, from coordinate 9,065,804 downwards.
TCAAACATTTAGAGAAGAGCTAACACCCATCCTTCTCAAACTCTTCCAAAAAATTGTGGAGGAAGGAAAACTCCCAAACTCATTCTATGAGGCCACCATCACCCTGATACCAAAACCAGACAAAGATACTACAAAAAAAGAAAATTACAGACCGTTTTCACTGATGAATATAGATGCAAAAACCCTCAACAAAATACTAGCAAACAGAATCCAAAAACACATTAAAAGGATCATACACCATGATCAAGTGGGATTTATCCCAGGGATGCAAGGATTCTTCAATATATGCAAATCAATCAATGTGATACACCATATTAACAAACTGAAGGAGAAAAACCATGATCTCTCAATAGATGCAGAAAAAGCTTTTGACAAAATTCAACACCCATTTATGATAAAAACTCTCCAGAAAGTGGGCATACAGGGAACCTACCTCAACATAATGAAGGCCATATAAGACAACCCCACAGCAAACATCATTCTCAATGGTGAAAAACTGAAAGCATTTCCTCTAAGATCAGGAACAAGACAAGGATGTCCACTCTCACCACTATTATTCAACATAGTTTTGGAAGTCTTAGCCACGGCAATCAGAGAAGAAAAAGAAATAAAAGGAATACAAATTGGAAAAAAAGAAGTGAAATTGTCACTGTTTGCAGATGACAGGATACTATACATAGAGAATCCCAAAGATGCCACCACAAAACTACTAGAGCTAATCAATGAATTTGGTAAAGTAGCAGGATACAAAATTAATGCACAGAAATCTCTTGCATTCCTATACACTAATGATGAAAAATCTGAAAGAGAAATTAACGAAACGCTCTCATTTACCATTGCAACAAAAAGAATAAAATACCTAGGAATAAACCTACTTAGAGAGACAAAAGACCTGTATGCAGAAAACTATAAGACACTGATGAAAGAAATTAAAGATGATAGCAACAGATGGAGAGATATACCATGTTCTTGGATTGGAAGAATCAATATTGTGAAAATGACTATACTACCCAAAGCAATCTACAGATTGAATGCAATACCTATCAAATTACCAATGGCATTTTTTACGGAACTAGAACAAAATATCTTAAAATCTGTATGGAGACACAAAAGACCCCGAATAGCCAAAGCAGTCTTGAGGGAAAAAAACGGAGCTGGAGGAATCAGACTCCCTAACTTCAGACTATACTACAAAGCTACAGTAATCAAGACAATATGGTACTGGCACAGAAACAGAAACATAGATCAATGGAACAAGATATGAAGCCTGGAGATAAACCCACGCACCTATGGTCAACTAATCTATGACAAAGGAGGCAAGGATATACAATGGAGAAAAGACAGTCTCTTCAATAAGTGGTGCTGGGAAAACTGGACAGCTACATGTAAAAGAATGAAATTAGAACACTCCCTAACACCATACACAAAAATAAACTCAAAATGGATTAAAGACCTAAATGTAAGACCGGACACTATAAAACTCTTAGTGGAAAACATAGGAAGAACACTCTTTGATATAAATCACAGCAAGATCTTTTTTGATCCACCTCCTAGAGTAATGGAAATAAAAACAAAAATAAACAAATGGCACCTAATGAAACTTCAAAGCTTTTGCACAGCAAAGGAAACCATAAACAAGACGAAACGACAACCCTCAGAATGGGAGAAAATATTTGCAAACGAATCAACGGACAAAGGATTAATCTCCAAAATATATAAACAACTCATGCAGCTCAGTATTTAAAAAACAAACAACCCAATCCAAAAATGGGCAGAAGACCTAAATAGACATTTCTCCAAAGAAGACATACAGATGGCCAAGAAGCACATGAAAAGCTGCTCAACATCACTAATTATTAGAGAAATGCAAATCAAAACTACAATGAGGTATCACCTCACACCAGTTAGAATGGGCATCATCAGAAAATGTACAAACAACAAATGCTGGAGAGGGTGTGGAGAAAAGGGAACCCTCTTGCACTGTTGGTGGGAATGTAAATTGATACAGCCACTATGGAGAACAGTATTGAGGTTCCTTAAAAAACTAAAAATAGAATTACAATATGACCCAGCAATCCCCCTACTGGCCATATACTCAGAGAAAACCATAATTCAAAAAGACACATGCACCCCAATGTTCACTGCAGCACTATTTACAATAGCCAGGTCATGGAAGCAACCTAAATGCCCATCGACAGAGGAATGGATAAAGAAGTTGTGGTACATATACACAATGGAATATTACTCAGCCATAAAAAGGAACGAAACTGGGTCATTTGTTGAGACGTGGATGGATTTAGAGACTGTCATACAGAGTGAAGTCAGAAAGAGAAAAACAAATATCGTATATTAACGCATATATGTGGAACCTAGAGAAATGGTACAGATGAACCGGTTTGCAGGGCAGAAATTGAGACAAAGATGTAGAGAACAAACATATGGACAAACAAGGGGGGAAAGCCGCGGGGGGTGGGGGTGGGGGTGGGATGAATTGGGCGACTGGGATTGACATGTATACACTGATGTGTATAAAACTGATGACAAATAAGGACCTGCTGTATAAAGAAATAAATAAAATTCAAAAATAAAAAAAACAAATTACTGAAACACAAAACCACCAAAAAAAAAAAAAAAAACTCTCAACAAAGTGGTTATAGAGGGAAAATAACTCAACATGATAAAAGCCATATATGACAAGCCCACAGTTATCATCATACCTAAGGGTGAAAAGCTGGAAGCTTTTCCTCTAAGATCAGGAACAAGGCAAGTATGCCCACTTTGACTACCTATATTCAACACAGCACTGGATTTTCTAGACAGAGCAATAAGGCAAGAAAAATAAATAAAATGCATTCAAATTGAAAAGGAAAAAGGAAAATGATCAATTAAAAAAAAGACATCTGCCAATTTTAGGAATGTTAAAACGTGGAAAAAGTATAAGCCTAGACACAGTAAAATACAGTAAATACCTTCTTCCTCTAAATTCCCTCAATACAGTGTTTATATTTATATTTATTTTACTTATTTTTTAGGCTTTGTATTATGACAGTGTCTGTTGACCCCTATTAGATTATAGGCTTCCTGAAGACAAAATTTCCATGTTGCTCATCTATGATACAGTAGAAATCCCACTGTAGTTTGAGCAAAGCAACAGACTGGAGTGTGTAAAGAAAGAAAGGAAATAGCACTAATAACACCTATCTCACATTTATTATCAGAATAAATTAGAGAATATACATTAAAATCAATGTGCAAAGTGGATCTTATTCAAATACAGGATTTTGGTATTTTAAAAGATATATTTACTAAAATTAAATGTCATGCTGCAAATCTGTCACTCTTCAATATCAGAAGCTACATTAGGGAATACAGGAAATTGTTCTCAAGGGAATTTCTACAGGAAATTACTGCCTGGTTCCAGAAGATCAAAGTTCCCTGATGGCCCTCCAGAGCATCCTAGGTCACCATCAGTGGGTGGTTCCCATGCCTGCTTCCAGACAGCAGGGTTTGTGACTTACTCCTGTTTGTAGCCCCAGGAGTCTCAGGAAGAACAAGTCACAAGAATATCCAGGGAAGCATGTGCAATTTGAAAGTAAAACAGCATTTTGTCCATTTCTTTGTTCTAAAATTATATTACTTATTTTGAATTTTCAAATAACATAAAGGAAGGGTATATCCAAGTGGGACATGGATTGAGAAGCGGGGCAGTAGGAGGCACTTAGATGAAATGAATGGCTCTAAGACATAAAGACAACTTGGAGAGTTTATGTCTCTCCCTCCTCTACTGCCTGGACCAGTGTAGCATACTCTTAACAGGCCTCCTCCCTCTACACGGCACCCTCCTGAACTCATCGTCCACACTTAGGGAAAAATAAAGTTCATCAGGCCGCTCCACTCCACCTTCCATAGCTCCCTATCAGCTTGAGAATAAAAATAACCTGTTCTCCCCCTGGCTCCCCAGGCCCACTTTATGAGCCCGACCCGATGCTCAGCGACAGTGATTGAAATTTCTCACACGTGCTTTAAGCTTTCAGGCTCTTGAACCTTTGCTCAACCTTCTCCCAGCAGCGTCCCTTCCATCTCTCTCTATGAATTCTGAACAATCCTTTAAAAGCTCAGCTCAAAGTTTCCCAACTCCTGAAACCGGCCCATGAACCACAGGACTGGGTTAACAGCTCCCCCCTGAGTTCCTAGGAAAACATGTCCCCATATCTAACTCACCACATATTCTACTGAAATTTTAAAATGAAGCTTATCCTTTAAAAAAAGTCTCTTCCAGTAGACTGTGCCACGAAACCAAGAACTAAGTTTTTTCAACTTAATAGCTCATTTACTTAACATTTAACATAGTGCCAACTCAGTAAATGCTTCAACTGAACCAAAATGTTGATCTTAATATTGGTTTTTAAGGAAATATTTCTTTCCATTTCTAAAAAACAAAAATGAGAGAGTTTTGGTTAGTTTTAGTTTTGTTTTGTTTGGGGGTTTTTTGTTTGTTTTTAGCAAAGTCTTAATAGCTAATGCTCAGGTGCATGGGTGTATTGATGAATACTGTACACTAGCAACACACACAGTATTTGAGCTAGTCAACTAAATGCTTTCAGATACATTTCCCAGACTTACCCTGTGCTGCTCTGTGTCATAGGCAACTGCATTTCCAGAGCAACCTTTCCCTCTGGCTTCTGGGAAGATTTGGCCAGTGGAGAGGCACTGATGGGTAACAGAAGGCAGAAGAGGGAGAAGCCGGAGAATTTCTCCTGACACATCCTCGGCAGAAGCTTTGTCTCACATAACCCCAGTCCCCTCCAGACAGCTCTGCTCTCTGCAGCCCCAGGTCCCACCACGCGGTCCCAGCCACGGCGCTAGCCCTCCCACACAGCCCTGTGTGGCTTCTGTACTCCCATAACACCAGCCTTTCTCATCTTCCTCCAGCCTTAATGGGATCACAGAGGCTTCCAGGAGTTGTTAATATCTGGTTTGTTTCACAGGCCCTTTTGGCTTCACACCAATTACCCCTGCATCCAGTTCCTGGATTAACTTTCCTCTTGAAAGACCTGCTGTGGTTACTATTTCCTGGATGGCTTCTGACTGATTCTGTTTTTAAATGTCATTTAAAAATTTGTATCAAACAATGTAACGCCTCAGCATACCAGAGCATAAAAACTTTTAATCTTGAAGAAAGCTTATTACATAAAAATATTATTCTGAATACAGTTACAGGGGCATGGGAGGAAAAGAAAGGGAACCATGCACTAAATTCCTAAAAGTAAAAATAAAGAATCTAGCATTTTCTTCATACCAAAGTGTTCCTCACTGGAATGAAGTCTTTCCTTAGCTGCAATGTTTGCTGAATTAAGTCAATCACTCATAATAAAAATGTCACTTTTTAAAAACTAATTTAGCAAAGGGGAAAACGGGAAGGATTATGGGAGTTGGAGTCACTGCAGGCCAAGACATCTGTTCGGAGGGAAAAAAACGTTAAAGACCTCCTGTCAGTGACATATTCAAATCCACAAAATTCAGTCCTCTTTCAAGACAAATCCAGTTAAAAGATATACCTTTAACCATTAATCTTATTACATAATTTTTTAGAAGATCATAAAATGTTAAAGTTGAAAAGAGTTGCTTAAACATAAAGAATAAGAGCACAATTTGTAAACAGTTCAGTGTTAACAACGGATTATTACAGGACTTCATGATTCCCCTTTCAAGTAATCGTTCACTGAAATTCCTTAAATAGAGCCAGTCTAACTCACCATCCAGAAAATATTTCAGGAAATGAAACACTTTAGGGCAGAGAACATTTATTACTTGTTTTTATTTTGTTAATAAACAATATTTCTTAATCACTGAATTAGTTTGTTCTTTATCTCCACAGAAAAACAGTATTACACAACAATCCCCAAACTAAAGCAAAGATCAACTTAAGGTTGCAGACTTTAGAAGAATGAGATCTGTAAAGAAAGAGGGGTCTGACGTTAAAAACAATAAGCATTTCCTGAGCAAATATGCACTGCCAAGCATTTTATGTAAATCACCTCATTTTACCTAAAACCCCATCAGGCACTATCACAGTGAGGAAATGGAAACCCAAGACGGTTCCATAATTGTTGCAGCAAACAGGAGAAGCAAAATTTGAGTTCAGTCTGGTCTGGATCTAGTGTCTGATTCTCCCTTGCTTTCTCTGGAACAACATTATCAAACTTTCACGCATTTTTAATATAAATAATACTTCTTGAATAAATATAAAGAGAGCTTGTGAGCATCTGCAATGTGCAAGCTCTGCAAATAAACAGATTACAAGGACCTACCTCAAAAAGTTTGTAGTAATTACCAATTAATAAACATTTCTCATTGATACAAAAACTCTAAAATGAGATCAGCATCTCTGAGCCACCATCCAACCTACACCCTTGGCTTTGTAAACGACTTAGCATTATATGCTGATAGAATAGCCTTGTCAGATCTTGGTTAATTATTCCTCCTAGTGGTCTGATGAATGTCTGAAAACTCAGTGAAATCTGAGTTATTATCCCAGGCCCTTTGTGCAGACTTTGACATCTCCTCTCTAGTCGCTATGTGGTCCCCAACATCCTCCATACTATTCCTCTTTTTAAAATACCTGCTGCATTGAAGGAATACATTTCACATCACAACTCAGTACACATACACATGATATAGAACTACAACAAAAATGTACAGGTACTGGTAACCACATTTACACTCACTGTGCACAGTGCACTGCATATTTCCTAAGTTTTTTAAATGCTGGAAGCAACCCACTAAACGGACCTCACAAACCACTAACACGCAATTAGAACACCACTCTAGAACCTAACCCCATTAAGGAAGTGCCAACGTGACATGAGTGCGTTTCCTTCCTCTTCCTCTCCATACTGAAGGAGGAAAAAGTTCACGAGAAAAAGAAAAGGAAGGGGAAAAGAAAAGGTATCACATGCCCCCAAAGGTTTTCCCTGAAGTATGATGGTTCCTGGGATTATTTGTATGATTGTACTTTAATTATTATGGTGAAATATAATAATTTTAATAAAAATTAAAATTTACCATTTCTAACCATTTTTAATTGTAAAATTCAGTAGCACTGAGTACATTCACAATGTTGTGCCACCATCACAATTCATTTTCCGAACTTTTTCACCATCCCAAACAGATAACTCTATACCAATTAAAACAATAATTCCCTATTACCCTTCCCTGGCCCCTGGTACCCTATAATTGATTTTTATAACAACACTTTATAAACATATACAAAAGATGTGAAAACAATGAATCCCTATACATACACGACCCAGACTCAACAAATTAGCTAATTTAGTTACATTTATTCACCTGTCCCTAGCTTACTATCATTTTACCTCAACTTACTTAAAAAATACAAAAACCACAGACTCTTTTTTTTTACACAACCACAATGTCATCACAACTAACAATATTAATAAACCCTTGGTATCATTGAATATGGAAGTTTTATAAATCTAATTAACTATGAAAAATAATTGTTTTCACCAAATTTCATTGATCTTCTCAAGACAGCAATGATTTCTGAATAATGTCTTGTGTAACTATTTCATAAAAGATAATATTCAAGACCAAAAATACTACAATGTTTCAACTGAAAGCTTTCTACAGAATTCTATAGTAGCCACTCATATTGCTAAGCCATCAAGGAGAGACTACATTGTTTTCCACAAAAAATCTAGAATGTTACTCAGTATGTCGTAAGTGGAATGTTTTCTCAGCAAAACACCACAAAAGTAACCTAGTAAAACCTAATAGCATTATTTATTTTTTATAAGCAATCATTAGTAAATAGAAAAGCCTATTTATCTGGTGTTCTTTTTAAAAACGGACTACTAGATGAACTTAAAACTGGACTGCTTGTGTTTAACCTATCTTAATAGTGTTGCAGAAAGTGAAGATATGATTGTACCTAAAAATCTCTTTGGTGTTGTGAAAAAGTCAAACTAGAGTACTAAAGAGATACATGAATAAACTCTAACTTACAGACTATACTAGTAATTGTTATTCCTATGAGGAATGACTTTGATTCACACAGAGTTTGATATCATGAAATAACACTCATGTTCAAAATATAAGAGATTGGAAAACATAAAAGACAGAACAGGGACTCATTCGAATTTAACCTATAATTCCTCACAGCATACAACCACTAGTTAAGAAGAAATTACCAGGGCTTCCCTGGTGGCGCAGTGCTTGAGAGTCCGCCTGACAATGCAGGGGACATGGGTTTGAGCCCTGGTCCGGGAAGATCCCACATGCCGCGGAGCAACTAAGCCCGTGTGCCACAACTACTGAGCCTGCGCTCTAGAGCCCGTGAGCCACAACTACTGAGCCCACGTGCCACAACTACTGAAGCCCACGCGCCTAGAGCCCATGCTCTGCAACGAGAGAAGCCACCTCAGTGAGAAGCCTGCGCACCACAACAAAGAGTAGCCCCCGCTCACTGCAACTAGAGAAAGCCCACGCACAGCAACAAAGACCCAACGCAGCCAAAAATAAATAAATAGATAAATAAATTTATAAAAAAAAAAAAAAAAAAAGAAGAAGAAATTACCAGCCTGTGGAATATAAACAACCAAAGCTCAAAATATGAAATACGAAGTCAAATGTAAACAAGAAAAAAAAAATGTCTTCAGCAGTTTCATACAGTGTCTTTTGTAATTCTCTATGTTTTTACTAATGCAAAATATATCAGTTTAGAAAGTATAATCTTAAAGTTCTTTAAAGTTTGTGATCATAAGGAATTACCTCCAAGATCAAAAGCAGCACTGCACAAATACCAATACAACATGATCTAACTGCACAAAAATTTGCTGCTGCTCAATTTCTGCATCACTTGAGTGTCCAAAGTAAATCAAGAAAATTAAAACACTTACGATGTTTAATAGGAAGCATATGTGTATATTTGGATAAAGTTGTGTCACTATCTTTACCCAATTTATTTTCAAAGTATTTGACTTGAAATCCCAGAACTTCGTGAAAGACAAGAAATGCCTGATTTGTTTTTAGTCTTTGTCTCTGTAACCTGAATAAACTCAAAAGCTACAAATATAACATATCACTATAACCAACATTCTAAAATGATGTCAAGTTCCAAAAATAAAAACTTCTGAATTGTCTTCATTATAAATTTTCGTAATTTTGCTATAATAAGTATGGATTAAAAATGCAGTCAGCTAATACATTCTACATAGTTATCACTACTCAATGAGGGAAAACTGAATAAAGAAAAAACTAGAAAATAACTTGCAAGGTGTACAAGTAATTCCACATTATAAAAGATTCTATTTCATGTCTTGACTATAAACAAAAAGAAGCAGAGAAAGGAAAATCTAGATCTAAATATTTTACAGAAGTTAGATTTCTCAATTCAAATAGCAATAGAGTGCTCTGATAGCTCTTATTCTAAATTATCAGAGGCCAATGAATTTATTTTACTTCTGAAAACTAAAGCATAAAGTTTTAACCACATACTTCATAACCAGTTTTTGGACTGAATTCCTAAAATATTCAGGTTTGCCATAAATTAACTGTCACCATGAACTCTTACCTTGGGAGATAGAAATGTGTGTGTGTGTGTGTGTGTGTGTGTGTGTGTGTGTGTGTTGTGGCTGGAAATCTTTTTACCTTTATAAAGCAAGTCACTGACTTGATCTTTCCTCCTTACCTGCCATGAAGAAGGGAAAGCTGCCTAACCTGATGTGATGCAAAATTAACCACCAATTGAACAGGTGAAATTGTCACACTCTGACAATTTCTTAACTGCAAAAAAAATTTCTCATTACTTCCACTGTCCATGACTCTTCAACATGAAAAGTATGATCAACTTTTTTATGTCATTTGTACAACAAACAATTTCAAATTCCTTGCCAGATTCAATTCACTGTTCTGTCACTTAGCAGTAACAATGAGTTGGGAACCCACTAAAATCTATGGACTGTACTCAGGGCTTTTTACAAACACTGCTCCTCTATTCCCCAGGATATACCCGCAAGGCAGTCTTACCCTCATTTTACAGATAAGAAAACTAATTGTCAGAAGAGTTAAGTCACATGACCAAGAGTGAATTACTAAATGGTGGAGCCAGATTCTAACGTAGGTCCATCTGACTAACTTTAAGGTCTATTTTTTCTTCCCACAAATTCTAGATTCTCATTTATACTAATCTTATTCATGGGTTAAAAAAATATCTCCCACTATTTTTTTCCAGAAATTTGAATTTAGGACTGGGAGAAGAGAATAAAGTCATTTCCAGGAATTATTTTTGCAAATCCAAGACACAATTTTCTCCAGATTCTTCTTGTCTTAACTTCAGCAACAAAGATCCAATGCAGCCAAAAATCAAATAAAATGTTTAAAACATTTCAAAAAAAATATGAATATTAAAAGTTCCATTATTGATTCAGCAAGACTTAAAGGTGTGCATTAATCACCACAAAAGGTTTCCTACGTATGCATTAATCACCGCAAAAGGTTTCCTACAACAACACCGAAGATTCTAAACAGAGGAAAGATCCAAAAGTTGGAGTATTATATTGGTAAAAATATTGCCAAACACTATCTCTGTTTATTAAGTATAAACACAACAATTTTCTAAGAATAAAATAACTATGTGGAGCTCAGAATTGCTTAGTTCTATTAGAATCTTTCATTCTAAATACCAGAATCAATCAGAAAATATATCTATCCGTATGTTTTCTTTACTATCAGAGAATAATATTTTACAATTCTGTCTGACAATGTCATTAGTTCACCCTTACTCTTGAAATGTATTTTTAATGGGCATAGAGTACTAAGCTGGCAATTTTATCCCAGCACACTGAGATATCATCCCACTGTTTTCTGACTTCCATTTCTGCTCCTGAGCTGTCAGCATAACTGCCACAGCTAGTTTAAAGGTAGTCTGGGGCTTCCCTGGTGGCACAGTGGTTGAGAATCTGCCTGCCAATGCAGGGGACACGGGTTCGAGCCCTGGTCTGGGAAGATCCCACATGCCGCGGAGCAACTAGGCCCGTGAGCCACAACCACTGAGCCTGCGCGTCTGGAGCCTGTGCTCCGCAACAAGAGAGGCCGCGATAGTGAGAAGCCCACGCACTGCGATGAAGAGTGGCCCCCGCTTGCCGCAAATAGAGAAAGCCCTCGCACAGAAACAAAGATCCAACACAGCCAAAAACAAACAAATAAATAAATAAATAAACTCCAATCTCTTTAAAAAAAAAAAAAAAAGGTAGTCTGTCTTTTGTTTGCTGCCAACTTTTAAGATGCTCTCTTCATTGCTGGTGCTCTCCATAGCAATATGATGTGTCTAGATGTATACTTCTTTTTAGCTATTCTGCTTGTATTTCTCTGAACTTACTCAATTTATGAACTGGTGTTTTTCATCAGTTCTGGAAAATCCTCAGCTATTATATCTTCAAACAATGCCTCCTTTCCCATTATTTCTCCCTTCTACAATTAGAAAACTGTTGAAATACAGTTAAACCTTCTCATTCTGTGTTCTATAAATCTTAATCCCTTTCTTTTTACCCATTTCCTTGTCTTTCTGTGCTACATTCTGAATAATTTGTTCTCTCCTATGTCCAATTCATTAATTCTCTTTAGTTGTATTTAATCTACCATTAACCATACTCACTGAGTTTTTCATTATAATTATTATTTTTTATTTCTAGAAGTTTTGTTCAGGTCTTTTTCAAATCTGCTAAATTTCTCATACCCTGCAGATATTTTCCACCTTTATATAAACATAATAAACAGTTGTTTTATAATCGCTGTCTGATCATTCCAAAACCTGAAGTTTCTGAGGACCTACTTCTGTCAATTGTTTCTGCTGCTTCTCACTCATGGTGCCTTGTTTCCTTGTGTGGTTGGTTATATTTTACTGTGGGCTAATTCTCTGGAAAATTATTTGTGGGAATTTCCTAGGACCGAAGATAAAAATGTATTCTACCTGAAAGGACTTGCATTTGCTTCTCCCAGGCACCTAGAACCACTTAAATTCACAACTTGAGGTGAGATTTGTACCACCCAGGTGACACTGAATATGAGCTGCAAATCAAGAGGAGGGAAGACCTCTGGTTATAACTTCTTAGGAACCGGTGTTTTTTCAGGTCCAAGACAACTATTTTTGCAGCCTCCTGTGATCAAGAGCATGGTAAGGGTTTTCAACTTGATTTAACCATACTCTATAGACATAGCTCTTTGAAGTCTCAGTTTTATGGAGAAGGAGTTTCCTATTAAACTCCTCTCCTTGGGCCTATCTAGGCTTTAATTTCTATATCCTGTGCCTTATGAGGCCTTCAAAACCAAAGTAAAAGTTCCATGGAATACGGCAAATGTCCTCAGAGGCAAAGCAGTTTTAATATTCTGCTTACTTCTCTGAATTCCCACTTTCGTGTAGATTTTGGCCTGGTAATTTCTTTTTGTCATATTAGCTTTTAAGGAAAAAAAAATAAAGACGGTTTTCTAGCATTTCTAATTCTTTTTAAGGCATTATTGATACTTTGTCCACACAACCTAGCTGACCATGTTAACCTGTTTTCAATTTTAAAAGGTTTCGTATTTTTATATTTCAATCACTGAAAGTTTCATTTTGTGGGAAAGAGTAACACTGACACCAAGGAACAATTTGTCTTTATTCACCTTGATTCTCTGGTACTGTCTAGGACAGAAATTTGCCAAATTCCAAAACATATCAATTCCATTTTATTATAAGACAATTAAGAGATGGACAAGATTCTGAAATTAATCCCCCAAATAGATATCTGTATAACTGCTAAGGAATTTATTGGTCTACTGATCTCCTCCCCCCAGCAATATGTATAAGGTGCAAAAATTCTACATTTGAAACTACTGGAAGATTGACCAGAGTTGTAAAAAGATGACAAATAGGGGAGAATTGGAGAACTGAGTTCAATCTTGTTTCTGCCAAGAAACAAAATCATAAAGAAAAAGACTAATATATGGAACTACATAAAAATGTAATAATTCTTCGTAAGAATTTGTAAAATGTATAAGCAAAACTGAAAAACCAAATTGAGTATATTTACAATATATGTAATAAGCAGAGTTCAAATCTATAACCCACAAAAAGCTCTTGAAGGTCAATAAGAAAAGAAAATAAGCACCCCCAAAAAATGGACAAAAGGCTTAAACAGGCATCAAAGAAATAAGAATAAAAGCAACCTATCAACTTTTGCCAACAGGTTAACTAAAAGCAATGATTTACAATACCATCTGGTAGCAAGATTATGGGAAAATATAATTTATACCCTGCACTAAAAGTTGCAGTACAAATTAATATTATCTATTAGGCAGTTTGGCAGTAAGTATCAAAATCTAAATTACACATACCCTTAGATACGGTAATATCACTTCTAGAAATATGCCTAGAAATATAACATCAGTGCATGAGGACTTATGAAAGATAAAATTTAAAAACAGAACACAGGGTTTCCCTGGTGGCACAGCGGTTAAGAATCCGCCTGCCAAGGCAGGGGACAGGGGTTTGAGCCCTGGTCCAGGAAGATCCCACATGCCGCGAAGCAGCTAAGCCCGCGTGCCACAACTACTGAAGCCTGCACGCCTAGAGCCCGTGCTCCACAGCAAGAGAAGCCACCGCAATGAGAAGCCCACACTCACCGCAACTAAAGAAAGCCCGCGCGCAGCAACAAAGACCCCATGTAGCCAAAAATAAAATAAACAAATAAATTTATTTTAAAAATAAATAAAAAATAAAAATAGAATACAAAACCGATTAAAAAGGAGTTATATGCTCAATTAAAGATTAAGAAACTATATAAATAATAACAGAAAAAGAAATATAATTATTGTTTAAAAAGACTGGGAATTGAAGTTACTTTTAAAAATTTCACTTTATATTGTACTTTTATAAATTAACAATATATTATCATGATTCTTGGGAGACTGAAAGTATAGACAAATTAACTCATCCAATAATTTTTATAGTTTTATTTTTTTGTTTGTTTTTTAGGTCTGTGTGGTGGATTAAACATGGTCATAAATTTTCTGTCACTTTCTGCACCAGAAGATGGAGTTTAATTCTCCTCCCACTGAACGTAGGCTGACTATCTATTTAATCAACAGAATACAGCAGAAGTAACGCTCATCAGTTTTAAGCCTAGTCATTAAGAGCACTAGCTGCTTCTATCTCCTACCTCTTAGAATGCTTGTTCTTGGGACACTCACTTTCAGAGCCCACCAGTCACACCCAGGTCACATAGAGAGGCCTCACGTAGGTGCTGTGATCAACAGCCTAGTTCAGCTCCCAGAGAGCAGCCAGCATCAACTGTCAGCCTTGTGAGTGAGCCATCTTAGAAGTGGAAACTATGACCTCCAATGAGCAGACACCAAGTGAAACAGAGAAAAACCTCCCCTCCCGTACCATGTCCTATACAAATTATAAAATCATGAGTAAATAAATATTACTGTTGTCTTAAGTTAGTAAGGTTTGGAGTAGCTTATGACACAGCAGCTAATAACTGGAACAGCTTCTTATTTACTGCTCTATTTTCAGCACCTAGAACAGTACCTGTTACAGGACATCTACTTTTAATAGGCACAGCACCAGAAGTATGAGTAAAGATGATGTACGTGGCCTTGGAGCTCACAGAGCAGTCAAAAGTGGGAAACAGGCTCTTACATAAAAAGACAATTCTAACACATAATAAATGTTATGGAGTAGTACAGGTTATTTGGCCAAACAGGAAGGGTACAACACAGACTTAGTGGTTTAAGTAAGCCTTCTGGAGCAGTGGCATTTAAGCTGAGACCTCACAAGAAGTCAGTAAGATCAAGAGATAGAATATTCCAAGCTTGAGGTGAGCAAAATCATAAACGGTTCCAAAAACTCAAAGATTTCAGTACTTTATAATGAAATCACAGAGTACAGGCGAGGCAGAAGAAGAAGACACAAGACTGAGAAATAGATGATGGAGACCACAGTCAGCCCACCTTATAAGCGGGTTCCCTGCATATTCCATCCGTGGTTGGTTGAATCTGTGGATGCAGAACCTGCCAATATGTGGGCCAACTGCAAGTAACTCGTGCATCTGTGGACTTCAATATCTGCTGGGGGTCCTGGAACCAATCACTGATAGATACTGAGGGAGGACTGCATTGAAGGGTTTTACGCTACAGTGTAAGAGAATCAGACGAGAGCTTAGAAAGATCATCAGGCTACAGGGACACCAATGAGACAACCTTACAGAAACATAATCAAGAGCTGATGATCTAGACATCCAAAGATGATATACCAGAGTAGAAGTAGTGGGGATAAACAGACATTGGATTCAAGAGGTAGAATCCACAGAGCTTGATGCCTTTATGTGAGGATTTGGGAAAAGGGAATAAAGTGTGTCTGCCAGGTTTCTGGCTTTGAACAACTAGAGAGATGGAGGTACCAACCAGTGAGATAATAAACTTGGGAGGGGGAATAGGTTTTCTAAGAAAAGATGGTAAATTCAGTTGCACACATACTGAAATTGAGCTTTCTGTGGGCCACCCAAAAGTGGAGTTATCCAATAGGCAATGGGATCCCCAGGTCTAAAGCCCAGGGAAGAAATCGGTTGGAGACCTAAGATAACAGACTCTTCAGAAACCTGTTCTCTCTTTGTAACACTAATCTCTCTCTGTGTCCTCTGGAGTCCTCAACCACCCAGCTACAACTCTACAATCCTCTCGCAATTTGTCTTTATAAAGTATGTCTCTCTCATTTTGTTAACGCTTCTAAAACAGTGGTTTTATTTTATGAGGAAACCTAAGTTTAATCAATGTCTTGCCATACCCTTTGCATGATAGGATGCACGGTGGCCACTGGTCAGGGCATTTTGCAGTAGTTTTAGTGACAATAAGGAAGGAAATCAGAGGGACTGCTCAGGACTACTTCTCAGACTACTACATCTGTATTCCGGATCAAAGTAAAAAGGAGGTAGGGGAGCTACTGTATGAAAGAAAGAAAGAAAACAAAGTATATCTGGAGAATTAAATAAGAAGCCAGAAAATCATTAAAAAGGGCAAAATTGAAGAAGCCCAGAAAAATAATCAGAAATCAGAAAAGGGGCCAGAGAAGGAAGAGCTGGCATATCAGGCACTTCCCCATGCCTGCCTCTCCCATTCCGCCCCACCTTCACTGCCTCCTGGTCTACTGATCACTTCCCAAAGGCCTCCACTACACTCAGTTTTGAAAATCACAGGCTTTGGGTTGGAGAACTTTAAATGGACCATAGCTTGAAAAGAAAACTCACCATGAGGAGTAGAAAATTATACCACCTGACCAGGAAAAGAAACTCATGATGCTTGATACTCCAAGAAGCCCACACGATGTACAATTTGATCTCTCTACAAAAATGGCTAGCTTCACATGGTATACTTATCTACCTGGAAAAGGTAAGAGAATCAACTGAAAAGCTGTGATGATAAATAGAGTCAGAAAGTGACTGGTTACAAAATAAATACACATGAAACATCAACAGCTTTTCTATTTACCAGAAATTGTCTGGTAGCAAAAATACACACACACACACACACACACACACACGAAAATCCTATTCACAACAATAAAAAATAAAATACTGTGTGACTGACTAGAAGACCAAATGAGAAAGCTACTGATATCTATGGAGAAAGAACAGGTCATTCATTAAGGAGTACTGAGAAAACTGGCTGATCAAAAACGTTAGAATTTTTTAGGGACTTCCCTGGTGGTGCAGTGGGTGAGACTCTGAGCTCTCAATGCAGGGGGCCTGGGTTTGATCTCTGGTCAGGGAACTAGATCCCACATGCATGCCTCAACTAAGAGTTTGCATTCCACAACTGAGAAGCCAGCAAGCCACAACTAAGGACCCCGCATGCCACAACTAAGACCCAGCTCAACCAAAATAAATAAATTAATTTAATTTAATTTTTAAAAAGCTTAGAATTTCTTGTACCACTTCACACTATGCCATTCAACATGTTCTGGAATAACTCCAAACCCAAAATTTTAAATTTAAACTATGAAAACGGTTGAAAATATAAAATAATAGCTATATAACCATAAGGTAGGAAAAGCTCTACAAGATAAATAAAAGAAGAGCAAGATCTAACTACATAAAATGTTTAAAACTGTAAGAAAACAAAAAAAGGGGAACAGGGATAAAGTCACATATACCCAAATAAAGCTATTAAAATAAAGAAAGATAAGATAATACCCAATAACAATAGGTACAGGGCCTCTCAAACAGTTTTGTAGTAAAGGGTAAAGTGCTACAACCTTCCTGGTGGGCAATTTAGCCAAATGTAACAAAACTGTTAAATTATCTTTTGACCTGCTAATTCCACTCACCACAGTTTTTCCTAAATTAACAATAATGCACAGGCACAAAGGGACATGAGCTATCAATACAATAATAGTCAGTGTATCACTTCTCATCAGAAAGATTGAGAGGAATCTAGGTGTCCAAGAATGGAGGACTACTTATAGCCCATTCATACAATGAAATAGTATGGAGTGACCAAAAAGTACATGGAAAAGTAGTAACAGAAGTAACATAAAATATTAAATGAAAAATAAATGCAAGCAACAAAATAGCAAGAATCACTTTTAGTTAAAAAAGACAGGGCTTCCCTGGTGGTGCAGTGGTTAAGAATCCACCTGCCAATGCAGGGGACATGGGTTCGAGCCCTAGTCCAGGAAGATCCCACATGCCGCGGAGCAGCTAAGCCCATGCGCCACAACTACTGAGCCTGTGCTCTAGAGCCCACAAGCCACAACTACTGAGCCCGCGTGCCACAACTACTGAAGCCCGTGCACCTAGAGCCCATGCTCCACAACAAGAGAAGCCACCGCAATGAGGAAGCCCGCACAACGCAACAAGGAGGAGCCCCCACTTGCCACAACTAGAGAAAGCCCGCACAGCAATGAAGACCCGACACAGCCAAAATAATAAAATAAGTTAATTAATTTTTTGAAAATTAGGAATTATTTACATATACACATGTTCAGCTGTGTATAGCTACAATTTACATACACACAACACAGGATAAAGAAATTAAAATTAACCCTAAATTAGTTAAGAGAAATGCAGATTGGAGAAGGGAGGCAATTTATCCCAATCCTCCCTACACCGTACACATCGACCTATCAAAAAGAGCATTCTTACCACAAGATTCTTGGACTTCATGAAGAAAAAGAAGTCTACTTTAATGAATGCAGCAGACAAAAACCGACATAGTGGTACCATCTGCCCATCTCCTATCAAATCCACCTTCACCCCCAAATCCTACAAGGGATCCAGGGCAATCAATCCACTATCTCACCCCAAGACGGCAAGAGATACAGTGTTAGTACCTCCTCTTGGATTCCTGCAACAACTCCAAAGGTAGCATTCTGGGAAACTCTCAAGGGGTTGACTCTGATCCCCACTGGTTATCAGCAAACAAAATGCTTGCCTCTGCAGCCAGAGCCTGTGAGCTGGGCTCAGTCTTCACCCCAACTCCATCAGAAGGCGGGTGCATCTCCCCCAAGGTGGTCATATCAGAAGTGGCAGCTTACTTCTCACTGATCTAATTATTCTGAAGACCCCACTATTTGGAAGTGGAGACCTCATTACTTTTGGTTCAACCTTTTTATCTTACTTAGGGACAAAACGTTTAGTAACACTAAAACATAAAGCATTCCCGCATTTGTTACTTGGCTTTCTAAACTAGTACTTGTACTACAAACCTGACTTTATTTTCAGCCTCTCCAAGAACGATAACCCTGAAGAGAACTTTAAGAACTATCCAACAGTCCACGTGACTATTTTTGATAATCCATTTTTATAAAATTTCCACAATAAGCATTACTTTTTGTAATAGGAAAAAAAAACACCTGTTTTCTAATGGCCATCTAGATTATCATACTGTGATTATTTGACCAAAGATATTCACCCATGGCAGCATTTTCTTTAGACAGATATACCACAGCTAGTTTATTGTAATTATCATATATAACCAAATCTAATCAATTTTAAAAAGTAAATCATTCTTCTAAATATAGACTTCATGACCCATAAAAAGGTCAAGATAAACATTCTTGTCAATACAAATTTATGAAAATTTGCAATCCTCTGTAATGACTATTTCAAATCTCTTTTGTTTCAAAAACAGTTGTCCAATAACCACCTTTCCTGGGCAATTGAGTTAAAAAAATAATAAATCTGCGATTATTAAATATTTTCATTGAGTCAGCCACAGATACGACATGCAGCACAGAACACTGACTGAATGATATTATCTTTAGATGTTTTTCATCCAAACTAATGGACATTTAATGAGCACCTACTGCATGCCAGGCCCTATAGATGCTAAAGATACAAAATACTAACACACAGATCCTATATTCCAGTTCTCTGTCTACTCAAGGAGACAGGCACTATGATGAATATAAATACTAAAAAAAATGTATACGCACACAGACACACATACACAGACACACACAGACCCCAATCCCTTATCTCCAACTCCAAAAATCCAAAAAGCTCTAAAACCTAAAAATTATTTTCTAAGCTGTCAGAGAAACATGGCCTAACTAATGTAAGGTTTCTTATAGTCTTTTTTATTCTACTTAGTGTGAAGATGTATAATTTTGCTGGGAAAATTAATGTGTCTGATTATGGGGTGACTGCTCCTACCCACAGGAGGTTTCATGATATACAGCATATGCACCATATTAATCTTCTAAATTCCAAAAACTTTTTACTTCTGAGACACATATGCCACCATGGGTTTCAGATAAGGGACTACAGACCAAGTTTGGAGGATGCATAGAAAGATGAATTATTTCAAGGAGCAAACAAGTCAGTCGAGGAAGGTAAAAGTTGTAATCAGAGAAGCCTCCAGAAAAAGGTTATCTTGTTCTGGGCTTCATAACACTACACTTGAAAATTTTAAACTAATCCTTTTATACCACCACCAAAGACATCTTTTATTGTTTCTACAGACTTACTTCCTTGTTTTGAAAGATCTGAGCTGCCAAACCATATTTATTCATATTTACATCTCCAAAGGGATAAAATCATTACTATACCAATCTTGTATTTTCATCCAAAAAAGCACAAACTTTCTGTTTTCTTGGCCCTACAGCCTTATACCAAATAAATGTACGATTTCCATTAAGTTCATTCAAATATAGTCAGTCTTGAATATGTGGATATGATCAACCACTGCAGATTATCCACAGCAGAACATAATATCTAACACTTAGATTGTAGCATTAGCTACGTACCAGATACTATCTAAGCATTGTATGTATATATACAGTCAGCCCTCCATATACTCCGGTTCCACATCTGCAGATTTAATCAATCATGAATCAAAGATATTCAGGGGAAAAAAAATAAAATTCCAGAAAGTCCAAAAAAACAAAACTTGAATTTGCCAGGCTCTGGCAACCATTTACATAGTACTTACATTGCATTAGGTATTATAAGTAATCTAGAGATGATCTAAAGTATGCTAAGGATGTGTATATACTATATGCAAATATTATGCCATTTTCTATAAGGGACTTGAGCATCCACAGATTTTGGTATCCACAGGGGTCCTGGAACGAATCCCCTGCCAATACCAAGGGACAACTGTTTATCTACATGTATGTCATACACACACACACACACACACGTGTGTATGTAACATTTATATATATAATAAGGACAGCATAGGTATAATACATATATTACATGTGTTTATGTGTATACACACACATATACATACACATATAATCATTTAATCCTCAAAACAACTTTGTGAGGTAGTTTCTATCATTATCCTCATTTTAAAGATGAGAAAAGTGAGGCACTGTGAGCCTAAGTAACTGGCCAGCATGGCATTATGAGAGACATCACAATAGAGAACAAGCATGGAGAAAATATTTATAACACAGATTTGCTGTTATACTGACTTCCTTCTCAAACTTACTATTATCCCAGTTAATAGAAAATTAATGCCACTGGAATTAGCCTCAGGCCCTCCCCCATCTCTTTCCCCTCCCACAACTGCCCCCATTCACAACCTCTCAGTTCTCAAATTCTAGTACACAAACTGTATAGCACTGCCATTTTAATGATCTGTCCACGTTAAGAGAAATGTTTTAGACCAGGTGTACGGCACCATTCCTCATACTGGGCTGATGTGGGATAAAGTTTTCAGTGGTCTGAGACAGAAAGCGGGTGGGGAACAGACGATATATATATTTTTATGAAACACAAATTATTCAACTTAAAATACCATTTTTCATTCTAAGGTTGCCATTCTTACCTTCTCAGTGTTAATGATAATGATGATCAATGTTTAGTTTCTTATTGTCGTTACTGGCCAAATAAAAAGTCAGTAACCCAGTCAATCCCCCTCAAAATCCTAAATGTTAGAATAACAAACATAAATAAATCTACCATATATGCATAGAGGGGGAGGGAAGGGGAGGGGAGACAGTCATAGGCAAGAAATGAAGAACTCAAAACTTGCAGGTTCAAAAGGAAACCTACACCACTTTCACTTTTAACAGTGACATACAAACTTGAGACCAGTCCAGCAAACAAGTGCAAACAAAATAAATCGTTGCAAATTTCAATGTCTTATTCAGAAAAGATTACAATCATTGAGGCAATTCTTCATTTTGAAGTGGGATAAAATGGGGGGAATTAAAAAAAAAAAAAAGAATGACAAATTTGAATTTTAAAATGAAAGTCAAGCTCGATAATTCTCAACAGTACTAGGAAAAGGGGATTTAAAAGAGTATCATTCATTTATTTTCTTCCAAAACACAACAAAGAGAAGACTTTTAAAAGCATGGAATCTAGAGTCAGCCAGAATCCCAGCTCTGTGCTGGCATGTGACTTTTACCCTCTCTGCTTTAGTTTCCTTCGTGGTTGGTGTGAGGATTAAATGAATTAAGATACATAAAGTGCTTAGAACAGTGCCTGGCACTTAGTAAGTGCTTCAAAAGTACTGTCACACACGAATCCGCCCACAGGTGGGCTGGCACTAGCCCCAGGACCCGGACTCACCCACCACTGGATGGGCACTAGCCCCAGGATGCCTTGGGCCCCAGCCCCACCCACCAGCAGGCCAACATCAGCTTCAGGACAACCCAGAAGCCACAGCCAGATGTGTCAGGAACCACCCCCAGCCCAACAGCAGGCAGACACCAGCTCTAGGACCCCCAAGGCCCTGCAGCCAGAGAACCTGGAACCTGGCTCCATCCATCAGCAGCCCAGGACTAGTCCCAGGAGCCCCTAGGCCCCAACCCCACTCATCAGCAGGTTGACCCAAGCTCCAAGACATGTTGGACCCCTCAGCCAGCCACCCTGCAATCCAGCCTCACTCACCAGGGCCAACAGCAGCCCTGAAACACCTCAGACACCACAGCTAGCCATGTCAGGGACTGGCCCTGCCCACCAGCAAACAGACTCTAGTGCTAGGACCCCCTGGACCTACACCCACCCCAGAACCCAGCTCTGCCCACCTACCAATCAGCGCTAGCTGCGGGACCCCCCAGGAACCCACAGCCAGCTGTCTCATGACCCAGCCCCACCAAAGAGACCAGGGGCCGGCCATACCTACCAGACCACCAATAGCAGTCAGCCTGCCACAACAGAAGGACCCACACAGCCCACACAGATGGGCCCTAGAACATATAGTTCTGGTAACTAGAGGGGAGTGCACTGCTGGGAAACATAGGATGTCTCCTACAAAAGACCTCTTCTGCAAGATCATGAAATGTAACCAACCTACCAGATACACAGAAATAAAAATAGCAAACTAGGCAAAATAAGACAACAGAAGAATATATTCCAAACAAAGGAACAAAATAAAACCCCAGAAGAAGAACTAGCTGAAGTGACGATAAGCAACCTACCCAATAAAAGTTCAAAGTAGTGATCAGAAAGATGATCAAATAACTCAGAATAAGACTAAATAAACAGAAAGAGAAGTTAGAAGTTTTTAACAAAGAGTTGGAAAATATAAAGAAGAACCAAACAGAGATGAAGAATACAATAACTGAAATGAAAAATACACTAGAAGGAATCAACAGTAGACTAAATGATACAGAGAAACGGATCAGTGAGCTGGAAAACAGAGTAGTGGAAATCACTGAAGCTAAACAGAAAAAAGAAAAAAGAAAAAGAAGTGAGGAAAGTTTAAGAGACCTCTGGGACAACATCAAGTGTACTAACATTCACATTAAAGGGGTCCCAGATGGAGAAGAGAGAAAGGGGCAAATAACATATTTGAAAACATAATAGCCAAAAACTTCTCTAACCTGGGAAAGGAAACAGACATCCAGGTCCAGGAAGCACAGAGAATCCTAAGCAGCATCAACCCAAAGAGGATCAAACCAAGACACACTGTATCTAAAATGGCAAAAATTAAAAATCAAGAGAGAATATTAAAAGCAGCAAGGAAAAAGCAACAAGTTACATATGAGAAAAATCTGATAAGGTTATAAGCTGACTTTTCAGCAGAAATATTGCAGGCTGGGAAGAAGCGGCACAATATAAACAGTTAAAATGATGAAAGGAAAAAACCTACCATCAACACTCTTCCTGCCAAAGCTATCATTCAGATTTGATGGAGAGATCAAAAGTTTTACAGGCAAGCAAAAGCTAAAAGAGTTCAACCTCACTAAAGTGGCTTTACAAGAAATGTTAAAAGGACTTGTCTAAGTGAAAAATAAAGGGCCACAACTAGAAATATGAAAATTACAAAAGGAACACTCATTGGTAAAGGCAAATATACAGTAAAGGTAGTCAATCAACCACTTATAAAGCTAGTAGAAAAGTAAAAGGACAAAACTTGTAAAAACATCCACAACAAATACTTAAGGGATACACAAAACAAACGGATGTAAAATATGATGTCAAAAACAGTAAACTGGGGGAAGGGGTTAAAAATGCACGGTTGTTAAAACACATTTGAACCTAAAAGATCATCAACTTAAAACAATCATAACTATATAGATGTATAGATATAAATATATATGATGAACATATATATGTATATATACATATACACACACATAAACCTCATGTTAATCACAAACCAAAAATCTATACTAAATACACATGCAAAAAAGAGAAAGGAATCCAAAAATAACACTAAAGATAGTCACCAAATCAAAAGGAGAAAAAAGGAACAAATAAATTATGAAAATAACCAGAAAACAATTACAAAACAGCAGTAAGTACACACCTATCAATAATTACTTTAAATGTAAATGGACTAAATGCTCCAATCAAAAGACAAAGAGTGACTGAATGGATATAAAATAAGACCCATATATATGTTACCTAAAAAGAGACTCACTTCAGATGTAAAGACACACACAGACTAAAAGTTAGGGGGATGAAAAAAGGTACTCCATGCAAATGGAAACCAGAAATAAAAAAGAAGTTACAAATGACACCATAGAAATAAAAAGGATCATAAGAGATTACTATGAACAACTGTACACCAATAAATGGACAACCTAGAAGAAATGGACAAATTCTTAGAAAGGTACAATCTCCCAAGACTGAACCAAGAAGAAATAGAAAATATGAATAGACCAATTAGCAGTAATGAAGTTGAATCAGTAATTTAAAAAACTTCCAACAAACAAAAGTCCAAGGACCAGATGGGTTCACAGATGAATTCTTCCAAAAACTCAGAGAAGAGTTGACACTTATCCTTCTCAAACTATTCCAAAAAATTGCAGAGGACGGAACACTTCAAACCCATTCTATGAAGCCAGCATCACTCTGATACCAAAGTCAGACAAAGATACACAAAAAAAGAAAATTACAGACCAGTATCACTGATGAACATACATGCAAAAATCCTCAACAAAATATTAGCAAATCAAATCCAACAATACATTAAAAGGACCATATATCATGATCAAGAGGAATTTCTTCCAGGAATGCAAAGATGGTTCAATATCTGCAAATCCATTAATGGGATATACCACATTAACAAGCTGAAGTACAAAAATCATACAATCATCTCAATAGGTCCAGAAAAGGCTTGTGACAAAATTCAACATCCATTTTTGATAAAAACTCTCAAAAAAGTGGGTAGAGAGGGAACATACGTCAACATAATAAAGGCCATAAATGACAAGCCCACAGCCAACATCACACTCAACAGTGAAGAAAGCATTTCCTCTAAGATCAGGAACAAGACAAGGATGCCCACTCTCAACACTTTCATTCAACATAGTACTGGAACTTTTATTCAACGTAGTATTGGAAGTCCTAGCCACAACAATCAGACAAGAAAAACAAAATAAAAGGAATCCAAATTAGAAAGGAAAAAGTAAAACTGTCACTGTCTGCGGATGACATGACACTATCCATAGAAAATCCTAAAGATGCCACCAAAGAACTAATAGAACTCATCAAGGATTTGGTAAAGTTGCAGAATACAAAATTAATATACAGAAATCTGCTGCATTTCTATATATAACAAACTATCAGAAAGAAAAATTAAGTAATAAATTAATCACATTTATAATCACATCAAAAAGAATAAAATATATTGGAATAAATCTAAGGAAGTAAGAGATCTAGACTCAGAAAACTATCAGATACTGATGAAAGAAATCAAAGACAACACAGATAGATATACTGTGTTCATGGATTGGAGGAAGTAATATTGTTAAAATGGCCATGCTACCCAAGGCAACCTGCAGATTCAATGCAATCCCTATCAAAATACCAGGGGCATTTTTCACAGAACTAGAATAATTCTAATATTTGGATGGAAACATAAAAAAACCCAAATAGCCAAAATAATCTTGAGAAAGAAGAACAGAGCTGGAGGTATCATGCTCCCTGATTTCAAACTATATTACAAAGCTACATTAATCAAAACAGGATGGTACTGTCACAAAAACAAACACAAACATTAATGGAACAAAATAAAGAGCCCAGAAATGAACCCATACTTACATGTGCAATTAATCTACAACAAAGGAGGCAAGAATATACAATGGGGAAAAGACAGCCTCTTCAATAAATGATGTTGGGGAAACTGAACAGCTACATGCAAAAGAATCAAGCTGTACTACTCTCTCACACCATGCAGAAAAATACATTCAAAATGGATTAATGACTTAAATGTAAGACCTGAAACCATAAAACTTCTTAAAGAACACCTAAGTAGTAAGCTCTTTGACATCAATCTTAGTAATATTCTTTTGGGTATGTCTCCTCAGGCAAGGGAAACAAAAGTAAAAATTAACAAATGGGACTACATCAAACTTAAGAACTTTTGCACAGCAATGGAAACGACTAATAAAATGAAAAGGCTGCCTACTGAATGGGAGAAGCTATTTCCAAATCATGTATCTGATACGGGGTTAATATCCAAAATATAAAAAGAACCCATACAATTCAATATCAAAAAACAAACAACCTGATTGAAAAATGTGCAGAGGATCTCAACAGACATTTTTCCAAAGAATATATGGCCAACAGGCAAATGAAAAGATGCTCAACATCACTAATCATCAGGGAAATGCAAATCAAAACCACACTGAGATATCACCTCACACCTGTCAGAATAGCTATTATCAACAAGACAACAAATAACAAGTGTTGGTGAGGATGTGGAAAAAAGGGAACCCTTGTGCACTATTGGTGGGAATGTGAATCGGTGCAGCCACTATGGAAAACAGTATTGAGAGTTCTCAAAAAATTAAAAATAAAATTACCAAAGTTCCAGCAATGCCACTCCTGGGTATTTATATGAAGAAAACAAAAACACTAATTAGAAAAGATATATGTACCTCTATATTTATTGCAACATTATTTACAATAGCCAAGATATGAAAGCAACTTAAGTGTCCATCAATAGATGGATAAAGAAGATGTGGGGGGGGGGGGGTGTGTATACACACACACACACACACACAAAATGCAATATTACTCAGCCATAAAAAAGAATGAAATCTTGCCATTTGCAACAACATGGATGGACCTATAAGGTATTATGCTAAGTGAAATGAGTCAGAAAGACAAATACCGTATGATTTCACTTATATGTGAAACCTAAAAAACAAATGAACAAACATAACAAAATTGAAACAGTTATATATACAGAGAACAAATAGGTGGTTGCGAGAGAGGTGGGAGGAGGAATGAAATAGGTGAGGGGGATTAAGAGGTACAAATTTCCAGCTGCAAAATAAATGAATCACAGGTATAAAATGTACAGTGTGAGGAATATAGTCAATAACTATGTAACAGCTTTGTAGGATGATAAATTGTAACTAGATGTTGTGTAATAGGAAATAACAGTGTTGTGGGTCAATTATACTTCAAAAACTAACTCACAGAAAAAGAGATCAGGACCTAGAGACGATCATACAGAGTGAAGTAAGTCAGAAAGAGAAAAACAAATACCATATGCTAACACACATATGTGGAATCAAAAAAAAAAAAAAAAAACAATGGTTCTGAAGAACCTAGGGGCAGGACAGGAATAAAGACGCAGATGTAGAGAATGGACTTGAGGACATGGGGAGGGGGAAGGGTAAGCTCGGACAAAGTGAGAGAGTGGCACTGACATATATACACTACCAAATGTACAATAGATAGCTAGTGGGAAGCAGCCACATAGCACAGGGAGATCAGCTTGGTGCTTTGTGACCACCTAGAGGGGTGGGATAGGGAGGGTGGGAGGGAGATGCAAGAGGGAGGAGATATGGGAATATATGTATACATATAGCTGATTCACTTTGTTATACAGCAGAAACTAACACACCATTGTAAAGCAATTATACTCCAATAAAGATGTTAAATAAATAAATAAATAAATATAAATAAATACATAAATAAATATAATAAGAAAAAGAGATCAAATTTGCGGTTAACAGAGCCAGAGGTGGAGGGAGGGGGAGTTGGATGAAGGCAGACGAAAGGTACCAACTTCCAGTTATGAGATAAATAAGTACAAGGGATGTAACATAAAACATGATAAACATAATTAACACTGTTTTACGTTGCATATGAAAGTTAAGAGCTGTTAAAAAGTTGTTAAATCCTAAGAGTCCTCATCACAAGGAAAAAAATTTTTTTCTATTTCTTTAATATCTATATGAAATAATGGATGTTCACTAAACTTATCATAATAATCATTTCATGATGTAAGCCAAATCATTATGCTCCACACCTTAAACTTAGAGTGCTATATATCAATTATATCTCAATAAAACTGGAAGAAAAAAAGTACTGTCATATTATTTAACATGAAAAACAATGGTGAAGTAAGAACTAGAATGAAGACTATAAAAATTACGATGCTAAAAGTAGTTGATGTTATACTGCCATAAACTTTTTCAAAACTTAAGTACAAGCATTTTTATGTATATGAAGTATGAATATATGAAGTTACGTGTGACACTTTTCAACTTACTTTTTTTAAACATAAACTTTTCAATTTACATTTTTTAAAATTTAGGAAAAAAATCGACAGGTGGAGACCCTATATTGTTTACAAGTTTGCTTCCAAGGCTCAGGAATGCACTACTCAACTGAGGCTGCATTTGAACGGGTGACAGAAAGAGCAACACACTCAATACGTTCACCAATAAAAGAAACTTTCAAGAGTATGATGCATAGCCTTTATGTTGACAAAAATCCAACTACCCATTGCAAAGCAAGCCCTTCAGTTAGAAGTCCACCAAGCTTCCATGGAATATTCGCAGGCCAAGTGATGTAGGCACCACACAGCATGCACACGTGGTACATGCACTCTTCCTAGTTGAGGGAGTTCTCCCAGTTCCGCTATCACCTCCCCTGGGACCTGGACTTAGCTTACTCTGCATAAGGGATTTCCCTAAGGCAAGCTCTCTCAGTTCATCCTGCCATGTGTCTCTTATCTCAAGCCACCTCTACACCAAACGTGAATTATTAAAACGCATTTGTTCATTGATACACTTTCTTTCTTAGCAAACAAGTAATCTACATCTTTGCTACTCCAGCCGCAGGTAGGAGCTTATAAGAAATAAAGAATACCAAGCTGCATCACAGATCTACTGAATCAGAATTTGCATATTTAAACAGGAGCCCCAAGGGATTCCTAGGCACACTGAAGTTTGAGAAGAACTGCTCTACAGGACTCTACTGCAGATAGCTGTAAAAATTAAAAATGCTCCAGTTTACAACTGAATTTAGAGATAAGATGTGAAAACTACCAAGACGTAGAATCAGAAAAGCTCCTTAAGAGAATTAACCAATACATAAATGAATTTCTTTATCACTGATACCAAAGGTGCTCAAAGGTTTACTTTCAACAGTGTAACAGCGCACGCTCATAATATATAGGGACTACATAATCATATATTGGGGCTATATTTTGTGGTACAAAGAATACAAAAGAATGACTGGGTCTAGAAGTTTCAGCGCAATCCGGCCCAAAGGTGTGCAACCTGCATTCTAAAATTTTGGGAGTCAGAATTCGACGTTGACAAGTGAAAACTCTTTCCAGATAATTATTCAGAAAAAAATCTAAAAGATGTGAACTTTAAACATAAATCATATCCTGGAAGTAAAACTACTTAATAGCTACTGAACAAACTCTAGGTCACTTGTAGAATCAGGAAATTGTTTTGGAGGTTGGTGCTCCTTTTTCCAGGAAAGGGGGGGGGGGGGGGAGGAAGCCGTTAAAAAAAAAAAAAATCAATGTTCACCCTCTGCAAAGTTTTTCTCATATCCGAAACGGCCTCAACTTGCATGTTCCTACAGGTGAAAAAACTCAAGTCGTACTCAAACAAGGTCACGTTTCCATCTTGAAAAGTGAAAGGCTTTTTTCTCTTCTCAAGGCTGCACTTTAAAACATTTGGGGATTTCGGGTCCGTTTGGCTTCCGGCCCGCGAAGGAAGCGTGCTGCCCGGGGCTAAAATGAACAGGGAAATCTACCAAGTAGGAAGTGGAGCCCAGGTCCGGCCACCAGGCTCTGCCTTCTCGCTGCAGGGGGCCCTGCGGCCGGGACCCCCAAGGGGCAGGCAGGCAGCAGGCTGGGGAACAGCCCCCCGGCCTCGCCGCCCCGCAGCGAAAGAGCCTACTCTCCCGCCACCCAACCCCCGCCCGCCCAGGATGCGCACACGCGGAGGGCGCTGCGAGTCCCCGTCCGCGGCGGCGGCGGCAGCACCACAGGCCTGCCAGGGAGGCGGCGGCGGAGCGAGGGGAGGCGGGACTCGTCCTGAGAGGCTGAGGGGAGACCGGGGCGGGAGCGTCTGCATGTGGGGGCTGCGCTGGAGGAAGGCGGAGGCGCTCAGGGGGCCCGGGCTGCTTTACGATTATCATCATTATTTTACCTGTGGCGCAGGAGGGCTCCCCAGCTCCTACTCCCTGAATCCTCCTCCTCCTCCTCCCCTCCTCTTTCTCTCTCCCTCAGTCTCTGCCGGGCGCTCGTGGTGCCGGCCGGGCCGGACCCGACCAGATAGAGAACAGGGCGGGAGGGGGTGGCGGCGGCGGTGACCAGCGGCCACGTGACCACGCCCGCGCCGTAACGGCGGCCGCCTCCTGCCTCGCGCCCTCCCCGCGCTCCACCTCTAATAACCCCGCGGCTCGCGCGCCCAGGATGCTGGTGCGCAGGCGCCCGCCGCGGCCCGAAGACTGCGCGGGCGCGACGCGCTTGCTCTCGGGGCCGGGCCTGTGGGGCCCCGCGAGGCGCGAGGCGGGGAGGGAGCCGCGGGCCGAGCCCTCCTCCGCTGCCGCTAGAGCGCATGCGCGGGATGGCCTTTTTTTTTTTTTTTTTTTTTTTTTTTTTTTTCCCCCCTTTCCCCTCCTTCCCCTTTCCCTTTCTCCCTTCCACACCCCCTCTCCGCCATCGCGCAGCTGGAGGCTGGGACTCTACCCCAGGACTTAGACCCTCACACTCACCACCACTGTCTTCCCAGGGTGGGACCTTCTGAGAGGCTGGCCCTCCTGCTTAAGAATTTACATTTCCTTGTTGCAGCTGAGTGGACTCCTATTCATGCTTCAAGACCCAACCAATATGTCACTTCCTCTGTGAAACGTACCCCACTCTACTTTGGAGGAGTCACTAGCATTTTGTGCATACCAACTTAAGTATAGTCCATGGAGAAATAATACATAACAGTTATTTTTTACAAACCACAGTGCTAGGCTTGCATTTTATGTTACCTCATAACCTAGGGCAGTATGTGTCTTTAGCATGATGGTACCTCGGCAAAGGTCGGATGACTGACTATCCGAATGCAGACATGCCTAAATGCTGTGGCTTGTTGTCCTCCACTGCTTAATCATGATTTACACAGCGCACTGCCAGTGCCGTTTTGCTTGTTTCCCCAATATGAAAGCCTTTGAATGGTAATGCTTTGAATGGTAATGCTAATTAGAGTGGTAAATGCTTCACCTAGTTAAAAAGATTTATGGTCTTTTATTAACCTATCTTCACAAAGAGCCCAATGGAAATCGATACTGTTGAGTCCAGAAAAAGGAAACCAAGGCAGAGAAAGGTCAAATTTCCAAAGGTTAGCTAGCTTCAGAGGAAGGTCCCTGCGTGGGAGACCTTTGTTCACAAACAAACCCCCCCCCCCTGCATGGGAGGATTCCCTCACTTTCCCTTTTTGTTGCAGAAGCAGGACAGGTTATGTGAGTGCCTCGTGCCAGATTTAATGGGGGGAAAAATAATTAAAATGTAAAAACATACTAACTGGTAGTTCTGGCCAGACCAGTCATCATTACTGTTAAACTAGTGAATATTGAGATGAAGATGTTCAAGAAATAGAACTAGCAGCAGAATCCCAGGAAAATGTTGGGATAAATGTTGATCAAGAAACAGCGTTGACAAGGGCTTCTGAGAAAGAGGAAAATCACAACCCAACTCTCATGTGTTTGCATTTTTGGTGGGCTCTTTTCTGCACTTACCAATGGATACACCCATGGATTGATTCCACCCAATAATTTCAGCTACCACCTCAGGTATGCTAGTAGCATTCCACTCTAAATATCTAGTCCAAGGTTCAGAATCTGTGGGACACCATTAGTTTGGTGGCCCACAATGAACCATGCCTCCGCAGAAGTCATGCTCCTGTGTAATCTCTCCCCTTGAATCTGGGCTGGACCTGTCACAGCTTTAAACAACAGAATATGGCACACACACACACACACAAATCTGTGCCAGTTCCAGGCCTAGGCCTTAAAAAAAGGCTTTGCAGTGACAACACTGAAATTTACCAGAGCCTGTACTCGTGGAAAGCGAAGACTATTAAGAAATCCCCCCACCAGTTTGTGTTCTGGGAAATGGCTTACAGAAAAGAACAGTCCTTACCCATAAGACTTTGATAAGACTCTTTCTGCCCCTTGGGTCCACCGTTGTGTTTATGCTGAGGCCACACTCCCCCCTGGGCTGCTCCCCATCTGACAGAGCACAGCAGGGCTACTAACACAGGATTCCTCTAATGGGCAGCTTTGGCTCAAGGATTCCCCACAGGCCTGGTCAAAACTTTCTTAGAACTGCCTGCAGTCTTGGGACTTTCTTAGTTAATCTTCCTTCCTTCCTTCCCTCTTAGCTTTTACAGGTGTCAGACCTGCATCGTGGTCTGAAGTCTCTCTCCCAAGCTCCTGCTCCCTTCCTTTTATCCTTCACTGCTATTCTCTCAATTAAACTTCTGTATATCCAATCCCATCTTGGTGTCTGCCTCCCTGAGGACCTGAACTCAAACCCACCCCCATTCTAGGATTTTACCTGGCCCACCCTCAGGCTAGAGCTACAGGTCACAATTATGAGTCATATCAAGAAATCCAACTTCTCTCATTCTTCTGTGTTTTACATTTTGAAAACCTTTTCATCACCCAGACCCATCCATTAAAATGCAACTAACCCCAGGTAGAGATAACAACATGCTTAAAGCCTTTCACTACTAAGAAAATAAGAAAGATTTAGAGTTATTTTGACTACAAAGATAATTAACATTGTAATAAAGACTGTTAGGCTAATAATAAAAATTACTAAAAGTATTGTAGGATAACATGGGCCATTTGGGTCTCCCCCTCCCCAGCCTGTGTTCCTGTAGCAGATACTGTGGCGGCTGTTTTTGTAGATCATAATAAGAGCTGTCTCCCATCAACCCTCGATCACCTCTCCCTTTTCCCCACCTCCAACCCCCATCAAGAACCTGAAACCAACAAGGCCAATCAGCTTCTCTTTCAGAGAGAATTGAAAATTGGGATTAAAAGGTAACTAGTTAGTCTTTGTATGTAGCTGGAACTGTAACAACCCAATGGGGTAGGCCGTTTCATCAGTCACGGTCTTATCAGGACATTAGAAACCATTTCAGTTATTTACACGCAGAGAATCTAATACAGGGAATGAGTTACATGGGTGAGGAAAGAACTGAGAACCAAACAAGCTATGGGGAGGTTACCGAGAGATTAGCAGCAGCAGGGGGAACTGTACTACCCCTTAGCTGAGGAGACACAGACGTTATGTTACTAGGGCCCTAGGGCTGGGGTCATCCAATGGAATCTACACCGCGGTAATACAGAGCCTGAGTAGTTGTACTCATAACTACTTAAGGCAGCTTTCCTCAGAAGGCACTTATGAGGTGTCCCCCTACCCCACTGACAACCACAAGGAGTGAGACAGGGACCCTTCCTAAAGAAGGCTCATGGCTATTTGTCAGATGGGAAAAGGGATGCTTGGCAGACAGAACAATCCATGTTCACTGCATTCCTTCCATTAGTTGCTCAATACAACCTTCTTATACATAATTTCAAAATGTTCTCACCTAATGTAAAGCAACTATCCATTTACTAACCCTGTTGTCAAAGAGTCAGTATTATTAGCAGGCACAAAACCAATTGGTCAGTGTCATTAGACTTCAGTGATATTAGGTTTAAAGTCATTTTAACTCTCATCTAAATCATGTATATTATTCTGCAGAGAGCCTACCCGCCCCCCGAAAAAATGCCGAAACCAGAAATTGATTTGTCCGTAGTGTCTGCATATCGATATGTCATAGACGGCTAGCTCCTCTTCCCTGCCAAATTTATTTTCCTCTTCTTTCACTGGAATTGAGTTTTAGCCCGCCTCGTGGCCACCTGTCTAGAGACTACATTTCCCATGCTGCCTTGTGGCTGGGTTTGGCCACGTGACTTTGTTTTCATCATGGAGTGCAAGAGGGGACAATGGGTACATTTCCCACGTTCCTCGCTTAAAAGAAAAGTGCTGGCCCTATACTGCCTCCTCTCCATGCATGCCACCTGGCACACGGACGTGGTGTGACCCAGCCTTCAAGACGTGGTGTGAAGAAGGTGACCCAGCCTTCAAGGTGCACAGCAGCAAGCTGCAAGGAAACCGCGTCCCTGGCTTGCGTCACGGAGAGCTGTCTCCCCAGCCTTTACTGCCCCACTACAGCTTTAAATTAGAGGGAAAGAAACTTCTACCTTATTGAAGCCACTAAACGTTTAAAATCTCTTTCTGAAAGCTGCATACCTGATACCCTACCCACTACAATATGTAAGGTGTTATATTCTGTTAACTAAATTGTTATGCGAAGAATCTCAGGAAAGACGGTCTAGATACATTTTTAAAACACAAATACGTCACTCACCCTTGGAGGAAATGACGTCAACATTTATGGATCTATGAGGAACATCAGCTACTTTGAGACTGCAAAGCCCACGTTTGCGCCATTAAGCTTTTTATCATCACCAGAGCACCCACGCTCAAAGTTGCCCTTAAAAATCTCGGAGCATTCAGAGGCATTAGGAAGCAGTATAGAATGGAGGTTAAGTGCATAGAACCAGGAGTAGAATAGCTCAAGTCCAAACCCAGTTCCCCTTACTTGGTAACGATGTAATCTCAACCAAGTTACTAAAACTACTCAACCTCTGCGGCTTCACTTCCATCTGTGGGATGAGGATAATGACAGTCTCTAATTTATCAGGTTGTTGTGAGCATTAATTGAGATAACCCACTATTAAGTAAGATATTTAGCACATGGTAACCATTCAATTTAAAAAATAGATATTATGTTTTTATTTTATTATTTTAAATCTAGGAGTCTCGATCAGAAAAATAACGTCTGCAGTCTGTAGGAAGAGCAAATTATTCTAGATAAAGCCATAATGATTGGGATTCATTGTTTGCATGCACAAAATAGCAAATTCTGGACTTCGGACATCAAAAATCAAAGGTATTTTCGTTGTACTGCCCCAACATCTACGATGTATCCACTAATATACCTAAATGGCACAGCCCTAGAAGTAACATCTTAACTTTGTTACTTTGAAAGCACCATGTCTAAAAACATTATCCTATAAGGAAAAAGAACTTATAGGAGGGAGACAATCAGTGTTAATTTTCAGTCATTTTGTGGAAAGATGTTGGAGTCATGATCACAATCATGTAAAGCCATTTCTTTGAAGCTTTTGTTCTCAGTGATAGCAATGATTTCCATTGGATTACTTACTCTTGGTCAGGTACGTACAGATGGTTCCATGGTAAACATCTCTCAACATGATTTTATGGTGTCTGTGTTCCATATGAGACCCTTTGATTTTTTTCCTGGTGCAGGCTTAAAATGTGCCAAGAAAAGCAAAAATAAGCAACATGGCTTATGCCATTTATTTCCTATCCCTGTTATAATGTTTGTCTCCTCTGTGATGACCAGCTGCTTGGATGTCCAACGTTGCCTAGGTGGTGAGTTCCTGAACGGTAAGTGGTATGTCTTATTCATCTCGACACTGGCAGTGTTTTAAGTGCTTAGCATCTGGCAGGTATTCAATAAATGTTTGCTATGCTAAAAGTAAATATGTATCATATTATGGAAATCATCACCTTGCTAAATGGTTGAACAGTGTTCTACTCATCTTACTGCAGTGTGACAAATTACCACAAATGTAGTTGCTTAGAACAACATACATTTATAATCTCACAGTTTCTGCAGGTCCAGAGTCTGTGAGTGGTTTACCTAGGTTCTCTGCTTTGGGATCTCTCACCCATTTGCAGTCAAGATGTTGGCTGAGGCTGTGGTCTCACCTCAAGGCTTGACTGGGGAAAGATCTGTTTCTAGGCTTACATGGTTACTGGCAGAATTCAGTTCCATGCCAGTTGTAGGACCAAGGGCCTTAGTTTCACGCCAAGTGGACCTCTCCAAAGGGCAGCTCATCACATACTAGCTTGCTTCATCAAAATCAGCAAGAGAGGGTTTCTTAGCAAGACAGAGGTCACAAACCTATGTAACATAGTCATGGAAGTGACATTCTCATCACCTTTACAATATATTGTTTGTTAGAAACAATTCACAAGTCCCGGGACTTCCCTGGTGGTCCAGTGGCTAAGACTCCATGCTCGCAATGCTGGGGGCCCGGGTTCTATCCCTGGTCAGGGAACTAGATCCCGCATGCCGCAATGAAGCTCCTACACACGGCAATGAAGATCCCGCGTGCCGCAACTAAGACCCAGCACAGCCAAATAGGTAAATAAAT
This sequence comes from Balaenoptera physalus, assembly GCF_965194825.1. NCBI lineage: Eukaryota > Metazoa > Chordata > Mammalia > Artiodactyla > Balaenopteridae > Balaenoptera > Balaenoptera physalus. Next base: position 9,029,280 of record NC_138891.1, on the reverse strand, counting down.
ATTTTTTAAAAAGTCACAAGTCCCTTCCACACTTAAGGGGAGGGTATTACACAGGGCACGTATACCAGAAGGCAGGGATAACTGGGGGCTCTCCTAGAGTCTGTTCACCGCAAGCAGGGCCTTGGTATAAACAAGATACGAGTACTTGGTCCACTCAAATGAAGAAGCTTCGTTAGGTTCACATGTTAATTCATGAGAATGCCCAGATACTTGCTCAAATATGTAAATGCTCCAGATGCATGTTGTAAAAGGAAGAGAGTATTTCACCAAAGTCCTTACAATCTGAATGGATGACTCATAGCTCATCAATAGAAAATAGTTGAACCCAGAATCACCAGTCTTTTTATGCTGAATGCCCACCTAGAAGTCCTATAAAATGATGACGGAAATATGAACATTAAAGGTATGCAACATCTCTGCTACCTTGGGAGTTCCCAGCAAAAATGTCTCATGTGGACCTTGGCATGCTCCAGTTGATTCCATCCATCTGGACAGCCAGCCAAAAGCACTAAGCACACACACAGGAAGACAAATGCATGAGAACCATCAACAATGGGAGAGGTATTAATTAGCCATTGTTGTAACAATGTTGCATAACAAAGGACTCCAATATCTCGGTGACTTACAGAAGCATTTCTTTTTCTCCCGTTGGAATTGCAGGTTGGTCGCGGTTCACATGCTCTCACTTGGGCTGGACTTGGCCAAACTGCGCTAGGCTGGACTCCAGGCTTTGAGCTTGAGTTCAGGTCTGTTCCACACGTCTTCTTCATTCTGAGACCAGCAGCTACACAGGGGCTGTTCATGTTCTGCTCATGCAGGTGGCAAAAGTACAAGAGGAACAAGTAGAAATATTCAGTAACTCTTAAGGCTTTAGCTCAAAACTGGCACACCAGCACTCCTGCCCATGTACTGTTGGCTAAAGCAAGTCATATGGCTGAATCCAGTATGAACGTGATGTAGAAATATACCATGCTTATCCTAGTCGGAGGCAATGCCAAGTCCTGGGAGAGGACATGGCAAATCATTCTAATACAAGGAAAGACTAAAAACTGGGGCATCTTGAATGAAGGTAAACACAAGGTAGCCAATCTTAGAATCGGGTCAATTGCCTGTGACGCTCGCATGAGCTCCCTGACTGTTGCTTTAAAAGAACAAGTCACATCATCATGTAACTAACAACTCAGTCCATTCACTGGTGCAACACTGTGCTTCCTCAATATGCGATCCTCTATAAAATCCAAAATATACATTACGGTAATATAATAAAGGTAAAGATTTTACAAGCACAGGGGCCTTAAAAATTATAGTTCCCATGGCAAATATAACATAGCTTTGTGTGCCCATATACTGCAAAGACAGAAGTCCTAACTATAAACAGTAATGGGAAATCATGCCTATTCAGGGATCAGGGTGATGAAAGAGTTATAGATTCAGTTAGAAAAATTACTTTGGGAATTTTGTCTTATGGATGAAGCCTCAAGTAATGTACAGCATAATACAACTGAATGTTTAATAGGTGACTGAATAATTTTCATGCAGAAATGCTGCAATGTTGTAGTCCATATAAAAAGAAACACTTCTTAGATATATTATGGATAGTGCCAATATGTTATTCCTGTGTTTTTGTTTCAGACTTCAGTAGTTCTCTTTAACTGATGGTTCTTCATTGGGATCTATTTCCTCATAAATGACTCGGCCTCATGAACCTGGCAAATTGAACTATTATGCTTCTACTTACTTTTTAACTCACAGATCTTTCAAAGATCACGTGTTTTCAGCTATTGTTTACTTGTTAAAATGGATTAGTACAGAATAACATGCAGCTTGCCATTTAACTTGGTGTATTTGAAGGACATTAGATGTTATACTATATTTAATCAATTAACTTGACATTAAATTTAAAATTCACATTGAAACACCAGAAGTTGAAATACTATTCTATCAAAAATACTTAAAGAACATAACGCTATTCCTTCCAAATTCTGTAGTGTCATAAAAAGTGTCACATATATAGCCAACTACTGATATCCAATTATCAATTTATGTATGCCTTAAGACATGAACAGATGCATTCCTGAAAAGCTGGACTAAGGCTAAATTCCATATATCAGACTATTCTCTCATTTAACTTCTATATCTTACGTTAAAATATTGAAAGTATACTCCTAGGGCAAAAGCCTTTAAAAGCATGTCTACAGGGCTTCCCTGGTGGCGCAGTGGTTGAGAGTCTGCCTGCTAATGCAGGGGACACGGGTTCGAGCCCTGGTCTGGGAGGATCCCACATGCCGCGGAGCAGCTGGGCCCGTGAGCCGCAGCTGCTGAGCCTGCGCGTCTGGAGCCTGTGCCCCGCAACGGGAGGGGCCGCGATGGTGGGGGGCCCGCGCACCGCGATGAAGAGCGGTCCCCACACCGCGGTGAGGAGTGGCCCCCGCTTGCCACAACTAGAGAAAGCCCTCGCACGAACCGAAGACCCAACACAGCCAAAAATAAAATAAATAAATAAATAAAGTAGCTATAAAAAAAAAAAAAAAAAAAAAAAGCATGTCTACAACTTGGGTTCATAAAGGGACTGTCCAGAGATGTCTGATAGGCTGGCTTACAGTTTCCTGTTAAAAGGCTCATAAAGATACAGAAAAGGAGAAAGAATAGCAATGGCACTGTAGGCAAAATGAGAGGAATATGGGCTAAAGTCCAGGCAAAATTTCAACTAACTGTTTTATTGAAGATGATGATGATGGTGGACTAAAAACATATTCTTTTTTTAAAATGTATTTTATTGAAGTATAGTTGATTACAATGTGGTGTTAATTTTTGCTGTACAGCAAAGTGATTCGGTTATACACATATATATTTTTTTCATACTCTTTTCCACTATGGTTAATCACAGGATATTGAGTAGAGTTCCCTGTGCTCTACAGTAGGACCTTGTTGATCCATCCTATATATAATAGTTGGCATCTGCTAACCCCAAACTCCCAATCCTTCCCTCCCCCACCCCCCTCCCCCTTGCCAACCACAAGTCTGTTATGTCTGTGAGTCTGTTTCTGTTTTGTAGATAACTTCATTTGTGTCATATTTTAGATTCCACACATAAGTGATATCATATGATATTTGTCTTTCTCTGACTTACTTCACTTAGTATGATCATTTCTAGGTCCATCCATGTTGCTACAAATGGCATTATTTCATTCTTTTTGATGGCTGAGTAGTATTCTATTGTATATATGTACCACATCTTTATGCATTCATCTGTAATGGACATTTAGGTTGTTTCTGTGTCTTGGCTATTGTAAATAGTGCTGCAATGAACATTGGGGTGCATGTATCTTTTTGAATCAGAGTTTTCTCCAGATATATGTCCAGGAATGGGATTACTGGATCATATGGCAACTCTATTTTTAGTTTTTTGAGGAACCTCCATACTGTGAAAACATATTCTTAAACTACTTTCCATAAGCTCTTCCCTGTGAAACAGAATATGACAGATGATGTCGAAAACCAGGAAAAAAAATCGGCACCCCCCTCACTGTCTGCATTTAACCTCAGCATGCAGGTACTTTGCTGACCATAAACAGCAACTGAGCCGGTGAGAGCTAAAGTTCTATCATTCCCTGTCTCTTCCTCCCACCTAATCTCAGTAGCATCCATCTCTTCATGCATTTGGAAACAACTCCCAGAAACAACACAGCAGAAAGGGGGGGTAAGTGAACAGAGACAGGTTTAATCTTGGGATTCTTAGTTAACCTAAAGAGCAGAGCTATAAATAGGATAAAGACAGAAAGGACATGAGGAAGACTGCCTGCGGGGTGAGTAGATCTTTCTCAGAGGCTACACTCTCCAAATAAGAATTGCAAACTGCTTAGCCAGAGAAACCAACATTGAGAGCAGGAGAAAAATGCAACATCAGACCAGGAGACATATATTAATGTATTAGAGCAACATTTTCAGTGGGAGCACTACTGGTTTTGGAGAAATGGTTCTTTTTTCTGTGGGACAATTGGCTTCACTGGCCCTTGGGCACTTGATTCAGGTAGTACCCCTGCTATTAATGTTGTGTAACAAACTACCCCAAACTTGCTGGATTACAACAATAATCATTTTTCTATGTTCACAGATTCTCTGGGTCAGGAATTAGGGCACAGCAAAGATGACTTTTCTATGGTTCACCCCATCTGGACCTCAGCTGGGTTGACTCCAAGACTGGGGGCATGTCAATGGCTGGGGGCTGGAATGATATAAATGCTCCTTCAGTCATGTTTCTGGCATATGGACTGGGAGGATTAAAGACTGGGACTGCTCATCAGAGTACCTACATGAGGCCTCATCCTTACATGGTAGCCTCTTAAGGCTTAATATATTTTTAAAAATATTTATTTATTTATTTGGCTGCACTGGGTCTTAGTTGTGGCCTGAGGGATCTTTGCTGTGACATGCGGGATCTTTTAGTTGTGGCATGCGGGGTCTTTTTTTAAAAGATTTTTTTGATGTGGACCATTTTTAAAGTCTTTATTGAATCTGTTACAATACTGCCCATGTTTTATGTTTTGGTTTTTTGGCCCTGAGGCACGCGGGACCCCAGCTCCGTGACCAGGGATTGAACCCGCACGCCCTGCATTGGAAGGCGAAGTCTCATCACTGGACCTCCAGGGAAGTCCCACATGCGTGGTCTTTAGTTGTGGCATGTGAACTCCTAGTTGCAGCATGGCGGATCTAATTCCCTGACCAGGGATCGAACCCAGGCCCCTGCATTGAGAGCGTGGAGCCCCAGCCACTGGACCACGAGGGAAGTCCCAACGTTTAATAATTTTCTTAAATTGAAGTATAGTTGATTTACAATGTCATGTTAGTTTCAGGTTTACAGCACATTGATTCAGTTACGCATGTGTATGTGTGTGTATGTCTGTATATATATATATATATATATATATATATATATATATATATATATATATATATATATATGTTCTTTTTCAGATTCTTTTCCCTTATAGGTTATTACAAAATATTGAATATAGTTCCCTGTGCTATACAGTAGGTCCTTGTTGGTTATATATTTTATATATAGTAGTGTGTATATGTTAATCCCAACCTCCCAATTTATCCCTCCCTCCCACCTTTCCCCTGTGGTAACCATAAGTTTGTTTTCTATGTCTGTGGGTCTATTTCCGTTTCTGTCTATTTCTGTTTTGTAGATAAGTTCACTTGTATCTTTTTTTTTTTTGATTCCAAATGTAAGCGATATCATATGATATTTGTCTTTCTCTGTCTGGCTTACTTCACTTGCTATGACAATCTCTAGGTCCATCAAGGGTTAATAATCTCAATAATCAGATTTATGCATGGCAGTTCAGAGCTCTGAGTATGAGCGTTCCAGGGAACAAGGTGAAAGTGACGTGACTTTTTCTGGCCTTACCTTGGAAGTCATACAGCATCACTTCTGCTACACTCTTGGCGACAAGTAAGTCTAAACTCACCCAGATTTGAGGTCAAGGGAAGATCCACTTTTCAATGGGAAGAATGTCCAAAAGAGATGTCCTGTCATCTTTGGAAAATAAAAACTTCCTGTCATTAAGACAATGTGTATTTATTTCTATGGCTGCTGTAACAAATTACCACAAATTTAACCTGTTGAACAACGCAAGTTATTATCTTCTCATTCTATAAGTCAGAAGTTTGACACAGAGTTCACCAAACTAAAATCAAGGTGTCAGCAGGCTATACTTCTTTCTGGAGGCTCTAGGGGAGAATCTGTTTCCTGTTCATTTGGATTGTTGGCAGAGCAGAATTAACTTTCTTGATGTTGTAGAACCAAGATCTTCATTTTCTGCTGGCTGTCACCTAAAGGCTGTTCCCAGTTTCTAGAGGCCACCCACATTCCTTGGCTAGTGGTCCCCTCCCTCCATCTTCAGAGTCAGTAACAGCACGTTGTCCTTCTTGTGTAACATCCCTCTGGTCCTTCTATCATCATGTCTCTCTTTGACCACTGCTTGGAAAGATGAAAAGGTTCTCTGCTTTTAAGGATAACCCTGGATAATCTCTCCATCTCAAGGACCCTTACCTTCATCACGTCTGTTCTTTTTGCCATTTAATGTAATAAATTCATAAATTCCAAGGATTAGGGCATGGACATCTTTGGAGGGGACAGTATTCTGCCTGCCTGCCTACCACACTAAGCTACCTGCCCACGTTTTGAAATTCTTCTTTTGGAGTAGTACCGTCCCTGGTCAATATGCACTGTTAGAGACTTTGCAGGTTAACTTGAACTTCAGGTTTAGGTTTGAGGATAGACAATGACATTCACTCAGTCTATTGGAAAACACAGGGTTCAAACAATAGTGTTCTCCAAATTCCAACATAAACAGACAGAAAAAATTCTGGGTACATGAAAAAATACTGTAGCATATGGGAACAGAACACCACCTTTTAATATTCAAAGGAAGTTCGTGGTTCTGGGAAAAAAATTGTCTCTAAGAAATACATTAAAATTTTCAATATATTTGCTTGAAATATTAAAAAAGATGCCCAAGGACATGATTTCTTTGTGAAGAGAACATAAATGACAAGTCTGACATAAAGATAGCTATGAAAGAAAACTGATTGAAATGAGAAGAAAGAATGTATCAAAACCCAAAATATAGACACAGTATTAAAATCTACACAGAAGTGAGTAAAGGGCAAAGCTGGCAAAATAATAAACCAGTAATGTGGAAGACAAACTTGAGAAACCTTCCTAGAATGCATTATAGTGAATTTAGAAATTTGTTGGTTGCAAGTAACAGGAACTCCATTCAGTATAGCCAATGACTCCTTTGTTCTAAGAATGTTCATATGGAATTTGCCACTTGCAACCAAAATAGTTCTAAAATGATTAGAATAATATATACCAAATATAGGTAGAATAATATAATTATTAAGGCTGATTTAACATATATACATCAGAATTTGTGCTCCACAAATGGAAGTTGTGCCTTTTCAACTGTCCATGGAATAATGTTCCATTTGGCTATTTTTTTTCCTTCTTACAAGAGGCAGATGGAATTAACTGACTCTGATGATAATAATTTGAGCTTTATGTATATATTTGTGCATCTCTGTGTAAATGTATTATACTTCATTTAGAAAATCCCCAAAACAAAAAGAAAAAAAAATCAACCAGAGAAACTGGGAAAAGATGGAAGTATTGAATTGATAAAGGTAAAAGCAGAGATTAATAAATAGAAAAACAAACAAATAGAAGAATTGGTAAATTCATGGGGTGCTTCATTGAAAAAAGAGACAAAAAGTAAAGAAATGCTAGTTTTCATAAAAAGTGGATGTAAGAGCAAATAAGATGGAAGTTTTATTGGAAAATTATCCAGACAATTTTATGAAACTAATGTAACTTTGATAATAAAACCTGAGAAGGGTAACACACAATTTTACTTATGTAATAGGATTGAAAGCCACAACTGACATAAGATCTTTCTTAATAAAGTGAATTCAGTTATATTAAAATAACAACCTGCCATGATTTAGCCGTATTTAGGCTTGTAATGCAAAGGTGCTCTAATATTAGGAAATCATATATATATATCATATCATTAGGACAAACTGAAAAATTCTTTATCATCTTAGTAGAGGCTGAAAAAGTTATTTAATAAAGTGAACATTCATTCATGATAGAAACTCTTAATGAACCAAAAGTAAAATCATATCTCCTTGATAACTATCTTAAACAATAGCCAAATAATTCTTAGTAATAAATTACTGCATCACTGTTTCCCAAAATGTCATTGAACATTTATTCCTTTGGGGAAGATTAGCCAAACTTAGTGGTAGTCAGTGGGGATAGGGGTGAAAATAGATTGTTAGTTTGTCATCTCACAGGATATCAAGATGACTTTTAGGTAGATTTAAAAATTAAATGTAAACAAACAAACAACCCAATCAAAAAGTGGGCAGAAGATCTAAATAGACATTTCTGCAAAGAAGACATACAGATGGCCAAGAGGCACATGAAAAGATGCTCCCCATTGCTAATTATTAGAGAAATGCAGAGCAAAACTGCAGTGAGTTACCACCTCACACTAGTCAGAATGGCCATCATCAAAAAGTCTACAAATAATAAATGCTGGAGAGGGTGTGGAGAAAAGGGAACCCTCATACACTGTTGGTGGGAATGTAAGCTAGTAGAGCCACTGTGGAGAACAGTATGGAGGTTCCTCAGAAAACTAAAAAGAGAGCTACCATATAATCCAGCAATATCACTCTTTTGCATATATCTGGAGAAATCTCTAATTCAAAAAGATACATGCACCCCAATGATCATAGCAGCACTCTTTACAACAGCCAAGACATGGAAGCAATCTAAATGTCTATTGACAGATGAATGGGTAAAGAAGATGTATATATATAAATACACACACACACACACACACACACACACACACACACACACACACAATGAAATACTACTCAGCCATAAAAAAGAATGAAATAATGCCATTTGCAGCAACATGGATGGACCTAGAGATGATCATACTAAATGAAGTAAGTCAGACAGAGAAAGACAATATCAAATGATATCACTGATTTGTGGAATCTAAAAAAATGATACAAATGAACTCATTTACAAAACAGAAACAGATTTGTATAGGTTCACACCTTTGGGCCCAAAAATTCTACTTCCAGTTATCTATCTAAAAGAAATTAATCAGCAGTGTAGACAATCATTTTGTAGAAAGATGTTTATCAGAAGATTATCATAGATAAAGCATTGGAATTAGCATTCTTATTTACAAAACAGAAACAGACTCACAGACATAGAGAACAAACTTATGGTTAGCAAAGAGGAAAGGGAGGGGGATGCATACTACTATCTTTAAAATAGATAAACAACATGGGACTTCCCTGGTGGTCCAGTGGTTAAGACTCCATGCTTCCACTGCAAGGGGGTGCAGGAACTAAGATCCTTGGTCGGGGAACTAAGATCCCACATGCTGTGCGGCCAAAAAAATAAATAAATATGTATTATATAATATATATATTATAAAAAATAAACAACAAGATCCTACTGTATAGCACAGGGAACTATACGCAGTATCTTGGAATAAACCTTAGTAAAAAAAAAATGAGGAAGTATATATATGTATAACTGAATTACTTTGCGGTACGCCAGAGACTAACACAACATTGTAAATCAACTGTACTTCAATTGTAAATCAGCTATACTTCAATTAAAACAAACAAACAAAAAACAATAGGGAAATGATTAGTTATGGTACATCCATGAAGTGGAATATTACATAGACATTACAAAGAATTTTAATAACTTGAGAAAACACTAACAATGCAATATGGTATTATGAAAGGAAAAGAGATACAAAATTATATGCATTATGATTCCAGTTGGTTTTTTAAAATTGTATACAGTGATATATATACTGCATAGCATTTACATAAATTTATATAATATAGCAGTCAAAACTAGAAGAAAACCACTAAAATGTTTACAGTGGATATTTGTTGACTGACAGTTTAGGGACAGTTTTGACAGTCTTCTTTATACCTTTTTGTGGTTTCCAAATTTTCCACAGTGAACATATATTATTTTTATAATCAGAAAAAAGAGAGACATTTTAAAATCAGCTCTTCTCTGTAAGAACAGAGCATTCCATCTTCAAGTTATTGTGTGGCAAGTTAAATCTGAGGCTTGCACTTTTTTTCATTCTTTTTTCTTTTTAATTAATTAATTAATTTATTATTTATTTTTGGCCGCGTTGGATCTTCATTGCTGCGCACGGGCTTTCTCTATTTGTGGCTAGCAGGGGCTACTCTTCGTTGCAGTGCACAGGCTTCTCATTGTGGTGGCTTCTCTTGTTGCGGAGCACGGGCTCTAGGCACGTGGGCTTCAGTAGTTGCAGCACCAGGGCTCAGTAATTGTGGCTTACGTGCTCTAGAGTGCAGGCTCAGTAGTTGTGGCGCACGGGCTTAGTCGCTCCGCAACATGTGGGATCCTCCCAGACCAGGGATCGAGCCAGTGCCCCCTGCATTGGCAGGCAGATTCCTAACCACTGCACCACCAGGGAAGTCCTTTTTTTCATTCTTGATGATGATCGTTAGAAAGTGCTTTTATTCATTTTAGAATTACTCCAGACTCCCAAATTAAGGTTCTTCCTGGCTGCTGTCTGGGGTGAACTTTGCAACAAACTTTTAAAAGATTAAAACAGCAGCATTATTCACAGTAGCCAATAGGTGGAAGCAACCCAAGTGTACATCTAGAGATGAATAGATAAATAAAATGTGATATATTTTTACAATCAATATTATTCAGCCTGAAAGAGGAAGGAAATTCTGACATATGTACAAGACAGATGAACTTTGAGGATATTATGCTAAGTGAAATAAGCCAGTCACAAAAAGATAAATACTGTATGATTCCACTTATATAAGGTCCCTAGAGTGGTTAAATTCATAGAGTCAGAAAGTGGAATTGTGATTGCCAGAGGCTGGGGGATGGTAGAATGGGGAGTTCTTATTTCATGGGCATGGAGTTTCAGTTTTACAGGATGAAAGAGTTGTGGAGATTGCACCACAATGAAACAATGAGGATGTACTTAGCACTACTGAACTGTACACGCAGAAAAGAGTAAAGTGGTAAATTTTATGTTAAGTATATTTTACCACAATTTAAAAAAAAGGGATTAAAACAGAAAGATAAAAAGAGGATGGAAAAGGAAGACAAGAAAGCCCTATCTAGCACAAGCAAGGTGAATTGCCGCACTAGCAGAACCTTAGAACTGGGCCACGGGGACCTCTCCTTTGATTGTTGCAAGTCTTCATTTACTACATCTGTTCCCTGCTTTATTAATTCAGTGAGATGAAAACTGTGCATATCAAGCTGTCATCAATTAATGGATACTTGAATAACTTTTAGCACACCCACATGGAAATAAGCTTTCTCTAGCCACCTTCTTTTAGGGGCTCTTAATCTGGAGATCACCACTGTGAAAAAGTGGTCTGTGCATGGGTTTAGGGGTTCTTTATTTTCCTGCAAAATTCTGTGTGTAGCTGAGTCTGTGTATTTTTATAAAAGAAGTCTCTTTGCTCTTAGCAGATTTTCAAGAGGGACTCAAAGCTGAGAACCACTGTCAAAAGGAGTGTTCTCTTTGTGGTTTAGTCTGCTAAATTTCACTGCCCACGTGTTTCAAATATCTCTCTAACAGTATGTGAAAAGATTCTCTAAATCAGGATTTTATGGATATAACAGATGATTTGCGAGTGACTTTTCACTGTTGGAAGTTCATGATGTATATTTTCCTCCATATTTATAGTGAGCTTGAGTGCCTAGATCAAGAACAGTCTAAGTTTTAGTACAGTGCATTCCAGATTCCTCTGTTTTCTGTCTAGTCAAGGTCTATAAGTAATTTTTCTGTCCTAACCTATTTGGTTTTTTTTTGGGGGGCCTGTATTTGTGCTAGGGTATAACTTAAAAAAAAAAATCAGGACATTCATTTGTGAATATTTCTCCATCTGAGCTTATGTAATTGTTGAATGCTCACTTTAAAACAGTAGTTTAAAAAATTTCTTGGTAGTGACCCTCAGTTAGAAATGTATTTTATAGTATAATCCACTACACATACACTCTCACATACATATATATATATACCGAACAAAAATGTCTCAAAATAATGCCCTGACTGCTTGTGAAACACTGGCATTTTCTTTCCTATTCCATTCCATTCTGTTCTACTTCATGTCACTCTTCTACTTTAGTTGTGAAAAGAATTGCTACCTGGGACCTTCTAAATCAGTTTTTCTCAAAGTTGGGTTCTCAAATTTAGCTGTACGTTAAGATCACTTACGGAGCTTTAAAAAATTCTGATGACTGGGTTTATCCATTATTCCCTCTCCCTCCCCACATTCCCACTGCTGAAGGTTGCGATTTAATTGGTCTGGGGAAGGACCTGGGCTTTGGGACTCTAAAAATCAACCTTTGTGATTCTAACATGTAACCAGGGTTAAGAAATACGGATTTAAATCGATTTCACAATCCTCTGGTAGGTCTCATCTCTCAGTTTGAAAACCGTTGTTTGAAATAGCCTCTTAGATTATTGTTTGATGGTATAGCAATTATAAAATGTTTTTTATTACTTTTCCTTTTTCAAATATTTATTTTCTCTTTATTGTTTATTCAAATGCACCCCATAAAAGACCGAGGCTTGCATTTGCTCCTGTACCTTTGTGCTTCGATAAGCTCCCTTGCAATCATTTGCAGCATGTGGTTTAGACCAATGCTTCTCAAACTTTAATGTGCATAAGAATCACCTGGGATCCTTGTTATAATGAAGATTCTGATTCAGTATGTCTGGGATGGGACTTGAAATCTACATTTCTAATGAGTGTCCAGGTAAAGTTGTTCCTGCTGGTCCATGGACCACACTTTGAGTAGTAAGGTACTAGACAAGGATACTTCAGCTCTCCTTTCTAACTGGATCTTTCTCTGTTCTGTGGCCAGCTAGCTCTTTGCCCTTTTTGTTATTTACAGTTTTGCACAAACCTTGAGGAAGCTAATGGTATCTTATTTCCTTCTAGTGATAGGATCAGTAACCTCCTGATTGGGGCTCAAGATGACAGGGAATCCTCTCCCCCACACCAAATGGACAGATACATGAACATTATGAACCCTAGGCATCAAACCAGTAAACACTCATTTTGCTATAGCAGTTTGAGTGGGTATCTCTGATTCTATGTCCCATATTGTACGTGTGTATGCATACGTGTGTATTCACTTCTAATGCAATACATTTTCACATTGTAAGCATTCTTTCTAATCGTTGAGTAATGCTTTCACAGCAAGGTATGTGTGCTTGTATTTAGCACTACTTTACATGAAGGTTGTTTACAAAGTCCGTCTCTTACTAGTGTATAAGCACTTTGAAGACAGGTCTATGCCTTACTCATCCTTGCATCATCAAAGAGCCTACTAGGCACTCAGTGTTGCATTGAAGAGTGGTAGTATTAGTTATCAGTCACCATGGTAATGCTCAGTGGTACCAACTCAAATCTCAGTAGCTTAAACTAATTGGCATTTATTTAGCTCCACAGTCTGTGGTTCAGCCATTTGGATTGGGCTTGGTATGTAGTTCACCTGATCCAGACTGGACTTGTTGATGTGTCAGATGGTAGGCTCACTATTGCCAGGTGACAGGGGTTGTTGCTGAACCAAACTTGGGTCCTATCACCCACGTGCAATAAAGCCAATCTACTCGCACCGGGTTGTGGTGAAGCAAAGTGCAGCATTTATCGCAGGTGCCAAGCAAGGAGTAGGGGCGGCTAATGCTCAAAAGGCCCAAACTTCCTGATGGTTTTCAGGGAAAGGTTTTTAAAGACAGGATGAGGGACAGGGCTGTGGGGTGCATAATCAACTCATGTACATTCTTCTGATTGGTTGCTGGTGAGGAGTCAACATCGTCAACCTTCTGGTTCCAACTGGTCTGGGGTCTACCTGTTTGTGGTCAGCATGCAGTTAATTTCTTCCAGCTGGGGATTTCAGTATCTGCAAAATAGCTCAATGATATGGCCCAGAATATTACCTACAGACCTTGAAGAGGAACTAAAGATCCTTGACTTTGTTTACTGACGAAACTATTATCGTTTTGTCTTGCTTGACTGTTTTCCCTTGTTTCTGCATTTTCTCACTTCTCTGATGAAATTTGTTTTTTGGAACTCAGGAGAGGCCTAGGAGGCTACAATTTTTCTACAAACAAGAAGCAGGCAGGGTCTGTCCAGGGAAGGCCCCATAGGGTCTGCTCAGTTTCAGGGTGACTGGGCATTTTTCTCTCAGCCACCAGCAGGATAGCCCCCCTCATTTCCTCATGCTGGAGGTGGAGTTACAGGACAAGCAAATTGAGACAAGTAACCATTTTTCAAGCTTCTACTTGCACATATTTGGTAATATCCCACTGGCTTGAGCAAGTTACCTCTCCAAGCGAGAGTCAGACTGAGAAAGCACTACAAAGTGATATGGCAAAGGAGGGTAAAGAATCGGAGCTTCTTTTTTTTTTTTGCAATTAATCAACCACAGTAGTTTCCCTTTCCTTCTCTATCTTCACAGCACCATCCTCCACGCAGTCTAAAATTCCTGCAATATGTAGAAACAACATAATGATACTGAAGTCCTTCCTGATTTTAATTTTGAAACCATTAGTTAGCTCTGCCATAATAGAGCCTTGATCTGAAGTGATTTAGTCAAAGACATGAAGATCCTGATTTTTACTGGAGGGCAGCCTGGGTTTCATTACCGTCCACTCTCATGCCAGGTGTATCAGCCACAATCCTATCTACCTGCTGGTGTGTGATCCTTCCAGGCGCTGGGCCAACATGCAGGGAAGCAGACAGCCATGTGTTTTAATCAGCATCTGTATCTTAATTTGTGGGGTGGGGGGGAGTTGCTCTTTGAGCCATGTTAAACAAAAACATAAAAATTACTTTAAAAACACCTTGATGAAAAGACACTTATTGACTTTCTCATCAGATGGGAGGAAAATACTGAACATGGGGGTAAGTGGACAGCAGCACTGATATCACCAAACCCAAAATAAAAAACCTTAAAAATTCTTAGTTTAACAGAGCAATCATAAAGAAACCATTGCTTGTAATAACAAGAAAAACTAAATAACCAATGGCATTCTCAGTGTCCCCTTATCCTTCTACCACAAGGAGATATATTATATGAAACATATGCAAGTAATTGAGAGGCAAATAGAATTGCTTAAAGAGAGGTACTCAACTGACAGCAATAAAATTTAGACCAAATATCAGAAAACAATTAAGCCTGGCAATAACATTGATTAGAGCACTCTTTTCTTATTTGGTTAGTCCTAGGAGGCCCACTGAGTTGCTATTTTGTTTAAGCTGATGGAAAGATAAACTAATCTCGTTTAATGGGCAGAAGATGCAGGAGCTGTGCTTTCTCTCTTCATTACAAGGATGGTTCAGGGGTAGTTGAAGTTTCAGTAAGATGACTGGGTTTAATACATTATTTATTTCCTGGGAAGTTAGAGACATGTAGAGATACACACCTCAGCTCAGTGAAAAAATATTCTGCTGGCCCCAAGTAAAACTGTGAAAGAAGTTGGTTGTATCTTCAGATCCTAGCCTCAACCCTTTTCTTCAGGAGATACTCCTTTGCAAATCATCACTCAGGATCCTAAATGGAGGCCTCTGGTTTTTCTCCCTATCAAAATGACCTAAAACCCCTTTGCATGTCAATATTAATGATGGCTAACAGGTCAAAGCATTTTTCCCCCAAAGGGAATAAAGTTACTGAAAAAAGGTTTTATTAGTGAAGGTATATGTATCATTTCCACCCCTAAAGTGACACCAAAGCAGCTCTCTTTTTACAAGGCAGGATCCTGAAATTTAGAGTTCATTGATACATACAGAAACAAAATAGGTACCGAGCACATCAGATAGAAAATGTAAGTCTACAGACTTCGGTTTAAATATGGCATGTTGAAGACCTCTGACAGTTTTCCCCTTCTAAAACCCCACCAAAGTTACAGCAAAGAGTAAATCCAAAAGGCAAAAACAGTAAGAAAGGAGACAATGGCAGATGAAGACTGTTAG
This sequence comes from Balaenoptera physalus, assembly GCF_965194825.1. Lineage (NCBI taxonomy): Eukaryota > Metazoa > Chordata > Mammalia > Artiodactyla > Balaenopteridae > Balaenoptera > Balaenoptera physalus. The sequence continues at coordinate 9,013,671 of NC_138891.1, read as the reverse complement.
CAATATTTTGGAAAACTGACAGCAGATGGACTCAAGGTACTGACTTGTATCAGCTTCCTCTACTCTGCTGAGTTTTTGTGGGATAGAAGCTCTGGTGGTAGTTATGGAGGCAGTGATGGAGGTGGTGACAGTGGTGGTGATGGAGGTGGTGGTGATGATGGAGGTGGTAGTGGTGATGGAGGTGGTGGTGGTGATGGAGGTGGTGGTGGTGGTGGTGATGGAGGTGGTGGTTGTGGTGGAGGTGGTGGTGGAGGTGGGGATGGTGGAGGTGGAGGTGGAGGTGGTGATGGAGGTGGGGGTGGTGATGGTGATGGAGGTGGTGGTGGTGGAGGTGGTGGTGGGGGTGGTGATGGTGATGGAGGTGGTGGTGGTGGAGGTGGTGGTGGGGGTGGTGATGGTGGTGGAGGTGGAGGTGGTGATGGTGATGGAGGTGGGGGTGGTGATGGTGATGGAGGTGGTGGTGGTGATGGTGATGGAGGTGGGGGTGGTGATAGTGATGGAGGTGGTGGTGGAGTGATGGAGGTGGTGGTGGATTGGTGGAGGTGGTGGTGGTGGTGGAGGTGGTGGTGGAGGTGGAGGTGAGGGTGGTGATGGTGATGGAGGTGGTGTTGGTGGCGGAGGTGGTGATGGTGGTGGAGGTGGTGGTGGTGGTGGAGGTGGTAGTGGTGGTGGAGGTGGTGGTGGTGATGGAGGTGGTGTTGGAGGTAGAGGTGGTGGTGGTGGAGGTGGAGGTGGTGGTGGTGATGGAGGTGGTGTTGGAGGTAGAGGTGGTGGTGGTGGAGGTGGAGGTGGTGGTGGTGATGGAGGTGGTGGTGGAGGTGGAGGTGGTGGTGGTGGAGGTGGAGGTGGTGGTGGTGGAGGTGGCGATGGTGATGGAGGTGGTGCTGGAGCACATCTCTTTCCTTCTACACTGTGAACTGCTTGAGGGCTGTGATTGTTCATCTTGTGTACACTGGACATGTCCGTGAAAGTTGGTTAAACAGCAGTATCATAGTAAATGTCTGTTGAGTTGAATGGAAAGTTCTCTCAAGAACTATGAAGGATCTGAGATTTTACCCTACTTGTAAGCAATTAGGTTAACCTGCCACATGGATGTTGACAGAGGTAATGGGACTCCTGGGTCGGAGACAAAGGGCTTTATTACTCATAGCACAGCAATCACCATGAGCTTCATATTCGGGCCCTCTTGTCCCCCAAGTTTCATGAGGGTGATTCAGAACATATCAGGGTGATACCTATGCAGTAGGTTTGTGTCACACCTGAGGACTCACAGCTTTGGAAAACTCAATCTTTTATAATCTTCTCCTTCATTACTCATGCAAGCAAACTTTTCCAACCTTTGCCCTGGGGAAAACAGTATCTTTATTATACTGGACAGCAAACATACTTTCCCTGTATTCCAGAGAGACACACTATGTCTATCTTCCAAAGGTATCTGTTATATGAACATTCTTGAAAAGGTAGTGGATAACGAATTTTCAGCGCTTTGGCTCATGAAATGTGCAGAAACACAAGAGTCCCGGGGAGAATTGTCTCCCAAACTGTCTCTCAAGAGACCATGAGACTCTTCTGATTCTCCTGATGGCAAAAACTTTAACATACCTTAACTATGAAATACACACAATTACCTTGCCATTTATTTGCCTAATTTTTCTCAGCCCCATGCCCTCCTATCTATAGGCTGCTCTGTGATAGTGGGACTGAGACTCCATAACTTCATCTTCCAGCCCACTTCCACATAGATTCTACCAATAGGAGGCATTGATGGGAGACTGGAGGGCAGGTGGAGGAAATAATGTGCCCTCTCCTGGCCTCCAATTCAGGTCTGAATCCCTCCAGCAGGAGAGAACGGCTATAGCTGTATCCTCCAGCCTTTCCTGGTACTTCCAAAGCCAGCGTGCAGCCGCCCCTACGAGGTATATGCAGTAGCCATGCTGTTGGAATGACAGCCCCACCACACTCCCTCACCCCCCACCCATCAACTGTCCTAGCACCTGCCACACTATCCCCAGCATCCCATTTTCATTACCTTCCGGTTCTGTCTCCTTGACCTTCTAGTACCCACCTGGTTATGACCCTTCTTAGACTTTTCAGCAAAAATCAGCTCCATGGGCATGTCCCTTCTTGTCCTGCACTCCCACAGAACTTTCAGGTTCTAGTAACACCACCTCTTCCTATTTGTTTTCCCAGCCCTCGAGGTGGTAGTTTTTCCTGGTGTTTTCTCTAGGTTACCTCAGCATCCCACTTTCAACCTTTCAATGCCTGTGTAACAAATCTCTGTATTAAATACCTCTGTTTGAAATACCTAGCATGGTTTTTGCTTTCCTGAATGGACTCAGGCTGATATACTACCCACAATTAGAAATGATTTTCTGTTCTAATCCAGTGCTTAAAATTTTATTTCTTTTTAATCTAATTGTTATCTTTATCAAAGGACATAGTTCAAAATATTAAATAGTACAGTAGGCCCTTGCCCAGTGGCATGCTGGTTAATGATGACTGGGTTTTTTCTATGAGTGTGATGATCTATCTGTGGGACTAGGGGTAGAACCTACAAGTGCATGACTGACAGCTATAGATAAGCTAGTTATTTGTGGGTACCAGTCTAAGCTCAGAGGTTAAATAACTTACTCAAGAGCAATGGTAGTCCCTAGAGAAGGTCTTTAATTTCGCTTTTGGAAATATGTCCCACATATTTACCAAAATGATGTTAATAATATTACTCCATACAGGAAAATTTTGTTGTTTTTTACAAGTACATCATCTTATGAAAATTATATATGACTACTATTCACTGTCTCATTAATAAAGGAGTCAGTTTGAAAACAATTTTAGGGACCTATTCTGTGACTTTATTTTTCTAATCATAAAATATTGAGACTCAAATAAATGTCCACGTAATATCTCTCAGAAACAAAAACATAATACACTGTTTACATTTTTTTAGATGAAAGAAAATTCGAAATAACTTTAGTGGTAAATAATTTTCAGTGATAAATAATTAGAAGCTGCCTGAGTTCATAATACTTTAATACATTATTATTTTGCCTAAAACATGTACAAAAGCAATTTAATATCAGGCAAATATAGTTACAGAGACAGATGTTATTCTGGATCACCCTATCCCCTTAAAAGAATGCAGGTTAATGCTGATTAATTTTAATAAATGCCTTCAAAGGTATATGCCTTCAGGAGGCATACCCGCTGAATTGTAAATGGTTTCTTGAGACCAAATCCTTTAAATCCTTCCAAAGCATGTTGCCATTTTAATACTATCAAATGCTAGTTTAGTATATTTCATTATCATCAGAACTGGGAATGAAATATTTGGGGCGCAACTAATAATACTCAGACCCTGCTCACATTGTGATATGAGTCAACCTTTTAGGAAGCGAGTCCTATCTCTATGAATAATTTGTTTCACAACCCAACTCAATCTGTTGGTTAGAATTTGGATATTATTGCATAATCTTGTTGAGAAAAATAGAATAACATCTTGAACAGAGCCAAGGAGCTCTTTATTCATTTTCAGTAATAATGTAAAAATGAGACCATGAATTGATTTGTGTATGTGGCACTATTTGAAATAAAAAAGAAGAAATATTCTCTTTTGCAGGGTTCACTTCTTTAAGGAAGTGCAGCAACATCCTTCTCTCTGTTCTGCTAATATTTTGCTGAGTTTTAACCATTTATTTGCTTTTATAAAATTTCCAGTGGGATTTGTCTGCTTGAAAAAGCTTTATGCTGGGACTTCCCTGGTGGCGCAGTGGTTAACAATCTGCCTGCCAATGCAGGGGACATGGGTTCCATCCCTGGTCTGGGAAGATCCCACATGCCACGGAGCAACTAAGCCCGTGCGCCACAACTACTGAGCCTGCGCTCTAGAGCCCGCACGCCACAACTACTAAAGCCCGCGTACCCTAGAGCCCGTGCTCCACAACAAGAGACGCCACCGCAGTGAGAAGCTCGCGCACCGCATTGAAGAGTAGCCCCCGCTCGCCACAACTAGAGAAAGCCTGAGTGGAGCAGCGAAGATCCAACGCAGACAAAAGAAAAAAAGAAAAAAGAAAAAGGTTTATGCTAATGTTAACATATATTTTGCCTGAAGGAATATATAAAGGACAAGGAAAATAAATGCATTAATTTCAATGAATGGATCTGTCTTATGACCAGAATGGATCATTCCATGATGTAGCTGAATTTCACCCCAAAGTGCCTATTTTAAACATTTCTACGCGTTTGACAGTGGATTGTCTTAGTTACAGCTTCCCATCTCTCTTGCATCCATAGTCTCTATCTGGTGCCCTTACTTCTGCTGGAAACTTGCTCACTTCTGCTCTATTCTGTATTAAAACGCTTCTCTCCACTCTGCATCCTCTTCAAGCTATTGTCCTCTTATTCTCCTCCACTTTCCTACCAACTCATCAAAGAGCCTCTCAGCCCCTATCTCTATCCTCTACCAAAATGTGGCTTTAAGGACAACACTCTGAATAATCTCTACCTCTTGCAGGAAGGAAGGGAAATGTTATTAGAAAGGAGTACACTGAAGGCTTCAGCCATTATGATAATGTTCTATTTATTTAAATACTTTTTTACACATGAAATATTTATTATATTAAAAAAAAGCTTCCACCATCACTATTTTACTAAAACTGCCATCAGTGACTATCTAGTTGCCAAGACCAATGACCTCCCCCCTTCTTTAAATTTCTACAATATTTGATGTTATTGAGCAAACTTTCTTTGTATAAAAATTATTTTCTAGAAATAGACTCATAGGTGTAGAAAACAAACTTATGGTTAACAAAGGGGAAATGGGGGAGGGGGGAAAATTAGGAGTTTTGGATTAACAGATACACACTATTATATATAAAATAAACAACAAGGACCTACTGTATAGTACAGGGAACTATATTCAATATCTTATAATAACTTACAATGGAAAAGAATCTGAAAAAGAATATCTATATCTATACCTATACAGATATAGATATATCTGAATCACAACATTGTAAATCAACTAACTTCCATTAAAAAATTGTTTCCTGACTCTAAAGTATTACACACTTATCATAAAAATATGGATAATAGACTGAAATATTTTAATTTATTTAAGTATTTAAATTCTTAAGAATTCTTAAGAATACTTAATTCTTAAGTATTCTTAAATTCTTTAAGAGAAAACTTAAATCCCAATCATTCCCATTCTCCAGATAGAATCACTGTGAACGTTTTTTTTACTACAAGTGTTTGTGTATGTGTATGTATATTTTTTACTACAAGTGTTTGTGTATGTGTATGTATGTGTATGTAGTAAAATTTCCATTTTATATTCTGATTCTCCCTCTTAATATTAAATTAAAGGTATTCTCCCAAGTCATTTTACTATTCTTCACAAACGTGATTTTAAAGAACTGAATAATCTCCCATCATGTAACTATACAGTTATTTATTTAACTATCCCCATTCATTAGAACAATCAACTCTGCAGATCCTTCAGGACAACACTCACTGAGTACTTACCATGTTCCCGGAAGTGATCCATGTGCTTTGCATTTGTCATCTCATTTTGTCCTCACGACAGCGGAAGTATGATTGTAACCCTCCTTGATCTCAACTACCTCCCCTCTGCAGACTTCTTCTGAATAAAAACCTGTGTTTCCAACTTCTCTTCTGAACTCAGGGGTCTTACACCTAACTGCTTCCTGGTCTTCTACCCCAGGATGTCCACAAAACACCTCAACACCTAAACCTGAGATGGCCCAAACTATCCTTTCCTCCCACAAACTTGCTTCCGTTCCTTTCCTCCCCCAGTTCGGTTAGTGGCCCTCTTTTCCTTCTAGCCCCTGAGCATGCAACCTAGGCACCCTCTTTCCTTATGTCTAATCAGTTGTCAAGGCCTGTCCTACCTCCATTATATTTTCCACAACTACTCTTATTTCCCCATTTCCTCAGTAACTTCTCAAGTGACTTACTTATTACCTCTCATCTGGACTAATTTAATAGACTGCTGAGGAATTGTCCTGACTTCCATCTCTTCTAGTGTCAAATCATCCTATCTACCACTGTCTTACTAATCTGGCTCCATTCTGTTCATACATTTGCATTGGTGCCTCATTCCCCCAGATAAAGTCTAAATCCCTGAGTCTGATATTTAAGACCTTTTATCTTCTGGCAAAACCCACCATTCTAGCAAATTATGATGTTCACAAACTCCTGTGGTTTTGCTTTTATTCTTCTCTGTATTTGGAGTGTTTTAACCACTCTTTCTCTCCCCTCTCCTTCCACTTTATTTGTTCTAAAGATGCCTATCTGCCAATATCAAGGTTAATACCACGCCTCCATGAACCTGCCCCATTCTCCCATCTGGGACAAATCTCTTGCAAAATTGAGAATCAAGAATTCTTTGCCTTGTCTTATTTTTGGTCCATATCACTACAACTTTGTAGAACTGTAATGTGAGGAACTGTTTTGTGTCCCTACTAAAGTATACCCTGCTTGAGGGCAGGAACTGTGCATTACACGTATTTTGGGCCTTCATAGCACCTGCCACAGTGACTGGCACATAAAGAATATTCAGTGAATGCTTGTTGAGTGTGGAAATTAGTAACTTTGCTGACCAGTATCACATATCCATACCATTAACTCCCTTTCTTTTACTTTAACTCTTTATAATTTTGCCCTGCTTCAGTTTCTGCTTCACTTTCATGCCTCACAAATAACTCGCACCCATCCCTCTGCTGAAGCCTCACTTAAGTGTACCCTCCTTTTGTAATAAATCCCAAATGATTAGGTTGATGTTTATCTGCCCACACATTTCCTTTCCCAGGAAGTCAGTTCTTCAGCACTATTCAGAGAGCTGTATGATATTAGTGTGGACTCTTGGTTACCAGTGACAGAATCTCAACTCAGACTAGCCTGAGCCCAAGGGGGGCTTTAATTGAAGGATCTTGCAAATGCTAGCCAAATCAGAGGAAGAGTTTCAGGAACTTGCTTGGTTCTGGGGATCTCAGAGTTTGAAACTCGGGACTTCCGCCATAGAGACACTTTTCCCCTCTCATTCTCTCTCTTGCTTCCAATTACTTTAATCCTGGCTTGGCTTGGCTTGGCTTTATTCTATCCAGCTGGGGATGGATTCAGACATTAAAGGCAAACAGAAACTGGAGACAAGTAGAAAGGGAAAAAAAAATCCAGGCAGTGGTAAACTCAGATCACCAGTCCTTAAGCTCAGCTCCTGCTTCTCTAATCCAGTATCTTTTCCCAGCTATGGAAATCAACCTAGTCTGCTAGTTTGCGGAGGCCAACCTGAGTTAGTTTTTGTCATTTATAATGAAGAGAGTCCTGACTAATGCAAGTAAATGCTTTTTCACAGCGCCGGAGAATTGATTTAGGAGCAATTCAGTAAAATACTGCGACTTCAAAATGGGATTGAGTCCTCCATATCGTTGAAATGTGTCAACAGAAACTGTGGGTCCTATTCTAGACCTCCTCATATGTTGGGGTGATCGAATCTGCATGCTTCCAAGGTAGACAGATCTTTCATCTTTGAAAAAACTTTCCATTTAAGAAGAAATTTAAGATTTCAAATTCTTTCCCTCAAACTTTCTAAATCTACCACACTTACCAGGTTCTCAGATTTACATACTCTCATAACATGCCTTAAAGATATTCCTTATCTCTTTTATCACTATCCCTTCTTGTTTTGTATAAATTGCTGTTATGTTGAGCTTTCTCTCTCCTTTTTATTAAGGCAGTTATCCATTTACCAGTTTCATCTGAATTATCATAGGAAAATTTATTTTCCCTATAAAAATAACTGGCTTTCTTAACTGCAGTTTTATTCAGTAGTGCCTAAACTCATAACAGTTCTCCATAAGGTTTTTACTATGGGGAATTTATACTCTTTTTATTTAAAATCTTTTTGGAGCAGTCCAGTTTTCTTTCCCTTTGGCATTTCCAAATTCTTAGTGAATGACCAGGAATCCATCTGTTGCTAGCTGCTTCAGAAGCCTCCCATAAGCTATGATGTGGTGCAATGCTATGCTAAATTAAAATTTGTATATTCTTTGATTTTCTTTTTAATGGCTATTAGAAAACTTTTATCCTTGATTAATGGATTACTGAATATCCAACATGACATCATTTTATCTTTCTCTGTTCATATTATCTGTATTAATCCACTTCTACATGATCAGATGAAAGGAAATTCTGCATCTGAATTTCTAATGGGCTCCTAAATACATTGTTTTTTGCATGCTCATATATATATATATTCAGCATAAAGAAAGATTAGTGATTAAAAAACATGTTATCTGTATTCCCATGTTTCAAAATTTTACTAGACTCTATAGGCAATATCTAAATAATCTGTATTATGATGACCTGATTCAGAATATAGAAACATGAGAGGGTCAGAATTTATGGGTTTTTCCTTTAAAACACCATTTCTGAGTAATGCCGACTTAAACTGATTTTCTTACTCAAAGACCACATTACCTCCTGTGTTTATTTCTTTCTAAAAACTAATCTCAACTATAATAAGTCCACACACAATAGGATTATCTTAAGGAGAAACTTAATTAAACCAGGAGGAAAAAGGGAATCTGTCTTTCTAGACTGAGGGCATATATATTCCATAATACATTTCCTTCTAGATCTGTGCAGGTTTAGAAGCCTTGTTCCAGATTCAGAGTGGTCTCCTGAGTGTCCTGTGAAATAATGTTATGTGGTGGTAATATTTATACTATGACAACATCTGTACCTGACCTCTGGCATAAATTAGTAATCCATTCCTTGTTCTTATCAAAAGGAATTTCACATTTCCTGTTAATTTCAGTGACATTTATCTGACAGTGTAAATTGCGAGAAGATAGTAAATGGCACAGTGGGTTTCATGGATTTTTAAAACATATTTCTTATTGTGGTAAAACATACATAAAATAAAATCTGCCATTTTAACCATTTTTATAGTAATCATGTGGCATTAATTATATTCAGAGTGTTGTACAACCATTACCACTATCTATTTCCAAAATTTTTTCATCACCCCACACAGAAATTCTGTAGCCATTAAGCAATAACTCTCCAGTCCTCCCTCTCTTCAGCCCCTGGGAACCTCTAACTTTCTGTCTCTATGAATTAGCCTATTTTAGATATTTCATATAAGTGGAATCACACAATATTTTCCCTTTTGTGTCTGGCTTATTTCACTTAGCATAATGTTTTCAAGTCTCATCTGTGTTGTAGCACGTATCAGAATTCCTTTTTATGACTGAATAATATTCCATTGTATGGATATACCACATTTTGTTTATCCATTCATGTATCAAGGGACACTTGGGTTGTTTCCACATTTTAGCTATTGTTAATAATGCTGCAATGAACACTGGCATACAAGTATCTACTTGAGTCTTTGTTTTCAATTCTTTTTGGGCATATACTTAGGAATAGAATGGTTGGGTCACATGGTAATTCTATATTTAGCTTTTTGAGGAACCATTAAACTGTTTTTCACATTGACTGCACCATTTTACATTCCCACCTTCAATGTACAAGGGTCCAATTTCTCTGCATCCTTACCAACACTTATGTTCTGCTGTTTGTTTGTTCATTTATTTATTTATTAATAGCCATCCTAATAGCTTTGAAGTGATATCTCATTGTGGTTTTGATTTTCATTTCCTTAATGCCTAAAGATGTTGAGAATCTTTTCATATACTTATTGGCCATTGGTATGTCTTCTTTGGAGAGATGTTCATTCAAGTCCTTTGCCCATTTTGAAATTAGATTATTTGTCTTTTTGTTGCTGAGTTGAAGGAGTTCTGTATTTATTCTGGATATTAAACCCTTACCAGATATGTGATTTCCAAATATTTTCTCTCATTCTGTAAGTTGTCTTTTCACTCTCTTGATAGTGTCCTTTGATGCACAGAAGTTTTTAATTTTAATGAAGTCCAGTTTACCCATTTTGTTGTTGTTGATGTTGCCTGTGCTTTCGGTGTCACATATAAGAAACCATTCCCAAATCTAAAATCATGAAGATTTGTTCCATGTTTTCTTCTTCTATGAGTTTTGTGGTTTTAGTTCTTAAATTTAGGTCTTTGATCCATTTTGAGTTAATTTTTATATATGGTGTAAGGGGTTTCATGAATTTTTTTAAACCAATAAAGAGTAGATTTTAAAAATGTTTTTGAAAAAGAGAACACTTGTACACTGTTGGTGGGAATGTAAATTGGTACAGCCCATATGGAAAACAGTATGGTGGTTCCTGAAAAAATTAAAAATAGAACAAACTACCATATGATCCAGCAATCTCACTTCTGGGTATATATCTGAAGAAATGAAATCACTATCTCAAAGTGATTCAGAATCAATATCTGCACTCCCATGTTCATTGCAACGTTTTACATGATAGCCAAAGCATGGGAACAACCTAAGTGTCCATCAATAGATAAATGGATTAAGAAGATGTGGTATATTATTCAGCCACAAAAAAAGAGGGAAGTTCTGCCTTTTGTGTGACCATGTGGATGGACCTTGAGGGCATATGCTAAGTGAAATAAATCAGACAGACAAAAGCAAATACTGTATTTTCTCTCACATATGTGGAATCTAAAAAAGCCAAACTCATAGAAACAGAGTAGAACAGTGGTTATTAGGGGGTGGCAGTGAGGGGAATGGGGAGATGTTGATCAAAGGGTACCAAATTCCAGTTAGAAGATGAATAAGTTCTGGGCATCGAAGGTACAGCATGGTGATTATAATTAACAATGTATAGTTATAGTTAACTGTATTATATACTTGAAAGTTGCTAAAAGAGTACATCTTAAATCTCTCCACACTGAAAAACAAATGATAAATATGTGAAGTGATAGAGGTGTTAACTAACCTTTTCGTGGTAATTATTTCACAATGTATACAAGTACCAAATCATCACATTGTACACCTTAAACTTACACAATGTTGTATGCCACTTATATAGCAATAAAGCTGGAAAAAAAACTGCTTGTGAGAATCATTGCTACAACCAGATAAATATCTCCAAAGTATGTAACTTAAAAAAAAAAATCTAGTTGATTTATGGATTCCATCTACAAAACATAACATTTTAAATGTGTTCCTGAATACATATTATACTCATTGACTATCTTCAAAGGCAAACAAGAAAACTCTCTCCAAACTATCTCCTCCAAGGCTATCACCAGGAGATACTTTTAAGCACAAAAAGATTAAAAGAAAAAAAAAACAAAACCCACTCTCATTGTGCCATAGTCTTTTATTGCGTGAGCTATAGCCAATGTGAATCTTTCAAGTGAGAACTGCTGCTTATGAATGAGGCATTCAAAAATAAGCACTTTTTAGGAGGAAAAGTGCCAGGGAGAAGGGCTGGTCTAATATAACTGGGCAAGCTCTCTGCTGAGATGTTTCAGGAGGTTCCTGCTCCCCATTCCCTAAATATCATCCTTTGGCTTGTCAGGAAACCAAATATTAGACAAATTTTGTTTTTCATTAGATATTGACAACACTTGGTAGAGCTAAATTTTTAAAATATATTACCACAGAGTTATTAAAATTGTTTTAACAATTAAGTCATTTTTCAGAGAGTTGATCTAAGAAAAGTTTTGTCTACCTTTTAAAAAACCAATTGATATGCTCAGAAACTATCAATATTTGTATGGAGAGGTGAAACTAGATCTTGTATCGCAAATCTTTAGCCACCCCAGCTCATTTAACCTACTCTGAATAAAACCACTGTTATGACCATTCTGGTTTTGTGTATTTGCTTCATACTCTCGGCAGCAAAGGTGAGGCAGAGTGGTGATGTTTCAGAGAAAGTTTATTAAAGCAGTGATTCTTGATTCTGGCTGCACATTGGAATCACCTGGAGTGTTTAAAAAAATGCATACACACACATATATACATATAAAATCATTTTATTAATCTGATTAAATATGTCTCATATATACTGATCATATACATGTATATTGATTTTATATATATACATATATACTGATTATATATATATATATACACACAAACACAATGTATATTTAGAGATCATACATATATGTATGTGTAAATATAAAATCAGTAGATAGATACATACATAGATAGATTGATTGATAGATAGATCGGTTGATATTATAGATACTGAATATATCATGCTTGGGCCCAACCCTCAGATTCTGACTAAAATCTTTCGGGTGGGGTTCAGAGAGTTTTAAAATCTCCTCAGGTGATTGTCTGTGCAAACGGGGTTGAGAACCATTATGCCAGATAAAAGATGACAAATGGGAAACAAATACTAATAACAAATACTAGGTACTGTGAGGTCAGACACCTAGTTTCTGAAGCATGGCCTGCCCTTTGGAACTTGCAGCACCCGCCCCTGTTCTCCCGCAAAGTGTCGTTTCCTCTAATCCTTTCTCCAGGGGTAATAGTCAGTCTAGCATATCCAAGGAAGGAGCCCATACCTAAAAAACCCTCCTTTCTTTAAGGTCAAGGCCAGGTCTGCAAACTTCTACTTTTCTGTCTGAGGACCTATATTTACCTAATGATCAACATTGGAATATTTACCTCCTTCAGTGGAGAACTAACCAAACCTATTACCTATCATGGAAAAATAATTATCTGTAGCTTTGCTTCTTTCCTGTGCTATCCCTGCTTAGCAACAGGTACTAAAGGCTTTCAACCCGCAGGCTGAAGTCAGCGCTATTCCTGAACAAACCTAATCAAGCTTAGTGATGTACCTGGAAGCCTGTGCTCGCCAATGGATAGGGCTTAGAGTGAGTCTTACTGACATCAGTTTACTACTATTCTTTACCTACCAATCTGGATGCCCTGAATAACAGCATGAGCCCAGGTGTGGCTTTTTGTATACTGGGATTCAGCTGGTGGGCCTCCTCTCTAAAGGACCAGCCCTGGAGCCTAGAGCTGGTAGTTCCCACAGCACTGGCCTAGTATATTCATGACCGGATGACACTCCCTCTTCACTCTTGCCCAAGGTAGAGGTCCCAGGATGCCACCTCACTGAACCTTCCTGGACCATTTCGGCTCTCCACACAATGGTCCAAATTATTTCATGAGATATCCTCTTAAGGTGTTTGACTTTCTGTCCCATTAACAAGCTATAAAAAAATACCCCAGGACTGTATCCAGAACCTGAATGAGTCTCTCTACACATATTAGGAAGGGCAGTTTCTGGAAATAACTGGATTCCTCTGCTTTGGCAGATGGAGGCTTCATGGTTCTAATGTAAGGGTGGCAGGATGGTTGGTGAATACTGCGCATGTTAACTTTGCATGTTCCAGCTGTTTGGGAGAAGCATAAACTCTGTGAAATACTGGTGCTGATGGTAGCGGGGTGGAGCCAACTGAGGACACTGGGCATCCAGGGAGGGTGAAGGAAAATAAGAGCTTCCTGAAAGGGAAGTACAAGCCAGCACTGAACTTGCCCATCTTACTTCTGTTTCTAATTGAGGGAACTCATGCTGGGAGGGGAGGAAGTGGGTTGCAGAGAATAATGAGAATCATGTTTGCACAGAGACACAAACCTGAGTGGGGAGAGGGGGTTGATGACATTTTCTGTGCTTTGGCGAAAATGCTTGGTCAGGGTCTCCTGCCACTGTATTTGTCTGCATGACTCGTAGGAGAAAAGTTAAGCAGATAACACGTATAGGTCATTCCCTAAGGACCACATTAACAGATGCACAGTAAATGGGCACATGCTTCCCAATCACAGCTGGGATTTCCCACAGTTGAGTTCACTGGGACACACCTCTTTCTCCCGAAATGAAGAGCATTCTTTAAAAAGGCAGAGAAACCCCCGCATGTGAAGGCCAAGCACGGTCATCACGTGAAAGGCTTTAAGATGCAGGTTCTGTCAGAATCAATGGGAGAGACAGAACCGCCATGCCTGCCTTGGTGAGGTGGTGACCCTCACCCGGTGGGAGCTGGTGGGACAGTCCAGGAAAGCTGATGCTCTAACTCAGCCTGAAGTCCGTAGAGGTCAACCAGACCACCAGGAAGGAAAGCCAGATATGGACAAGCACAAGGACAATCTGAAATCTGTGAGGATGAACTGAAATCCATGTCTATTTCTCACTAACTCCAACCTGTGGGAGCCTTGGGTGTCCCGAGAGGGAAGCTGGTGTCCTGTTCTGACAGCAGCCGGAGGAGCTGAAGGAAGATGCGCCCCAGGCAGGTCAGTGACAATGGCCAGCACCTTGCTTTGACGTTTGTGGGGTAAAAAAAAATCTACGTGCTGCTTCGCGTCTGCCTTTCAAACATCATGGAGAATTGTTTCTTATGGCAAATGCTAGCCTGAAATTTTAGAGGGAAAGGAATGCTGGGAAATGTAGTTCCAGCTTTACTGAGTCAACAAAGCTGACAAGATCCCACAATACTGCTTCCTACAGAGCTCAGAATATTTGTCGCCTTTGAGTCTTTCTCTCCCACCCCATTTGCACTGGATCATCCATCAGTTCTGTTTATCCTTCTTTCATAGTTGCTCCTATCCCCTCATTTCTGCCACTGCTGTAGGTTGTGTTGGGGCTATTCCCCTGAATTTGAGCTCTCCTCTCTTTAATTCATATCTTGTGACTAAGCACCCAACCTGTACCCCACTTTCAGTGGCTGTCCCTTGTCATGTTCCTCCATTGCCTGAATCCCTGCTTTGTTAACCTGCTTTTCCACTCAGAACCCCAAAGCCAGGGGACACCGTGATTTTCCTAGACTTCCCAGGGACTTGTATGTTCTCTGAACCTCATTGCACAGCTCCAAAGTGGATTTTCTCTCCCGAGAGAGGACTATACACTCCCATCTTGTTGAACTAAGGTGTGGCTTTGTGACTTGCTTCTACCAAGAAGATGATAGAGGGAGGGGAGTTGTTGAGCAGGGTACCCTGCACTGGTAACCAGTCCCAGGGGAGGACTCCCAACACTCCTGCCCACTGCGTCTTGGTATCAGCAGCAGCAAAGAAAACACAATGAAGTCAAGCACTGAATGGAACAACGCTTACTTACACGGAGAAGAGACACAACAAGATCAGCTTCAATAGTGGGCATTTGTCCCCCACGGCCGAGGTCTCTCCCACAGCCAACATGAAGGAACCCGACCCCTCCCCACAGAGGAATGAGATAGCAGTTGGCCAGGTGCCATTTAAGCAGAACAAAAAAGCAGCATTGAGCCTGAAACAAGGAAAGATATTCCCACCCAAGGTGATGAGCTCAGCATAGGCAGTGTGGGCTCTTTATCTCTTGGTAAGGAAGTGATCCAGGTCCAAGACCCATTGTTAGGTGATCCAGTGGGTGTTGAAAGACTGCGTGAGACTTCCTTTCCCAACAGTAGTGATGTTTGACGTCAACATCTGTGAGCAGAAGATTCAGCACCCATCAAGAGGTTCACCATGTTCTCGGTTATCTTTGCCACACCACCGTCAATGTTCTGGATAGTGGCTGCTTCGTCTGCCTGTGTCACAGAATGAAGAAAACATGCAGCAGAACACGGCTGACCCACAATGGACATGAAATGTGAGCAACCTTTGTCAATTAATCCACTGAGTTGGGGGAGTGGGCAAATTCAAGAGCTTTGCCTGCAATGGACAGAACTTGGGGATGGATTGGATGTGAGGTAGAGAGGGATGTCAAGGGTGACTTCCAAGTCATGGCTTGCAAAGCTGGAGTGATTCACTATGATCGGAGGCATTACAGAGGGTGCAGGACTTTGATAATCAATAGTGTTGAATTGCTGAAAGTCATGCAATTATAGAAGCAGATGATCCGGGAACTCTGAGTAAACATTTGCATGAGCCACACCAAGGACACCTGAGAGCCTGGAAATGCCACACACCCAGTGCAAGGCAGTGGACCAAATGCAGGAAATGGGAAGAGGCTAAGACAGGCAAGCAAAGCTGGATCCTGGATAGGTATGGTGTAAGGCAGTTGTGTTGATCCAAGCAGACCATTAGATATGAATGAATGAGAGAACAAATTCTACTCATTCCCATACAAACAGACTTTGGCCGTTCTGTCTTCCCCATATTTATTCAAAACACATTTATACCCTACCAGGAATACTTTCTCCCCAATCCAAATTGGATTTCACATCTAAGACTTTTCATGTCTAAGACCACTTTCTCATAAAGCTGTCTGTGATTACTTGAGTGTCCAGTGTTGGGACTCTGAATGCTAATAGAAGCCATTTTCTGTACCAGGACCTGATGTTTTGCCGAAAGTCTTACTTTTGGTTTCGAGGTTCGCAGGATTCGCTGGCAAAATAACCACTCTGTACTCAGTTAAACAAGAATTTAGAGAGAGTTTATTGAATTAACAAAGATTACAGTACACTAATTAAGAAAAGAATAGTATAACTAACTAAGAAAGAATAGTAAAGACAGAGGTTTATACATCACCAAATTGGGGAAGCACCTATATCCAGATCCAAGCAGTGCTGGGAAGTCCCTTGAACAGCAAACTGGAGTCCCAACTGGGAAGGTCCTGGTGGTGCGTCGACCCCACGGGTGAGACTTCAGTTTGCCACTTGAAGGAGCCCAACTTTTAGCACCAGGCCGCAGGCTGATAACAATCAGTCTGCATGCAAGTTTGCAGCCCTGGGTATTGTCATAAATACCTTGGTCTTAACTCGTAAGTCTTGGAATGTTCTTGATCCCCTGGGGCTGGCCAGACCCTCAAGGTGCAAGAAGTCCCATGACTTACCCTCTATCTTATCTAGTGGTTTACAATGTGTGCTGGTGCCACCCCTGCTGGCCTGGGTGTAGCCCAGCAGTTCGGCATGCAGCCAGCTTTCGCGTCATTGTCCAGAGAGAGGCCTGGTGCCGCCTCTGAAGCCTGAACAAGACTACTTTACTAGCTTCCCCAACACTTGACTACACTGACGATAGGATTTTACAATTTAACAAGCACTCTCCTAAAGTTTGGCACTTTGAACTAAACTTCCTTGTGTCCTGCTTGTGTCTGGAGACTGAGGGAGGGCTAACAATAAGTTGACAAATTTTCCTGCTGCATGTATGTCAGCAAGCATGGCCTATAGTGGTACTAGTGCTGGGATGAGATATGACCCTAAATGCAGAGGTCAAAGTACTTTTGGTTTAGGATAATGCCAGGAATTTACTTTTGTTTCCTCCAACCCCAACTTTTCATTATGAAGAATTTCAAACATAAAGGAAGATGGAAAAAAAATCTCAAAGATGATACAAACAGATGGAGAGATATACCATGTTCTTGGGTTGGAAGAATCAATATTGTGAAAATGATTATACTACTCAAAGTAATCTACAGATTCAATGTAATCCCTATCAAATTACCAATAGAATTTTTCACAGAATTAGAACAAAAAATTTTACAGTTTGTATGGAAACACATAAAAACCCCAAATAGCCAAAGCAATCTTGAGAAAGAAAAACAAAGCTGGAGGATTCAGGCTCCCTGACTTCAGACTATACTACAAAGCTACAGTAATCAGAACACTATGATACAGGCACAAAAACAGAAATATAGATCAATGGAACAGGATAGAAAGTCCAGAGATAAATCCACACACCTATGGTCACCTAATCTATGACAAAGAAGGCAAGGATATACAATGGAGAAAAGACAGTCTCTTCAATAAGTGGTGCAGGGAAAACTGGACAGCTACATGTAAAAGAATGAAACTAGAACATTCTCTGACACCATACACAAAAATAAACTCAAAATGGATTAAAGACCTAAATGTAAGACCGGATACCATAAAACTCTTAGAGGAAAACGTAGGCAGAACATTCTCTGATATAAATCACAGCAAGATCTTTTTTGATCCATTTCCTAGAGTAATGAAAATAAAAACCAAAATAAACAAATGGGACCTAATTAAACTTAAAAGCTTTTGTACAGCAAAGGAAACCATAAACAAAATGAAAAGACAACCTACCAAATGGGAGAAAATATTTGCAAACAAAGCGATTGACAAGGGATTAAGCTCCAAAATTTACAACCAGCTCATGCAGCTCAATATCAAAAAAACAAACAACCCAATCAAAAAAATGGGCAGAAGCCCTAAATAGACATTTCCCCAAAGAAGACATACAGATGGCCAAGAGGCACATGAAAAGATGCTCAGCATCACTAATTATTAGAGAAATGCAAATCAAAACTACAATGAGGTATCACCTCATATTGGTTAGAATGCGCATCATCAGAAAATGTACAAACAATAAATGCTGGAGAGGGTGTGGAGAAAAGGGAACCCTCTTGCACTGTTGGTGGGAATGTAAATTGATACAGCCACTATGGAGAACAGTATGGAGGTTCCTTAAAAAACTAAAAATAGAACTACCATACGACCCAGCAATTCCACTACTGGGCATATACCCAGAGAAAGCCATAGTGCAAAAAGACACATGCGGGACTTCCCTGGTGGCACAGCGGTTAAGAATCTGCCTGCCAATGCAGGGGACATGGGTTCAAGCCCTGGTCCGGGAAGATCCCACATGCCGCAGAGCAACTAAGCTCATGCATCACAACAACTGAGCCTGCGTGCCACAACTACTGAAGACCGCATGCCTAGAGCCCGTGCTCTGCAACAAGAGAAGCCACCACAACGAGAAGCCTGCTCACTGCAACGAAGAGTAGCCCTGCTCGCCACAACTAGGGAAAGCCCACGCGCAGCAACAGAGACCCAACGTAGCCAAAATAACCAAACAAAATTAAAAAAAAAAAAAAAAGACACATGCACCCCAATGTTCATTGCAGCACTATTTACAATAGCCAGGTCATGGAAGCAACCTAAACATCCATAAAGAGATGAATGGATAAAGAAGACATGGTACATATATACAGTGGAATATTACTCAGCCATAAAAAGGAATGAAATTGGGTCATTTTTAGAGACGTGGATGGACTTGGAAACTGTCATACAGAGTGAAGTGAGTCAGAAAGAGAAAAACAAATATCGTATATTAATGCATATATGTGGAATCTAGAAAAATGGTACCGATGAACCAGTTTGCAAGGCAGAAATAGAGACACAGGTGTAGAAAACAAACGTATGGACACCAAGGGGGGGAAAGGGTGAGGTGGGATGAGTTGGGAGACTGGGATTGACATATATACACTAACATGTATAAAATAGATAACTAATGAGAACTTGCTGTACAGCACAGGGAACTCTACTTCACTTCGCTGACAGTAGAAACTAACACAACATTGTAAAACAACTATACCCTAATAAAAAAAAATGGGCAGAAGATCTAAATAGATATATCTCCAAAGAAGACATACAGATGGACAAGAGGCACATGAAAAGATGCTCAACATCACTAATTATTAGAGAAATGCAAATCAAAACCACAATGAGATATCACCTCACACTGTTCAGAATGGGTATCATCAGAAAATCTACAGATGATAAATGCTGGAGAGGGTGTGGAGAAAAGGGAACCCTCCTACAGTGTTGGTGGGAATATAAATTGATACAACCACTATGGAGAACACTATGGAGGTTCCTTAAAAAACTAAAAATAGAGCTACCATATGATCCAGCAATCCCACTCCTGGGCATATATCCAGAGAAAACCATAATCCAAAAAGATACATGTACCCCAATGTTCATTGCAGCACTAGTTACAATAGCCAGGACATGGAAGCAACCTAAATGTCTGTTGATGGAGGAATGGATAAAGAAGATGTGGTACATATATACAATGGAATGTTACTCAGCCATAAAAAAGAATGAAATAATGCCATTTGCAGTGACATGGGTGGACCTAGAGATTGTCATACTGAGTGAAGTAAGTCAGACAGAGAAAGACAAATATCATATGATATCACTTATATGTGGAATCTAAAAAAATGGTACAAATGAACCTATTTAAAAAACAGAAATAGAGTCACAGACGTGGAAAACAAACTTACGGTTACCAAGAGGGAAGAGGGGGAAGGATAAATTGGGAGATTGGGATTGACATATACACACCACTATATATAAAATAGATAACTAATAAGAACCTACTGTATAGCACAGGAAACTCTACTCAATACTCTGTAATGACCTATATGGGAATAGAATCTAAAAGAGAGTGGATATGTGTATATGTATAACTGATTCACTTTGCTGTACAGCAGAAACTAACACAACATTGTAAATCAACTATACTCCAATAAAAATTTAAAAATACAACAAAAAAGGGAAGAAAAAAGAATAAAACATCTTAACGAACATCTGAATACCTACCATTTAGATTAGACAATTGTTAACATTTTACTATCTTTGCTTTATCTTCTCTATTTTCTGATCCATTTGGAAGTAAGTTACAGACATCAAGCATTCCATCTTAAATAATTCAGGTACATGTCTTAAAAGTAGGGGCATTCTCCTACATAATGATTATACTATTAGCAGTACTTCCCTACTATCAGTTAATATCCAGGACATATTCAAATTATCCAATTATCTCCCAAACTTCTTTTATAGCTGTATATTTTCTAAAACCAAGATCTAACCCATTTGGCTATTAAGTGAGTCTGACTCTTAAAGAAAAATAGGAATTATTGAATAAAAAATATATAAAAAGCCCAAAATAAAGAGTAGTGGGTATAAAAACACAGGGGATGGTTAAAGGGAACAGCAGAGTAATATCCTATGACCCAACAGCCAACAGAATTTGTGGGGAATGATTTTAAAGGAGCATGAAGAACCAGACCATGAACAATTTTGAATATTATTACTCCAAGAGGCTTTGAATTCATTCTTCTGTTGAGGTGGGTTTTACCATCCTATAAAATTTGACAATGTCAGGACTGAATACTCAGCCGTAGAAGAATCTCACTGGCATGATATTCGTTAGTACTGGTCTCCTTTCTACCTAAATCCTTCCACTACAGCATCTTAAATAATCAGATTTTTAAAGCAGTCCTCTTCAATGTTTGACTTAAAGCTGACCACATCCAAGTCTTTTTCACCTAGGGGGTTTCGTTTATTCTCAAAGGGACAGCATATTTTTCCTTTAAAGGACTGATGTGCCTCCTCAAAGGGTTACCCTGATGGTCCTAGGCAACGGAAGGCCACAGGGGAACTTGACCCCTCTCCCTGCCTTCTGGAAGCCTGTCACGGGGATTTCATCACAGACCCTCTAAGGCTGGAACCTATGTTGTCCTGGTCATTTATAGGGATGAGCCTTTGCCTTTTCTGATGAAAATGTGGAAGTTCTTTGTACCAGTTATAATTAGCTTACCATT
The DNA here is from genome assembly GCF_965194825.1 of Balaenoptera physalus. Taxonomy (NCBI): domain Eukaryota; kingdom Metazoa; phylum Chordata; class Mammalia; order Artiodactyla; family Balaenopteridae; genus Balaenoptera; species Balaenoptera physalus. The sequence goes on along the minus strand of NC_138891.1, from coordinate 8,992,439 downwards.
GATGTGAAAACCACATGTAATTCAGCATTTTCCCCCTTTATTTCTAGCTGAGGACTCAAAGGCCAAGAGAGGTTAAACTACTTCTCTGGGGTCACAGTGCAAGACAGTGGGGAATAATCACCTTCAGTGGACATGGCTACGTGCCAGTTACTAAGTTCTGTGATCTACATAGCATGTCTCCCTGGCGGGATTACCTGACCAACTCACATGACATCAGATGTGCAGGGAGCTGTAGTTACTTTAATTCTCTGTACCTGCTTTGACTTTTCTCATGGTCCCCCAGCCCTTGGATAGCTATGACCACGCCCACTTGCCAATGACTACTGGTGAGTCTTTTTCAGTTTTACCTCTCTTAGTTTAATCATTCAGGAGAGTCGAAGTACAGCCTCTGATGATGATTCTTTCAGGCAAAAGTTCAGCCTCTTGCTCTTCTCTCAAAAATGGCTTCTGGGTGTTTGGGGGAGGGCAGGGAAAAGGGATCCTTGTAACCACACTGTCTTAGGTTGGGTTTTCCAGAAGTAGACCTTGAGATGAGGATTCTTTAAAGAAATGCTCCCAAGGAGCGCCTGGGAGGGAGTCCTCAGGGGGCTTCTAGAATTCTGGTAACATCTTGATCTAGAGAGCTGTTTCACTGGTGCGTCATCATTAGAAAATTTGTCAAGTTGTATGTGTATTAGTGCACATTTATGTATGTATGCTACATTAAAAAATTCCAAGGGGTGGGGAGGGATAAATTAGGAGTTTGAGATTAACAGATACACACTGCTGTATGTAAAAAAGATAAACAGCAAGGACCTAAAATAAGAAAAAAAAATTCCATCTGTATATTTTTCTGGATATGGATATAGGAGCAACCAATTTATAAATATTGGATATATGGATATGGATCCTATGGATAAAGTTTACGGAAATAGGAGCAACCAATTTTTTTTTATCATTTTGTACTAACAATGGTATCTTTAAAAAAAATAGCTTTATTGACACATAATTCATGTACCATAAAATTCACTCTTAAAATGTACAATTCAGCGGTTTTTAGTATATTCACAGAGTGGTTTAACCATTACCATTATTTAGTCTCATAACATTTTCATCACCCCTCCCCCCCAAAGAAACCCTATACCATTAGCAGTCACTCCCCATACACTCCTCCCCTATCCTGGCAACCACTAATCTACTCTGTGTCTCTGTGGATTTGCCTATTTTTGACAGGTTATATAAATACAGTCACACAACGTGTCATTTGTGACAGGCATCTTTCACTTAGGATACTGTTTTCAAGGTTTATCCATGTGCTATATCAGTATATCATTCCTTTCTATTGCCAAATAATATTCCATTGTGTGGATATGCTACATTGTGTTTATTGATTCATCAGTTGATGGACATTTGGGTTGTTTCTGTTTTTTGGTTATTATGAATAATGCTACTATGAGCACTCATGTGCAGGCTTCTATGTGGACATATGTTTTTAGAGCTATTTCTATTTAACCAAATAGAAACTTAAACACTTGCACATTATACAACACTCTTCCAATTTACCTTTTAGATTAAAGAAGAAGTCGATACAGTAATAGAATATTTAGAACTACGACTCATATTCACATCGTATTGAAACTCAGAGTGTTACATCAAAAGTGCACTCAGAGGAAATTTCATACACTTAAATGTTATCACACTGAAAAGAAGAAAAATGAGTGAATTATGCATTCACCTCAGGAAACTCGAAAAGAACAAGAGGAACAATAACAAACAGGAGGAACCAGTAAAAGAATAGGAGGAAGAGCCAGCCAAGTAATGGTGCAATTTCAGGCAAAGGCAGGTAGACGGTAGCCTCACCCTGGTCCTGCAGGGAACTCTGAGGTCTTAAGTGCTTTCCCAAAGTAGTCCCCACTTGAGGACTTAAGGTGAAGAGATTGGGCTTTCTTATTCCCTCCATAGTCGTTCCAGTAGCCTGAAAGACATCTCCAAAGAAGAGTCTCAAGTGCAGGCATTGGAGGCAAAAGCACACTGGAAGGGGTGGTGGGGGGCTGTTAGGAGACACCAGGGAATCCGGGCAGAGCATCGACGGTGTCCACCTCATGGTGTCTTCTGGCTTTCCTGGTCTTTGTAGAATTGTCCTTTGTCTACATGGTCGCATCTTACCACATGGGCCAAGAGAACAGACTGAATTACCTAAGCTGCTAGAGGTGGCAGCTCGTATAACTGAGAGTACAGTTAACTGGCTTGGCCAGGACCTGGGAGTCTTCCCATGTGACCGTGCCTTGTTTAACCCGTGCACCTATATGCACGCCTACCTGCCAAGCTTCACATTGGCACACCCTCCCCTGTTCATGGCTTAGGCAGTTTACCGCAGGGTCTTGGCACTGAGGTGACCTTGTGCTTTCCCACTATGAGTCCCAGAAAGCCCTTGGGCTCTCATCTCATTTACCTTTCTATCTCCCCTTGGGGGCATGGGAGAACTTTCAAGTTCCGTCCACACCTAACTTGGACTCAGGAAAGCTAAGCCCTGGGTCTTACTCTGCCTAACCCTGCTCTTGTTTGACCTGAAGGGGGCTGTCCCTGAAGCTGGAGTCTGGGCAGCCTGGGAGGCAATGTCCTCCTGTGCCTTCAAATTGAGTTTGTGAAAATCCCCTCTGGTCCCGTCACTTTGTCCAACTCTCAAAACCCGTGCCATTTTCAGAGAAGCTCATCTCCTTCCTCTTGCATTTCTCTCTTCTCGAAATCCTATGAGAAGTAGGACATGTGGGGCTTTTCACTTCCTAGGTATCACATCCTCCTTACCTAGGGCAGCAGGCCCTGTGGCCTTGGCCAAAGGTGGATGGGATACTCAGCTTCACTATGAAAGATGAGTCAGCTTCTCTTGATAAGTTAAAGCTGGAGATAAGGGAATTCAGAAGTTCCTTTTCTTTTTTAAATTTTTTAAAAAAATTATTTATTTATTTTTATTTTTGGCTGCCTTGGGTCTTTGTTGCCCCGCGCTGGCTTTCTCTAGTTGTGGCGAGCGGGGGCTACTATTCGTTGCAGTTCGCAGGCTTCTCATTGGGTGGCTTCTCTTGTTGCAGAGCACGGGCTCTAGGCGCACGGGCTTCAGTAGTTGTGGTACTCGGGCTCAGTAGTTGTGGCTCGCAGGCTCTACAGTGCAGGCTCAGGAGTTGTGACGTACGGGCTTAGTTGCTCCGCGGCATGTGGGATCTTCCCAGACCAGGGCTCGAACCTGCGTCCCCTGCACTGGCAGGCGGATTCTTAACCACTGCACCACCAGGGAAGTCCAAAAACTCCTTTTCTTTTGACAGAACTTTGCTTTTCAGTCTTGCTATGCATTTGAAAATTCTGTTTTCCAAGTCAGAGGCTAAACTATAGCTTTCTTTGCATTCTTGTTTAGCAGTCCTAATTCCCCCCAAGGCAGATGGATGCCTCAGGCTGCCTAGAGAGACCTGTCTCTTGAAGAAAGGGTGGGGTTGGGGGGGAGGGGGGTGTCAGGGGAAAAACAGTAATGTTATTATTAGAGCCCGTACAATTCTGACCCAATATTCCGACTTACAACTTGAAGGTTGGTATCAGGTTGTAGATTCCATCTAATCATCCAAATTCCTTAGGAGACAAAATCCCTGAAGCCAATATCTGCTACTATGGAAACAGAGAAGCACCCTGTGGGGCTCCTGGGCACTGAAGCCTTTTTGTCCCAGTTTCTTGTAGGCAAGACTCCAGCCTCCATGACCTTCCCTGAGGGCAGATTTGAACAGTTGCTAATCAAGGGAGGAGCCTTCAAGAAACCACCTGAGGCAAGATTAAAGGGACCAGAGAAGCTCATCAAGATCAGTAATCTTGCACATGCCCTAATCTTACCAGCAACCCCACCCTTGAACTATTGTTATAAAACCCCTCATCAAATCCTCCCAGGTTGGGACACATTGTTTTCGAGGTAGGAGCCTGCTGTGTCCCCCTTTGCCGGGCAAAACAATAAAACTATTCTTTTCTACTTCACTCAAAACTCTGTCACTCACAGACCTACTAGAGAATGGACTTGAGGATATGGGGAGGGGGTGGGGTGAGATGTGACAGGGTAAGAGAGTGTCATGGACATATATACACTACCAAATGTAAAATAGATAACTAGTGGGAAGCAGCCGCATAGCACAGGGAGATCAGCTCGGGGCTATGTGACCACCTAGAGGGGTGGGATAGGGAGGGTGGGAGGGAGGGAGACGCAAGAAGGAAGAGAAATGGGAACATATTGTATATGTATAACTGATTCACTTTGTTATAAAGCAGAAGCTAACACACCATTGTAAGGCAATTATACTTCAATAAAGATGTTTAAAAACAAAACAAAACAAAACAAAAAACAAAAAAACCCCTCTGTCACTGAGATTCGATTCACACTGGTGCAGAGAGGCCGAGCTTTCAGCATCACTGTTGGCATGTCGTCAACACATGTGCAATCTCCACCTCAATATTCCACTCAGTGTGTGGCACCCAAAATTGTAGAAAGCTGTAAATGATCACAAAAATGATCATTCCTTGCAGTAGACCACTATTTTTTACAATAGACTATAATTTTAAGAAAATGGCATAACTTCCTAGTTAGTGGGTTCTTTAGTCCCCAACTCAAATGGCCTTTTATGGGTTTTTCCTTTTGCCTCAGACTCCAATAGGGCTCTGCATGGTACTGTTACTGGTCCAGTCTTTATTTAAAATTTTGATATTTTGTTCATCATAGATATTTTTGCATTAATTTTTGACCTTTAAGAATTATACATTAAAATATTACATATCTTGATTACTGAGGTTTTCTTTTGGTTAAAACAAAATTTTATTCTTTTTCTTTAATTGAAATATAGTTGATGTACAATGTTGTGTTAATTTCTGTTGTACAGCAAAGTGATTTAGTTATTCATATACATACATTCTTTCTTCTATTCTTTTCCATTATGGTTTATCACAGGATATTGAATATATACCCTGTGCTATACAGTAGGACCTTGTTGTTTATCCATCCCATATATAATAACTTGCATCTGCTAACCCCAAATTTCCAATCCATCCCTTCCCTACTGATTACTGAGTTTTTTGATACCCCCTTAAATTCTGCACCTGGGGCAAGTGCCTCTCTTGTTTCCCTCTCTTGTCCTTGAGATCCAACTCCACACAGCCTTCTCTCATGTCACTAAATGGATTCAAAATTTTCTTTATATTCTAATGAACTTACTGCTAGAATAATCTATGTACATGTCTTATTACCCATCTTGCTCCCTCAGTTGTAAGCCACTGGAATCTAGAATCCTGTTTTGATTCACCTTTGCATCCTTTTAACAACTGCTAAAGTACCTTGTACAATAAAGTTTTATTTAAGGAGTAAAGCACATTCTGTTTCCTAAGGAGAGAAAATGTAAAATACATTTTAGAAAAATGTATATCAGAATGGTCAGTTTTTTTTTTTTTTTGAAGCAAGTGTGCTTTTAGGTCATCTTGGAAATTTACTTAATATTGAACACCTTATTTTTGTATGATGCAATATAAGTGAATTATTACTGTATTACACTGTTTCTGTTCCCCTTAGCATACCATGACTAAGTAGTTAGAAAGGTGGTAGAGAAATACACTGAAGAGAAGAGGGATAAAAATCTAGAATTAAATGTTTTCCCTTTGTAGTCTAGCAAAAGGATAGTCCACATGCAGATACCCAGGAGTTGATTGTACAATTTATCTTTAAGCAATTTGATGCAGTGTTGCCATAGGACATGACACAGTAATTTATTTCTAAAATGTTAGATTCCGTTAGTATTTTCAGATCAAACTTTGTTTTCTTCTTGACATAATTGATTACTGCTTTCATTGGGATTTATTTTAAAGTAATTCTGAACTGAAAAACTGCAAGGAAAGTAAAAACTGCACATTTCTCTATTAGGGCAGCTGTGTCTAGAACAGCACAGCAAGATGCTTTTTTTTTTTTTTTTAGCTATTTGATTTCTCTATCTCTTTATTGCTCTAATCATTGTAGAAAGGACTCCAAGTCACACATCAGTGTTTTGAATGAATATTATGGGCCACATAGGTTGAAAACATTCCACCATCAGCAGTAGTGATTGAGTACATGAAACACAGAGATTTGAGGGTACCATGAATGAATTGTGCCTTTTTAGATGCTTTACTTCCACTATACAGTCAAGTCCTTTCTGGCATTTCCCCACATCCATCAGTTAGCTATTGCTGTATAACAAAAACCCCCAAATTTTTGCAGCATAAACCAATAATCATTTATTATTTCTTACGAATTTATAGATTGACAGGGAGGTTCTGCTGACCTGGAATAGGCTTGCCTAGTCTTGGGTAGGCTCCCTCATGGGTCTATGGCCAGCTGGTGGGTCAGCTGGGGGCCAGGTGGTCTAGGACTGGCCAGGATGGGAGCTTACATTGCTCTGTAGCAGGCGAGCCTGGGCTTGTTACCATGGCAGTGGTGTGGTTCCAAGAGGAAGAGAGCAAAAACATGCAACCCCCCCTTTGAGTTTAGGCCCAGTACTCTCATACTGTTGTTTCAGCTTCAATCTATGGCCAAAGAAAGACATAAGCCCATCTGAGAATCTCTGGAATGAGCTACAAAGTCACATCACATGAGGCATTGATCCAGGGAAGGGAATAATTGGCGTGAGCCCTTTTTAGAATCAATCTACCATACAGCGTGAGACGGTCTCTTGACTTATTCTCTAAAATATTTGAGATAGATTTCAGAATATATACAGTTATGCAAAAAGAGATAGATTTCAGAATATATACAGTTATGCAAACAATTTTAACATAATAAATAAAAATGTAAGATTAGGGTTAGGGTTAGCAGAATTCTAAGATGATCCCCAAGATTCCTGCCCCTTGGTATACATGTCATCTATAATCTTCTCCCCTTGAGTTTGGGCAGGATCTGTGGACACAACGGGATAGTTTCTCCCTTAAGTTACATCAGATGGCCAAAGTGATAACATGGCCACTTCCATGACTATGTGACATTGTGTAAGACTATCTTTGCAGACTGGAGAGGTTCTCCTGCTGGCTTTGAAGAAGTAAGCTGTGATGCTGTGAGAGGGCTGGGAGAGGGCCATGTGACAAGGAACCATGAAGGCCTCCATGGAGCTGAGAATGGCCCCTGGTTGACGGCCAGCAAGGAAGTGGGGACCTCAGTCCTACATCTGCACAAAACTAAATTCTGCAAACAACTATGTGATCTTGAGTTCCAGAAAGGAATGCAGTCCAACCGTCACCTACACTGCAGCTTTGTGAGACCCTAAGCAGAAGAATTAGCTAAGCTCTGCCCGACTCCTGACCCACAGAAGCAGAGATAATAAACGCATGTTGTTTTAAGCCACTAACCTTGTGGTAATTTGGTATGCAGCAATAGAGAACTCATACATCAGGGGGAAAATCCAAATAAGACTTTAAGATCCAGACAAATGGAAAATGAGAACAAAGTTTTGTAGACACCACAGATAGGGGTTTTGGAGAGTTATTAAGTTGAAACACAAATTTAATTCTGAGACTCTTGGAGGCCAAAATCAAAGGGAAAATATAATCTTTATTATTGCATTCACTTTTGTGTGAAGCATGTCATTCCTCTTTCAGACTTGAAAGACATGAGCATCCCAAATGTGAATGGGATATTCACAATTCACAATTCATTCAACAATTCACAATTGTTACCAATCAGTATCAATCCTTGGCTAGTAATATCAGAAAGTTGAAGCTGATGTGTGGGATTTAGAGATATGTGAGATATCAAGACAAAAGGACGATTCAATTTAGGGGGTACTCCACAGTTGCTGCTGGGTTAGGAAGTCAGATGGGATTGTCTAAAAAGCGCTGGCATTCAAGTGCAACTGTAGCAGATGAGATTTCTCCGAGACAGAAGCAGCAGCTCCCCAGTGGAAAATCTCTCACATCTCCCAGGCCGAGCAGAGTGAGGGAGGGGACCAGCTTTAGCATCTCCTACCTCTGCTACCAACCTTGCCATCCATGAGACCCAACTGATGAGGAGTCGTGGATCGATTTGGGCTGGAGGCTGAGCCGGGCTGAAGAGGCAGCTAGAAGAATCACTCAGTAATCTTGGTTTGAGATGGAGGTATTCTGGACTAGCAATGTGGTGATGGGGACAGAAGTGGGTGGTTTGGAGAGAAATTTAAGGGGTGTCTGATGAATGGAAACACCAAATGGGGGTATCCAGAGATGTAGAAGGAAAACTACAAGAGAGGAATGTCACAGAAACCAAGGAGGAAGTCATGTCAGACGAGAGTGGTCAGCCACTTCAGGTGCTACAGGGAGATAAATTAAGATAACTGGGAAGTTTTCATCACATGTGTCAGTTCAGGGGTGATCTGAGATCTTTAGTAATGAGAGGGGAGAAAATGGGATCCAGAATCCAGGTGAAAGACTCGCCTTGGATAGGAGGGACAAATTTTCCTAGCAATGAGTGAGAAAAAGAGGCAAGGAAGGTGTTTTTCTTCCCCCCAGAGGAGAAGGGTAGGAAAGGGAATTTAATGTAGTTCCTACTGGATTTTTTCCACTTTCTCTGTCAAGCAGGAAGAGAGTGGCACTGAGGGTAAGTGAGGACATTCCTTGAGCTGGCCGCTGCACATGAGAGGCAAAGATGGCCATCACAAATAGAGGCACTTCCTGGAACTCCCTGGTGGTCCAGTGGTTAGGACTCGGCGCTTTCATTGCTGGGGCCCGGGTTCGATCCCTGGTTGGGGAACTAAGATCCTGCAAGCTGCGTGGCGTGGCCAAAAAAAAGAGGAATTTCTGGTCAACGGTAAGGCTCAACTGTGGATGCAGAACATGGTGTTTTCTGTATCTCCTCACTCACCATTAGTTGAGGGCTGCTTACAGGGCACTTAGCACTCCTGACTGCCCTGTGAACTCTGGCTGAGCCTGCTCCACAGACATACAAAGTCATCAGAGATAGAGGTGCAGGTATCCTTGGTAAGCAACCGTTGGGGGATGGAGGTGGATGCTGAGGTGGATGGGTGGGGCACTGACAGGTGTGCGATAGCCATACGGAGGAGAAAATATCCAAGTTTGGAGACAAAAAGGAAAGGCTAAGTGAGAGTCCCGGCAGAGAAGTGGTTGATGTGGTGTGATGGAGCATGGGATCTAGCCTGGATAAGGAAGGAAATAAAATTAGGAAGGGGTTGAGAGATTCTACAGAGGGGGAGGCAAGGGGAGCTCCGTGGACCCGGATCTCTTAAGGAGAGCAGAGCAGGTATAATGAGTAGAGAAATAACCAGGTGGGAAAAACTTGTACATTTGAGTTGAAAATTTTACAGATGGTCCAGTTATGCATCCGTGACAAGACCACAGCATGTGTCACAGGAGCCGGCTGCTGAAATACAGAAGATGCACATCCTAGAAACTAAAGAGGTCAAGGGCCTGTGAGGCAGGGATATTGAATGATATTTCTTGGGCAGTGCAAGATCTGGACTGTGAACAGGCACCAATATTTTGATGATTGTGAGGGAAAGACTAGGGCATAGATCGTCTGTAAGCTCCAAGAGGGCAGGGATAACATCTCTCATCTTTACCACTATATCCCAGTGCCTACCACAGTGTCTTGCAAATTACCTCCACTCCCTCAGTTATTGGCTTCAAACAACGATCAACATTTATCAGCTCCCAGTTTCTGTGGATTAGATATTGAAGAGCAGCTTAGCTGGGTGCTTCTGGTTCAAGGTCTCTCATGAGGTTGCAGTCAAGATGCTGGCTGGTGCTGTGGTCATTTGAAGTCTTTTTTTTTAAATGATATGAATGCATATCTATTGACAAGGAACACTACTATGATTATTATTAAGGTGTAAAAGCAAGATGCACATGGAGTTACCATATGACACAGCAATTCCACTCCAAGGTATATACCCAAGCGAAGTGAAAACATACTTGTCCACATGTGTTCACAGCACCATTATTCATAATAGCAAATGTCCATTGACTGGTGAATAAACAAAATATGGTATATCAACACAGTGGAATATTATTCAGCCATAACAAGGGATGATGTACTGATACATGCTACAACATAGATGAATCTTTATAAACATTATACTAAGTAAAAGAAGCCAGTCACAAAAGACCACATATTGTATGATTCTACTTACATAAAATGTCCAGAATAGGTAAATCCAGAGATAGAAAGTAGAAGTAGACTGATGGTTGCTTAGGACTGATTGGAGGAAACTGTTGATGAGTATGGGCTTCTTTTTGGGAAGATGAAAGTGTTCTGGAATCAGATAGTGGTGAGAGTTGCACAAGTCTGTGAATATACTAATAACCATTGAAGTATACACTTTAATAGGGTGATTTTCCCAGCGTCATTTTTTTTTTTACAGAAATAGAAAAATCTATCCTAACATTAATCTGGAATCTCAAGGGATCCCAAGTAGTCAAAACACTCTTGAAAAAGAAGAATGAAGTTGGAGATCTCACACTTCCTGATTTCAAAATTTACTATGAAGCTACAGTAATCAAAATAGTGTGGTACTGGCATAAAGACAGACATATAGGCCAATGCAGTAGAATAGAAAGCCCATAAATAAATTCTTATATATATGATCAAATGATCTTTCCAAGTGTGCCAAGACCATTCAGTGGGGAAAGGACAGTCTTTTCAACAAATGGTGTTGGAAAAACTGGATATCCACATGCAAAAGAATGAAGTTTGTTCCTTATCTTATACCATATACAGAAATTAAAACAGATTAAAGACCCAAATGTAAGACCCCAAGCCATGAAAATCCTAGAAGAAAACAGGGGAAAAGCTTCATGACATTGGATTTGGCAATGATTTATTAGTATGACACCAAAAGTACAGGCAGTAAAACCAAAAATACACAAGCGGAACTTTATCAAACTTAAAAACTTCTGCTCATCAAAGGATACTATCAGCAGAGTGAAAAGGTGACACATGGAATGGGAGAAAGTATTTGCAAATCAAATATCTGATAAGGGGTTAATATCTAGAACATATAAAAAACCCCTACAACTCAACAATAGAAAAACAAATAACCTGATTTTAAAAAGGGCAAAGGATTTGAATAGACATTTCTCCAAAGATGATTCAAATGGCCAACAAGCATAAGAAAAGATATTCAAATCACTAATAATTAGAGAAATGCAAATCAAAACCACAGTAAGTATACTCAATACATCTTGTAATAACCTATAATGGAAAAGAATCTGAAAAAGAATATATATATATATTCTTTTATATATATGTATAACTGAATCACTTTGCTGTACACTTGAAACTAACAACATTGTAAATTAACTATACTTCAATAAAACAAACAAACAAACAAAATACAGTGAGATATCACTTCACACCATTGGAATAGCCACTATCAAAAGAATAGACATTAACAAGTGTTGGCAAGGATGTGGAGAAACTGGAACCCTTCAGCACTGTTGGTGGGAGTGTGAAATGGTGCAACCACTATGGAAAACAGTATGGAGGTTCCTTAAAAATTAAAAATAGAACTATCATATGATCCTGCAATCCCACTTCTGGGTATATGCCCAAAAGAACTAAAAGCAGGGTCTCGAAGAGATATTTCCACACACACGTACATAGCATCACTATTCACAACAGCCAAGAGATGGAAGCAACCTAATGTCCACTGATGAATGGATAAACAAAATGTGGTATATACATAAAACGGAATATTATTCAGCCCTAAAACTTAGACATCCTGTCACATGCTACAACATGGATGAGCCTTGAGGACGTTATGTTAAGTGATATAAGCCAGTTACAAAAGACACTGTATGGTTCCATTTATATGAGGTATCTAAAGTGGTGAAATTCATAGAGACAGAAACAGAATGGTGGTTGCCAGGCCTAGGGGAATGGGGAGATGAACTTTATTTATTTATTTTTATTAATTTATTTATTTACTTATTTTTGGCTGCATTGGGTCTTCATTGCTGCGTGCAGGCTTTTCTCTAGTTGCAGTGAGCGGGGATTATTCTTTGTTGTGGTGCTCAGGCTTCTCATTGCGGTGGCTTCTCTTGTTGCGGAGCATGGGCTCTAGGCGCACAGGCTCAGTAGTTGTGGCTCTCGGGCTCTAGAGCGCAGGCTCAGTAGTTGTGGCCCACAGGCTTAGCTGCTCTGCGGCATGTGGGATCTTCCTGGACCAGGGCTTGAACCCGTGTCCCCTGCATTGGTAGGCGGATTCTTAACCACTGTGCCACCAGGGAAGCCCTGGGGAGATGCACTTTAATGGGTTTAGTTTCAGTTTAGCAAGACAAAAAATTCTGGAGATCTGTTGCACAGCAGTGTGAATATATGTAACACTACTGAACTGTATGCTTAAAATGGTTAACATAGTTAAAAAGAAAAAAGGGTGGATTTTAGGATATGTGCGTTATATCTCAAAAAAAGTTATATGAAAAAATTTTAAAGCAAGTTGCAAAACTGTTTGTAAAAAATGTGTACATAGAACAGAAATAAAATGTAAGAATCTATTGAAAATGTTAACAGTGGTTGGATTACATGTGAAAATCTATATTTTTCTGCACCTTCAGACTTTTCTTCTGGTGATAATGTATTACCTTAATGTATAAAAAACAAAGCACTTCCTCTGTTTAGGGGTCAAAACAAGAAAGGTGATACCTGAGCTGGAGTGTCTGTAGTCACAGGAGATGGCGATTCACTAACTTTTGGCTCACTTGGGGATGCAGCTGACCCTTGCGACTCCTAGCTGGCTGGCCGGTCTGGAAACAAAGCATCACTGCTGTCTTTTTCAAATGAGAAGTTGCCGTGAGTTTGAGGACAGTCGTCCTTCCCAATGCCTATAATTACCTCCTTAACACTGGAGTCTACAGGAAGGATGTTTTTCTCTACCAGCTCCATAGGACCAGGTCTTTGAGCAATCTTTTCATTCAGATCATCAACTAGTTGAGCTCTTTTCATCTTCATCTGAGTAGCCTGCAAGGATGGCTCTGCAAACATTCTTTCTAAAATGGGCATCCTGACAAGTTCAGAACCATCGAGTGGGCTCCAGATCTTGTGCTTCAGAAAGGTTATGGTTCTGGCCCCTTCCAAATCTTTTAATTGCTCATGGAATGTCGCTGGGCTCTTCGGAGGTGGCATGATGCCCTGGTCCACTAGCTGTCCTCTCGTCCTCTTTGTTGCAGCCTCGGCTGGTGCATAATCTTCCTTTTGTTCCGAGGGGGCAGGTGCTGACTGGAGAGCAAGGAGAGCCCCTGGAATTCGTGAGCAATGGCTTCACTTTGAGGACTTGGAGCAAGATGGGTTAAAAGGTCCCACTTCATCCTCGGTGTCTAGTGTCCCTGTGTGACCCATTGTGTTCCAGCCTCCGGCAGCAGGGGCTACGAGACACCTCTTAAATGGGGCCTGTTGAAGAGACTCAGTAAAAATATTTAATTATTTTACTGTCTTACACTCTCTTTCTCAGCACCTTCACTGTGAACCTCCCAGGCCACCTTCTGCCCGCGCTGCCGCCCGCGATCTCGTGAGACCGTCATTTGCAGTCTTGACTGAGGTTAGAGGATCCACTTCCAAGGTGTCTCTCCCTCGTTTGGCTGACACGTTGGTGTTGGTTGTTGGCAGAAGTCCTCAGCTCCTTGCTACGTGGCCGTGTGTTGAAGTACAGAACACAGGAGTAAAAAGTAAGTGTGCAACTTTAAGAATAGGGGGTTCCGTTTGGAGCATTTCATTGGAAGGTGCCTCAGGGACAACTTTGGGGATTTCGAAGGGCAGTTAGATATATGAGTCTGGTGATCAGAGGCAAAGATGGAACGGAAATAAAGATTTAGTAGTTGTCAATACATAGGCAGTAACTCAAACCATGGAGTGGATGAGACGGCTGAACGGGAAAACCTCAGGGGAGGGAGTTTTGGAAGAGGCAGGGGAGATGCTGGGATCATGGGAGAATCCACAGCCTCAATTTGAGAAGGTTGTCAAGGAGACACTGGTCCTGGAGGAGGGTCACATTCAGTCATGGCCAGCAGTCCCAGGGAACATAGAGATGCAAGCTACCTAGGCGAGTACGGGAAGCCAGGTGAACGGGGGGAGGAGGAATGAGGCAGTAGAAGCACATGAGGGCACGAGAGAGGATTTCTGAGGGTGACAGAGATGAGGGTCCCGGATGGAAATACCCAAAGGGTATAGAACTTGGGTTATCTGTTTTTCTGTGTTTTCCCTTGTTAGGATATCACTGTTGGCTCACTCTAGGAGTTGGCTCTGTAGCAGGTGGCTGTCCTGGGTTTTTAGGGCACAGGGCCTAGCAAGCTGAAAATAGGAGAAACTGAAGACAGAGATTGATTTTTCAACGTGGTTGAGTGGCAGGCGATGTTGGTGTCCTATCTGACAGGAGCTATATCTCCCCCTTATCAGGTTCTTAACTGACGCCAGATCCTCATACCTGAAGCCATGGACACTGCATGAGAAGCCACTGTAACACCTGAACCCAGGATCAGAACTCTTCCCACCTCAGCTTGCTTCCATCATCTTTGTCCCTTGTCACATATGAGCTGACTCTTATTACCAGCTTGCAGAAATCCATTCCCAGGTCTTGTTTTGCCTTGGAATTCTTGCCCAGACAGTTGGGGCTGGGACACTCCCTTGAAGACTCTCAACCTTTAATGGAATTAACAGTCATGATGATTTGGAGGCCGGAATTATCTCCTGGTACATCTATCAGCTAGATCGCTTAGAGCTGGAACTGGATGAGGAGCCCTACATGAGAGAACATAGCCTGGAGAGATCAAGCCCAAAAGCCAAATCCAGAGGACCAGAGACCAGGATCCATGAATGTGGTTCTGAAGATCCAGGATCACAGTGAGAAGAGACCAGAAACAATAATTAATAATAAGCATAGGAATTCCCTGGTGGTCCAGTGGTTAGGACTCCATGCTTCCACTGCAGGGGGCATGGGTTCAATCCCTGGCTGGGGAAGTAGGATCCCACATGCCATGTGGTGTGGTCAAAAAAAAAAAAAAAAAAAAGATAACCGTAATCAACATTTTTGAGAGCTCACCCTGTGCCAGATGCTGTGCTAAGCTGCCCTACAGATCCCATTTCCTTTTCACAGGAATGTTTTGAGGCAGGTCTTATTGTCATCTCGCCTTATGGATAAGGAAACTGAGGCTTAGGGAGTTTAAGTATTTGGCTCATGATATACAGCTGGCAAGTAGCAGAGTGAGGTTGAAACCAATGCATTCTCACCCAGAACCTGCATTTCCATCCATGATGCTATCCCCTGAGCTGTGGCTGAGAATCCTATTGGTGTTTGGGGCTCTTCTTCACCAACTAGCAGCTTTGATGCAGATCTTAGCTGAGGTCTTGGTGTCTGTGAGAGGCTTCATGACATCCGTTCTGTTTCCATTGCCTTGGTTTGTGGTTCCAAATAGAATTTAAGGGAAAAGCCAGTTCTGCAGGGATGGTTCCGGGAGGGTGTATCTGTTAAGAAGATATTGAGCTTAGCGGGGCAGAAACCCAACTTTAACCCACATTTTATTATATTCCAAGGATGCAGGGGATTTTGTGGAGCCCAAAGATAGGCATGTGGCTGAGATTCAGGAACCAATGGAAACAGCCCTTGAAAACTACCAGGATAGTATCTATGAATCTTACCTCTATATTTCAGGCTCTCTGTCTGTCTCTGTTTCTGTCTCTATCTATGTCTGTCTCTCTCCCACTGTCTCTCCCTTTGTCTATCTATTTATCTCTCTTTTTCTCTATCTCTCCAGACATATTTTTTTCAACCTCTCTAGTTGTAGAATGGGAACCATGACCTTGATCCCTGATGGTTCTGGAACTTTACATCAGTCTCAAAGTGTGGTCCCCAGACTAGCAGCATTAGCCTCACCTGTGAAATCATTAGAATGTAAAATCTCAGGCCCTACCCCAGACCTATAGAATCAGAAACTCTGGGGTGGGGCCCAGCAGTCTGTTTTAACAAGCCCTCCAGGTGATTCTAATGCATGCCTAGTTTGAGAACCACTGGTTTCTATCTTACAGCTTCAGCCATCTGGAGAGAGACTGACCCATTTGCACCCCCAGAGTCAACATTTTCAGCAAAGGGTTATGGACACAGCTTGAATCTGGGGTCCACCTCTGCACTGATTAGCCGCAGCCTGAGAGCTGGGTCATGCTGTAACCTTACTCATCCCACTGCAAAACACCTGGACAGACGTGGAGATGGGATCAGTTTCAGAAAATAGGCAGTCTCGAAAAGAAGTGGGGTGTAGGAGGAATGTTACATGGACAAAACAAGAGAAATGATGAGATCTCAGAACGTGAGAGGCCTTACTAGCTTACTGGCTGGGCAAAGCCGTGACAGGAGAGGTCAGGGAAGTTAATGAAACCCAAGTGCCTGCCTGCCCAGGGGCAGCCTGTAGAACCAAGGTCCATACTGTTACTGAACTTGGGTTTGACTGCTCATCCCTCAAGAATCCAATACTAAGAGACAAGTGTTGGGTAGAAGGAAAGATAGCTTTACTGAGGAAGCCAGCAATCCTGGGGAGAAGGTGGACTCACGTCCCAAAGAACCAACTCCCCATTGCCGATCTGGGGACAAGAGTTTTTAAAGTGGGACTTACAGGGGTGCACAGGTGGGGGTGGGGATGGGGGCTACATGCAGAACAGCACAGGCAGCTCTGACAGTCGTCTTGAAAGTGGTCATGCCATGGTCTGACCAGCATCATCTTGATTGTTTTACGTACAGTTAATCTTCAATTCCAGGGTCAGTTTGTTCCCATTTCCTTGAGGCCAGTTCTCAGAATTGTGTAAGATGGAGTAGTTTATGTCATGGCTCCAGTCTGGTCATCATGTCATTAACTTCTTCCACCTGATGGGGGTTTCAGTATCTGCAAAACAGCTCACAGGATAGGGTGCAGGATATTATCTATAGCCCTTGAGGAGGGACTAATGGTCTTTAACTTTGTTTAATGGCTAAAGTATTATTATTTTGTCTTGTTTTACTGCGTTCCTTTGCTTCTGCATTTTTTTTTCATTTCTCTGATTAAATTTATTATTTGGCTAAAGTTTTTCTACAGACAAGAGGCAGTCACAGAGGACATGGTGGTGGTGGGCACTCTGTCCCTGGAAGGCCCGATAGGGTCCTGCTCTGTTAGAGTACTTCTTCAGGGTCATGACCGTTGGCCAGGGTCATGTGCAGAGCATTAAACTTGATACTGACTCATTTCTTGTCACCTTGTGTTCCTTTTCCCTGAGCAGTTCCCATCTAGTTTATCACCTGTTTTAGGTCCTGGAGGTTGTATTAGTTACAGCAGCAGTTCTAAAAGTCCAGTCCCTGGGCCATTAAGGGTCTCTCAGACTCTTTCAGGAATTCCACAGGTCAAACTATTTTCATAATAACACTAAGATTTTATTTGTCCTTTTCACTGTATTGCCATTTGCACTGATGGTGAAACTGCTGGTACCTCAGCACAAATCAAGGTTGTGATACCAAAATTCTAGTAACGATTGTATTTTTCACTACCAGGCCCTCGCAGTATATATTTTTTTAAAAAGTCAGTTTCACTTACTAATGTCTTTGATAAAGAAATAGAAATTTTATTAAACTAATTAATAAAACAAAATTAATTTAATCAAATTTCAACCCTTGAGTGCATGTCTTTTTAATGTTCTGGGGGACAAAATGGGAAGTGTATGTAAAGTACTTTTTCACATCCTGAATTGTGAGGGTTGTCTGAAGACAAAGTGCTTGCTTGAACTGTGAGATGAATTAGTCTCTTTTTTGCAGAAAACCATTTTTACTTGAAAGAATGACTGATAGACAAGCTATAGTGGTTGGCAGATATTTCCTTAAGACTGTATTAAGGAAGCCTGTCACTTCAAGGAAAACAACTGACAGTATTTGTTGCCAATGATAGCATTTGAGCTTTCAAGTGAAATTATAATTGTGGAAGACTTGTATCCACCACCATGAGCTTGACAGCTTCCCAATACTTAAAAACTTTTTTTGATGAGATCTGTGGTGAATTTAACCAGTGTGATTTTTGCATATTGTCTAATGATGCATCAACATTTGGAAGATCTGCATAACTCAATGAACCAATATTTTCAAAATGACCAATTCATGAGACAAAATTGTGCATGGGTAAGAGAACCATTCAAAGTGCAAGACAGACCAATGGATTTTAATGCAACAGAGTATGAAAGTTCATTTGTATGGTTTCATGTTTTACATTACAACTAACTTTTAAGAAACTACCACTTGTCAAGTTTTAGTATAATATCAATAAGAAATACCCTAGATTATCTCAAATGGCTATTAAAATACCCCTCCCATTCCCAACTACATATCTGTGTGAAGTTGAATATTCTTCATATACTTCAACCAAAACAACAAAGCAAAACATATTGAATGCAGAATCAAATATGAGGATCCAGCTGTCTTCTATTAAACCAGACACTAACGAGATTTTCACAAATGTAAAACAATGCCTATTCTTCTCACTGATTTTTTTTTTTGTTTTGGAAAATACAGCTATCTTTCATAAAAATGCTATTGATGTTAACATGTAATGGTTTTGTTATTGTTAAATGAATGAAAAAATAAAAATTTCTCAGTTTTAATTTCTAATGTGGTAAATATTGATACATATAACCCATATAAAAGTTTTTCGAGGTCCTCAACAATTTTCAAGATTGTAAAGGGATCTGAAGATCAAAAAGTTTGAGAACTAGTGAGCTGGAGTACAGCTCAGCTATCGTAACTGAGAGTCATATACAGAAAAAAGAATGGCCAAGTGGTTCAAACAATATAGAAATTTCTCTCTTTTTAAGTAACAGTCCAGACATCAATAGTGAGGGAATGCAGAGCAAGTGGTGGCTTTGTTCCATGGGTCATGCAGGGTCAGTCCTTCTATCTTCTTGCTCCAATATCCTCTAACCTGGGGTCTATGGATAGAATTTAGGATGTCTATGAACTTGAGTTAGAAAACCTCTAGCAGAAATATAGTGTTTCCTTCAATTATAGGCAACAACCCATAGTGATGTTAGCCAGACTAGTGACTTTGTCACCAATGGAAGGCACATGTATTATCAAATCACATTATAGTTACTGCAGTTATCTCAAACTACCATTTCTATGCATCACTTTAAAACCATGTTAGTCATTAGACCCCCTCCCTTGTTAAATCTTGTTATGTAATATATCAATAAAGAAATACACAGAGTAAGGTATCATACATTTAAAAAAAATATTTTATAACTATTTCATTATGATTGGTTTCCTTCATAATTCTTTTAATTTCAGTATGACTGATTTCCTTTATAATCCTTTGTATCTTTATGTATTTATGTATTTATTTATTTTTAAAAATTTATTTATTTATTTATTTATTTATTTATTTATGGCTGTGTTGGGTCTTCGTTTCTGTGCGAGGGCTTTCTCTAGTTGTGGCGAGCGGGGGCCACTCTTCATCGCGGTGCGCGGGCCTCACTATTGTGGCCTCTCTTGCTGCGGAGCACAGGCTCCAGACGCGCAGGCTCAGTAGTTGTGGCTCACGGGCCTAGTTGCTCCGCGGCATGTGGGATCTTCCCAGACCAGGGCTCGAATCTGTGTCCCCTGCATTGGCAGGTAGATTCTCAACCACTGCGCCACCAGGGAAGCCCCAGTATCTTTATGTATTTAAATCATCATTCTGTTAAGGTCTCAGGGGGTTCACCAGCATGCCAAATCAGTCCATGATACAAAACGGACAAGAAGTCCTGTTCTAGGATCATGGTTGAAGAAGGAAAGAGAGTAGAGGGAAAAAGCCCTTCTGATGAAGTGCCCCCAGCACTGGCTGCTCACATGCCACTGTTGGGAACTTAGTTATGGGGCCACATCTAGCTGGGAAATGTAGTTTCAAGATGGAAGGTAATGTGCCTTGCTAAAACTTGAGGATGAGTGAGTGGGGGTTAAATTACCAAGGGAGTATTGAACCATGGGGCAGGGACAATTCATGGTCTTCTTCCAGAGTTCTCTAGGGCTCTACTTCTTCTCTGTTGACTATCCTCACTTTGTCTTTCTGTTCCTCATCCAGTCCCTTAGAGGCTGTTCTTCCTTCTCAGTGATGAGTGGGTTTGTTCTCTGCTTGTCCACTCCAACCATCCTCTTCTGAACAGTCAGTGTCATAAAAAAAAAAATGAAGTTTTGCCATTTGCAACAACATGGATGGACCTGGAGGGTATTATGCTTAGTGAAATTAGTCAGATGGAGAAAGACACTATATGTTTTCATTTATATGTGGAATCTGTAAAATAAAACAAACGAATGAATATAGCAAAACAGAAACAGACCCACAGATACAGAGAACAAACTAGCGGTTACCAATGGGGACAGGTAAGATAGAGGTAGGGGATTGAGAGGTACAGGCTACTAGGTATAAAATAAATAAGCTACATGGATGTAATGTACAGCACAAGGAATATAGCCAATACTTCATAATAACTTTATATGGAGTATAATCTTTAAAAATATCGAATCACTATGTTGTACACCTGAAACTAATATAAGTAAGTCAACTATACTTCAACTAAAAAACAACTTGCTCACAAAACAGATCTGAATACGTATGTGTGCAGACAAAGATACACACACATGTATACATATAGTCTTTAAAACATAGAGAGATGGTCAGGATTGATCAGATTCAATGCAAAAAATATCTATAGTAAATATCTTAAACCATGGTAATCACCTGTTAAAATACATTTCCACTGGAAAAAACTATGCTAAAATTAGCAAGCTGATATGTCAAAATTAAAAAGGCTGGCAGGAGGATCTCAAAATATATCGTCTCCAAATAAATACAAAGTGAAAATATAGTAACTTTCCAGTGGAGAAATCTGGTAGACAACCCCTTAATCAAGGTTAATAATAATAGTGGCATACATAGTCTTAATAATAAGACAGTGACAATGTGCATCGCATGAGACAATACCCTGGGAAGGCACATCATCTCTGTGATGTTCTGCCCCCAAATCCATAGCCGTAAGGTAATCATGGTAAAACATCCAGCAAATCCAAATTGAGGGACATTCTAATTGTATTATATTATAATATATTATTAGATTATATTGTATTATATTACAATACAACTGACCTGCGCTCTTCAAGGTGTCAAGGTTATGAAAGACGAAGACTGAGGAACTGTCACAGATTGGAGGAGACAGAGGAGGGAGAAAAACAAAATGAAATGAGAAACATGGCATTAATGGGTAAGCTGACAAAATTCAAACAAGGTCTGTAGTTTAATAGTATTGTAACAATGTTAATATCCTGGGTTCATTAATGGTACTGTGATTATGTAAGATGGTTAACATTAGGGGCAAATGGATTAAGGGTATATGAGAACTTCTCTGTACTAGTTTTGCAACTTTTCTATTAATTTAAAGTTATTACAAAATAAAAAGTTTAAAAAAAGACAGGCAGTTACAGAGATTGGGATGTCCTGGGTGGTAGCACATTGCTAGGGATTTTACTACTGAGTGAGGGTCAAGAACTAGTGTATCTCCATCTCAGTCAAAGCTGAACAAGCAACTCCAGCCAGGCTGTCTCTAGCCTCTGGGTCAAAACACCACTTTGAGCCAATGGTTCAGGCAGAATACAGTAAAGCATATTCGCTATAACGACATGCTTTGGTATCAGAGATATGGGTTTCAACGTGGTCTCTTCTCTTAACAATTGTGTACCTTTCAGAAGGTATTTACCTTCTCTGAACCTCAGTTTTCTCACCTTTACAATGGGAGAATATAATACTTATCTTACAGGGTTTTTGGGGTGTATTTAAAGAGAATGTCTCTGAAGCCAACCAGTGTTCAATAAATAACTATTATTATTGCCCTGTAAAGAGAGGTCTGGGAAGAATCTTATGACCATTTAAGCTTAAGCGAAGCATCCATGTAAGTATTTATAAAGTGCTTCAAATATACCACATATGCTCCAAGCCTAGCTACCATTAGTGATGCTACGTCATTGTAGTGCTATGGGCTTTAACTAAACTTACAGCACTGTTGGGGAATCTAATTTAATTGAGATGTACTCTAATTTGGATTACATTTTTTTTTCTAATTTAATTCCTCATGCCTTATATTTTCATGTAGTTGTTAGTGTATAAATTATTAATTTAGTCACTTTCTTTGATTATATTTTTTCTGGCATTGCTCATCAGTGCTAACATGTTTAAATATTGGTCTCAGTGGTTGCTGGAAGCAAAGTTATGTAGGAGGGAAACATCCCCATTGACCCAACTCTAATAAAAAAGCTGCTTTGTTTACATTGTTTCATAACACAAAGCTGGACTTTGTGTCTGACCACTTTTGCCTACTGGTTTTAGTACTGTCATCATTCAGTCTCTTTGGGGAGAATAAACTAGGGGAGTCTAGGATCCCCTTGGAGGTTGTCACTTTTCCTGTGCTCCATACCTCTTGCTCTGCCCATCTGGACCAGTGCTACTCAGTGTGGTCTGTGGACTTGTGCCAGTCTGCAAACTCTCACTGGTACACGGCAGAAACTGAGAGTAAGCGTTCAGAGACTCTGATAGCAATTTGACGGAGTTATTTTTTGTTTGTTCAATAAAATTTGAAAAAGGGCTTGTATTTTGTATTCTTTGCTTTTTCATTTCATTTTTCTAGTAATTTATCATTATTGTATTTGAAGAAAGTGTCAGCCTGTGACAAATTGGAAAAAGAAAACACAAAACCTGGTCCTTCCTCACAGATAAAGAAGCACTGATCTAAATCATAAGGCATATCTGGCAAAAGACTATCCCAATGTGTAATTGAAAGTAATCAATAAAGAGGAAGGCATTCTCATCTAACTCCACGCATTTCATAAATACAACTTGAGCTAAGGTTACTGCCTGGAAGCATCTATGTACAGATTAGGAGCATTTGTCTGTGTGAAATTTCCTGTTGCTTGTGAACATGCCTAAGGGTTGGAGTGGGGTGAGGGGTGTTTTTCTGCCCAGGAACTTTGTCCTAGTGTATATAGTAAGCCTACCTTGTAATAACTACCACAACTGTCTCCTGACTGGCCCCCTGTTTCCACTCTGGCCCATAATTTCTCCTCCACACTGTGGCCAGGATAACAGCCTTAGCAAAATGCAGTTTTATCTTGTTACCCTGATGCTTAAAATCCATCAGGAACTTTCCATCATCCACAGGATGAATTTCAAACTCTTTAGCCTCCAGTCCCAGGTCCTCTATGATGCGATCCTGGTTTATTTCTCTAACCTGTGCATTTTAGGAAGATTTTCCCTCCTTGTCCACCTCCTTATCCCTCCTGTCTTTGAAGGGCCTTCTCAAGTGTCACCTTATCTGTGAACCTTTTTCTAAACACCCCACTCACTCCCCTGTAGAATTGACCCCTCCCTCTTTAATGCTGCCTACTAGTTTCTAGAACTGCAGCAAACTTCTTTAGTGAGGGTTTGGAAATCAAATTAAGCAAAACCCAAAGATCTTGCTATTCAATTCTTAAATCGAGAGTTAGATGTTGGGTGATTCTTTTTGGTGCTATTTGTAGGGGGAGGCACAGTGGATACTGATCTCTGTAAAGTTCTGCAAGACACCGCAGAGGACAGTTTCCCAAGCATGGACCACTGAGTGGTGCCAGGGGAGTGGGTGAAGATGGCACATTTCCTGCCTCAGCTGCTCCCCGTCCCGGGGCACCGCTTAAGGAAGACAGTTACCCAATTGGGTAACGAGATTATGATTTAGCTCACTAAACTAGTCATTCGGCTGTTTACTGAATGACATTCTAAAACACCCAGCGAGTGTAGACTGGTACTTACTTTTATAACACATCCTGATTAATAACTTTAGTGCACTCTCTTTTCAGGTTCAGAAGCTGTGTGTGAAGTTTCGTGCGATTCAATTAAAAGCAATGCCATGTTTGTAAAGAGGTAAAGGCCTATCTAAACTCTTATTCTATAGCAGTCGATTAGGCATTTGGTGAAACGCTATCTGATATATGGAAATATTCCTCACTGTAGGCAATATTTGGATTCAACAAACCATTACTTGTTCAAAATCCAATCAATGGATGTAGTTATTATAATAACTTGGTTTACCATTGATGCCAGAATATATTGTGAGTTTGAGTTGAATTAGCTTTATATGCCATGCAGATTTCAGAGTTTTTCAGTTGGATATTAATTGGACGTTAGTGACTGGTGCAATCCCTTCATTTTTTTCTTTTTTTAATGAAGAATCTGAGTGCTGTAGAGGTGAAATGGGTTGTTTAAAACAGCGGTCCCCAACCTTTTTGGCACCAGGGACCGGGTTCGTGGAAGACAATTTCTCCACGGATCAGCAGGGGGCGGGGGAGTGAGGTACGATTTCGGGATGATTCAAGCGCATTACATTTATTGTGCACTTTATTTCTATTATTATTACATTGTAATATATAATGAAATAATTATACAACTCACCATAATGCAGACTCAGTGGGAGCCCTGAGCTTGTTTTCACTTGCCACTCACTGATAGGGTTTTGATATGAGTCTGCAAGCAGTTGATTTATTATGGTCTCTGTGCAGTCAAACCTCTCTGCTAATGATAATCTGTATTTGCAGCTGCACCCCAGCGCTAGCATCACCGCCTCAGCTCCACCTCAGATCATCAGGCATTAGATTCTCATACGGAGCACACAACCTAGATCCCTCACATGTGCAGTTCACAGTAGGGTTGGCTCTCCTATGAGAATCTCATGCTGCTGCTGATCTGACAGGAGGCGGAGCTCAGGCGGTAATGTGAGCGATGGGGAGCGGCTGTAAATACAGATGAAGCTTTGCTCACTCGCCCACCGCTCACCCCCTGCTGTGCAGACCATGGCCCAGGGGTTGGGGACCCCTGGTCTAAAAGTCACACATATACTTATTGGCTGAGCTATACCCAGAACCCAGATGATAACTGTATCTCCTGAATAAGTATCAGGATATATGGCTCGACAAAGGCAATCTTCTGCTGTGTAAATTTCTTAATAAGAAAAGTCTTTCAGAAGTATCATATTTGTAACACATTGAACAAAGAACCTTCACTGATGAAAAGAAAATGAGTTTGAGTCTGTCCTGGGCTATCCAGTTTATCTTTCCCATGGACTCAACAGCACAGAGGGAAGATGTCCATTTATGATCTCAGGGCTGGTGTTTACTTGTCTTTGATGTGATTTCCTTGTTCTGTCAACTGGCTTTTACCAGCAGCTCTTCTCTGCCAGCAACCTAAACTGACATAGACCAAGTTAGGCTTCCAAATTACCACTGGGTGTTTGAATGTTTGCCCTTGCATAGAGGTTGAAGAGTTTGGAGAAAGAAAGCAAAAGGGTGGAAAGGCATGAACCTGTAGCAGGAAGGGCAAGCTGCCCACATGGGTTTATGTGTCCCCTTTCCATTGTATGGAGTCATTACTGGAAAGCGGCCATTCAGCCATGAACTACATTTCCTAGTCCCAACTCCTTAAACCCCCCAGGCCTTGTTTTATATCTAGTTGTGGCCCCCTTGCTAGTTTTCACCAATGGAATGTGAGTGGGAGTGATATATTATTTTCAGGTCAGTGTTTTCCTTTCTGTTAGCTGGGTGCCCTAGGGGATGGCGAAGCCAAAGATGGAAGGAAACCAGATCCCTAAAGCACCGCATGGAGGATGGGACCTCCCTGGTGAGGCAGTGGTTAAGAAACCACCTGCCAATGCAGGGGACACGGGTTCGAGCCCTGGTCCGGGAAGATCCCACATGCCGTGGAGCAACTAAGCCCGTGCGCCACAACTACTGAGCCCACGTGCCACAACTACTGAAGCCCATGTGCCTAGAGCCTGTGCTCCTCAACAAGAGAAGCCCCCACTTGCCGCATCTAGAGAAAAGCCCGCACGCAGAAACAAAGACCCAACGCAACCAAAAATAAATCAATAAATAAATCTATAAAAAGAAAAAAAAGCACCACATGGAGGAGATTGTCCTGCTAACTAGAAAAAACTCTCAGACTCTTACATGAACAAAAAATAACTTCA
Organism: Balaenoptera physalus; assembly: GCF_965194825.1. NCBI lineage: Eukaryota > Metazoa > Chordata > Mammalia > Artiodactyla > Balaenopteridae > Balaenoptera > Balaenoptera physalus. The sequence goes on along the minus strand of NC_138891.1, from coordinate 8,966,422 downwards.
AATGTGTTTGAGTCTTTACACATTTTGGGTTTGTTATTGCAGCCAGCACTCCCCTAAATAACACAGAGCCTCCAGTTCTTAAGAGTTTTGTTTCCACTTTGAAGTTAGACATTCACCTAAAAATTAGTTACATGTATTTTTACAAAATATTTAATTTAATTGAACACTCCAAGTCTTCAGAGAGGCCTCAATTTTCCCTGAGAGATTAATAAAGCAAAATGGATTGAGACAGTTGATGAAGCATCAAATAAACAAATAACTTACTTGTCTAAATTTTGCTGATATCATGCTGTTCACTTCCAAATAAGTTTACTTTTAATTTTAATATCCTTGTATAGATGTGAAGAATGTTGTTCTTTAAATATAGACTGTAATTTTTACATGTTATGCTCATTTCACAGTGGTATTTATTTATACTTCACCTCTTTCCAAAAGAGTTTGCAATGACTTACAAAATGCGACTTAGCAACAAGGTTAATAAAATAGAAAAGCAGGGTATAGGAAAAAGGACAAGGAAAATATGCTAACTTCAACCGTTCACGTGGTTGCTGTGATTGGGTTTCGACCTTAAGTCTAAGCTTCTTGGCAGGTGGGGTACGAGGGAAGCATGATAAATTACAAATCAGCCATCAGAAAGGAGGAAGTGTACTCCTTTCTCAGGGAAGGCAAAGCTTTGTCTGGGACCCAAGTCTCAAAGAAATGGCCCTCAGTGTTTTCATCTCAGGGGAGTCAGACCTACTAGCAGTGAAATCAAAATGGAATTTTCTAAACTTTGGTTAGTTTTGTAAAATGAATTCTTAATGATACTGAAAAGGGAAGAAACTGTTAGGTTAAGTAATTACTAAAAGCCTTTTGTTTATTTTTATTTTCCACATATCTTAACCCTTGGGAACTTAGGGGTAGCTTGCAGATGACGATCTCTGATATGTTCACTTATAAAAGTAAACTTCTTTGGCTCTGGATGGATACACTCCAGACTGAATTACTGGTTTGATTCTAGAAGTATTTTGAACAAATTATGCCATTAGTCAAAGTGAATTGATATTTGAAGGTGATTATTTTATCTTTCTTGGGAGGGGATTTGGTTTTCTCAATGTATGTATGAACTTTGGAGTTTTCAAAAATTGAGGATTCTTAGGTTGGGATTTCTAAGTAAGTACCGCTATGTTGTAGCACAAGCCACCCTAATTAGACATGTTCAGTACAGGTTTTTCTCAACTTGGATTTCATGTGCTCAGAGAATATTGCAGCTGGAGATTGTCTCATCCAGCCATCACTGTTTTAGATGAGACGACTGAGGCCCCGACTGGGTACATGATCAGCCAGCAGTCCCACAGACAGTGAGACCAGCACTTGTTTCTCTTATGTAACACATGCCTCTTTTAAGTACTAGTTTGGTGCTGTTCAATTTAATGCAATATGCTTTTATTAAAAATCAATGGTAGAGGGCTTCCCTGGTGGCGCAGTGGTTGAGAACCTGCCTGCCAATGCAGGGGACACGGGTTCGAGCCCTGGTCTGGGAAGATCCCACATGCCGCGGAGCAACTAGGCCCATGAGCCACAACTACTGAGCCTGCGCATCTGGAGCCTGTGCTCCGCAACAAGAGAGGCCGCGATAGTGAGAGGCCCACGCACCGCGATGTAGAGTGGCCCCCGCTCGCCGCAACTAGAGAAAGCCCTCGCACAGAAACGAAGACCCGACACAGTCAAAAATAAATAAATAAATAAATTAATTAAAAAAAAAAAAATCAATGGTAGAAAGGACCAGACAACCCCCCAAATATTTCTGAGCTCCTTAAAATTTTTGCTTATTTTTGTATTATATTAAACCCTGCTTCCATAAAATACAGATAGGCAATGCAAAAGAGATCAAAGTGAAAATATTGAAATAAAGTGAAGAACTGAAATATTGATCTCTGATAGAATGATGTTATGTTCCAAATGGGTGGTACAATATATTGTCCTTCCTACTCTCTGAAGATTTCAAAGCACTTAACATGGCCTTAAAACTCATTAAGATGGGTGCTGAATCAGACATTGGATATTGTAACTTTATTCTTATTATTTATTTAGTACCATCAGAGGAGTTGGTTCTCAGTGGGAATTGATAGCTCTAAAAGAATGAAATATTTTCTTCGATATTCTAAAAGGACAAGTACCATACAGCCAATACTTCTCTTCCAAAGATAATCAATGATGATGTGGGAAAATATTAGGAAGTCACTCATAAAAATTTTTCCAAATGAATAAACTAATTGCATAATTTCAAAAAGTCTTTGTAAGTTTATATTGGCTTGATCTGGTATGGCTGCCTTATAGGAATAAAGGAGCTTGTAAGATTTTTATTAGTTAAGGAAGAAAAGAAGATGAAATTCACTTATTCTTTCTTACCAAGTAAAATTTAGAATTTCTTCATCTTTAAAGTTATCCATTGTATTGCAAATTCTTCCTTGCTCTAAAATAGGAGTGCTCTACTTTTAAAAAAGTGAATAGTACTCTATGTTGGCCATTGCCTTTTGAAATATGTTTTATTATTAGTATGCAATTTATATGGTCATTTTTGACCTTCTAAAATATTTAAGTGAATATGAATTTCTCTTTGTACATCAAAAAGTGGTTACTTGTTTTCTTGGATTTTGATTTTCTTAACAGAAAGTTGACCACAATTTGGCCAAATTAATTAAAAACATTAATCCATAAGAACATAAGGGTAATAAATGGATAGTCTATTTGGCCCTGGCTACCTTTCAATATGAGCGGTTAACTATCAGTTAGAGACCTGTTATGCAGTCTAAGAATTTTTCATATTCAAAATCAAACTTTCAATCGTCTCTAAAATGACAGAGGTAGATGACATAGATGCAGTTTTGAGAAATGGTGAACTACACTGATAAAAGCTACTGTAAGCTTTTTAGGTGTGTAAGACAGGCTCGTATTCATGTACATTTTTGATCACTTGGTTTACATGTGAACATATCATGATTTTGGAAATGCTGCCTAAAGTTCTAGCTTAAAAGCAGAAACACTAGTAGTTCTGTAAAGTGCATGGAGATCCTGGGCAGAGGATTTCAGACTCATTTCTGTATTATGCAAATTACAGAGGCGGTGCTAGAGGGGAGGGGGTTAATGACTATTAATTGGTGATAACAGGTTCCAGCCTCTTCTATCATTTATTCACGTAGTGAGGGAGAAAGGAGTAGGGCTGAGGGGTCATTGAAGAACTAACTCTGGATTTATGATTTGGGCTTATTTCATGTAGTATTTTTTTAACAGGAATAAACAGATGAAAATAAAAATCACCTAAAATTTATCATTTAAAGATAATGTTATTAACTTTTTGCTTATTTTAACACTATTAACATATGCTTTATGCACATAACGTTGAAAATTTTTTCTTTCAAAAATTGTGTCATGTTATATATGCCAGTTAAAATATATTATTCATTTAATCTCATAAATTTCCTCCATGTCAGTAAATATACTTCTAAAACCTTAATGGCGTTGTTTTCCATCATTCACCACTGTACCATCATTTATTTAACAAAACCTTTGGTTTTTGGACATTTAAGTTGTTCCAATTTTTTTGAGTGTAATAAAAAATGCTGTGATGATCATCTGTATATGTACACTTTTGTCCAATTAGTTCTTAAGATGAATTGCTAGAAGCAGAGTTGTTATGTGAAAGGGCAAACAACTCTTTAAAGTTTTTGGTATATAGTGAAAACTTCCTTGCAGAATTTGTATCCATTTATATACCTGGGGACATATGAAATTCTCTTTTCCTCCAAATGTTGAAAATACCATAGTTTCTCCAATCTTTGCTAACTTGAAAAGACATAGACATACAGATTTCATTTTTAATTGCTGTTCTTAGATTACTAAAGATCAAATAAGCTGAATATTTTCTTCACATTTTTGTATTTTCTATTTTTTTCTTTTTAATTGCCTATTTATGTCAATTTATTATTCAATGAATGTATTTATCTTTTTCTTAGTGATTTTAAAGCACCTTTGATACTAAGGACAGGAACTTTTCATCTGTCATATATGTTGCAAATATTTTTTTCTAAATTTTCCATTTGACTTTTAACTTTGCTGATGGTGAATTTTGATATGTAGGTTTAAAAAATGTAGTTATACCTTTCATTTATTTTATTAAAAAATTTTTTTAAAATTTTATATTAGAGTATAGTTGATTTACAATGTTGTGTTAGCTTCAGGTGTACAGCAAAGTGATTCATCCGTACATATACATATATCCATTCTTTTTCAGAGTCTTTTCCCATATAGGTTATTACAGAATATTGAATAGTTATACCTTTCAGCCTTTTTTTTTTGGCTTCTATTTTGAGAGTCATGCTTAGAAAGCCCTTACCCATCATAACATTGAAAAATACTTGCCTATGATTCATTTAATCGTTTTAATTTCTATATTTAACCTTTAAATTATTATAAAATATTTCACACATAGAAATTGGCATGAAGAATAATATAAAAGAGGCAATATATGTAATAGTCAATCAGCTTTTGAGCCTGATTTCATGGGTGTTTAAAATAAGTCTACAAATTCTTTGACACTCTTCCATTCAAAAGGTGGAGGTCTGGGACTTCCCTGGTGGTGCAGTGGTTAAGAATCCACCTGCCAATGCAGGTGTCTTTGCACCATTGAATAATGTCTATTCTGCCATCAGTAATGTGCTGTTTTAGTTATTATAGCTTCATGGTATATTCTGATGCTGGCAGTACAAGTTCCCCTTGATTATTGGGTAAGCAGCCTCTAAGATGGGCTTCTATGATCTCTGCCTCCTTGTATTCATGCCCTTGGTTATTCTCCTTTCCTTGAGTGTGGGCTGGATTTAGTGACTCTCTGGTGAATAAAATGTGGTAAAGGTAATGTTACGTCACTTCTGGTTACAAGAACGTTGTGGCTTCCATCTTGGATATTTTCTTGTTTTCTCACTTGCTTTGAGAGAAGCCAGCTGCTTCATTGTGAGCTGCCCTGTGGAGATGGCCAAGTGGCAAGGACCTGAAGGGGGTCTCCTGATGACAGCTAGTGAGGAACTGAGGTGCTCAGTCCAATATAGCTCAAGAGGAATCAAATCCTGCCAACAACCACTTATGTAAGCTGGGAAGTGGATCCTACCCCAGTGGAGCCATTAGAGGAGATGACAGTTAATGACAGTCCCAGCTGAGACCTTGACTGCAACCTTGGGAGAGAACTCGAGCCCGAGGCACCCAGCTAAACAACTTCGGTGTCCTGATTCACAGGAGCTAACATAATAAAAAGTTTGTTGTTTTAAGCTGTTAAACTTTGAGGTAAGTTTTAATGCAGCAGTAGACAACTAACACAATTATTCTTTTCTTTTTTCTTTTTTTGCATTTTTCCCATTTATCCTTTCACAAGAATATCATTTCGCCTTATTCCAAAATTTTTAGAGGATTTTAATTGACATTGCATAATATTTCTAAATCATTTGGGGGTCAAATGACACCTCATGTAATGAGTTTTCTGATACAGAAATGTTATATTCCATTAAAATTACACAAGACTTCTTTTATGTGCCTCAAAAACATATAGAGTTTTCTTTATACATACTTCTTATTAGGTTTATTATTAACTATTTTATACTTTTTATTGGTGTTGCAAATGGGAAAATTTTCTACTTGATTATTGTTTGTATATAGGAAATTGATTTTTGTACATTTATCCACCAATTTACCACTTAAGTGAATTCTATTATTAGTTTTCATTGTTTTCAATTTTACCTCTTGGATTTTCTACATATACAATGATCCACTATTCTTAGTAAAGCAGTCTAAAAGATACTGAGCACAGAAGCAAAAATGTATGTATGTGTGCATGTGTGTTGTGAATGTACCATGTGCATGCTGATGGAGATTCAAGAATTTGGAAAGAAATGAAAAGTAGCTATGTTTCACTCATTTCTTTCTCTGCATCATCTAGCATAGCTATCAGGATATAGAGGTTGCTGGGTGAGTGGTAATTGAGTGAATGAGTGAATGATCGGCCCACTCTTAGTTTGGCTTCCTCAGTCCTGCCTTCATGCCTGTCTGGGAGCCAGCTCATTGTGAAGACCCATCATGCCCTGAGCTGAGCACATGGTGGGTATGACATCTGCTAAGTCCTCAGCACTCCACTAACATAATGTAAATAAGTAAGTACATAGCTTACCCTCAAAGACCTAATGAGCTACTGGGCGGCAGGGAGACAATATGGGCACACGTGCAGTCGTTAGAGAATAGGTTAATACTAGATTGTGAGGTTCTTCCCTGGACCCACATGGTGCTGGTATAACCTAATCAAAGGTACCTCGCATTTGAACAGGACTCATGAAGAAGATGCTGGGCCTACACTGAACAAGGCTGGGTTTGTAAAAAGGTGATGTTTGAGAGGGGGTCAGGATCCTATGTGAAGGAGTGTATTGGTTGCCCCGTCCAAAGGGCAAAAAGAGGCACAAAACCAGGCAACAAATCTGAAAACTGCATGGACAGAAAGTCTCATCAAGAACATGCTGAGACAAATGTCTTAGAACCAAAGTGGTGGTAACATAGGAAATCAGCATTTATCTGGTGCCTGTGCATTACCAGGGATAGGAGTGGGGACAGGACCCTTGAAGGAACCTCACAGGGTTGGGCTGTACTGACTGCCAAGGAAAGTGTTACTCAGAGGAGAGAAACAGAAGTCAAGGGTTCTGTAGGAGCGAGATTCTAGTCAAGGGACAAGGGAAACCAGAGGAGGGTTTTCAGTTTAGGAAAGACACGGTCTGGCTTACTTTTTAAACACTTTTTTATTTTTTAATTTTTATTGAAGTATAGTTGATTTACAATATTTCAAGTGTCCAGCAAAGTGATTCAGTTATACAAGTATATATATATATCTACTCTTTTTCAGATTCTTTTCCATTATAGGTTATTACAAGGTATTCAGTATAGTTCCCTGTGCTATACAGTAGGACCTTGATGTTTTTCTATTTTACGTATAGTAGTGTGTATATGTTAACCCCAAACTCCTAATTTATCCTTCCCCACCTTTCTCCTTTGGTAGCCATAAGTTTGTTTTCTATGTCTGTGAGTCTGTTTCTGTTTTGTAAATAAGTTCATTTGTATCATTTTTTTTTTTTTAGATTCCACGTATATGTGATATTTGCTTTTCTCTGTCTGACTTACTTCACTTAGTATGATCATCTCTAGGTCCATCCATGTTGCTGCAAATGGCATTATTTCATTTTTTTTAATGGCTGATTAGTATTCCATTGTGTGTTTATATAGATATATATCTCTATATATCTATATAAACACACATACCACATCTTCTTTATCCATTCATCTGTTGATGGGCATTTAGGTTGCTTCCATGACTTACATTTTTTACAAGGTCTTTCTGTCCACAGTATGGAAACTGAGTTGCGATGGGGAACAACAATGGGATTTGAGGGACTTGGTAGGAGAGTACTGCAGTGAGCTGGAGGGAGGGGGCTCTGACCTGGAGCAGGTTGGTGGTAGAGATGAGTGTTGTCCATTGAGGCCTAATTGGAGGTAAACAGTTAAGAAACATTCTCCTGCTGGGACTTTGAGGTCTCTTATCCTCACTCAACTAGGCTTCTTTGTCATTCTGGTGAAGTTTAAAGACCTCAAACTGGAGGGGAGACACTCCAGTAATCTGGGTGAATGGGCCATCTGAGTGGAATTTTGTGGATGCGTTGAAGTAGTTCTAGCATTGGGAAGGGTAGTTTATGGCTCTGTGAATAGATTTTCAGTGCTAATAAGTATTTTTCTTAATTCTTAAAGTATATTTTATTATTGTATTATAACATACATTTATTGTAATTATAACATACATGTATTGTAATAAAATATCTGATATTTCCAAGATAACCCCATACAAAAACTTAAGGTGAACTTTGTACAATTCATTTTATATGCTTAAGAAACATTATAGGAAAATGTATTTTAAATAAATGCATAACCACGCTTAGAAATTTAGAAGTTTTATGACCTTTTAAAAATATTTTTCACCTTAATTTTTTTCTTTTTAATTCTAATATATTCTGAAAAAAATTTTACTGCTTTCCTGCCTGTAGTTTAGCCTATTATAAATCTGGTGAATTAATGCAAAGTTAATGGCTATATTTTAGAGTAACCTCTTGAAATGTAATAGCTTTATTGGAACAAAACTATATTTTGCCAAAATTATGTGGAACTAATGAAAAATTAATTGCTTTATAAAATGCCGGCTTTTATCGAAAACTAATAATTCCTGTACATCTCTTAATCCTCCTGCAAACAGTTGGCAGGAAATAAAATCTAAGTTTACCGGTTCAAATTCCCTAAGATCCTCACAGCCATTTTTATTTTTGCATGATCCAACCTTTTAACTTCTTTCACAACTTTAAGCTTACAAAAACAGATTTCTAATTAAATTCAGCCATATCATTCCCCTAAAGGGGATTTAGAAAAACCAAGTCTAACTTAGACTTGGGACCTATGAGCTAACACTTTTCCTTTCTTTACAGATCACGTTGGCATTTTTATGTATCTCCTTCTAATAAAATATAATGATTTTTATACTTTAAATTGATGCCTGGGACTATGCCTTTTATCTGTTGTTTACTGTGTTTCAATCCATAAATAAATCATGCAACAAAATAAATTACTTAATCCTGTGTTTTATTTGGAAACATATTAAGGGATTGATACAGAAGGAAAATCACTTTATTGCTTCTGAATTGCTCACACTTTTATGGTTTTTGCATCGTATTCAAACACTATCAAGGTGTCCTATCAATAACAATTGTACACAAGAGCCACATTTGGAGATTTTTAAAGTTTTTGCTACTTTTTGATTAGGATATGTTCAAATATAATCCCCCAAACTATCATTTGTCATCAGCATTCACCACGATTCTACTGTTCTAATAATAATTCATTCTAGTGAATAACTATTTAGCAAGAAAATTATTAATCCCCAGCAACTTTTAAAAATGAGACCACATGCGATTATTTTATCCCTCGTTTCATGCTTAGCAGTCCTTCCCGTCTTCGTTTAGTAGAAGCGGCTTTCTTAACACTCTGAAAGAGAAAAACAAAACATTACTCAACTTAATTTGTTTATTAAGCTCTTTTAGCATGAAAGGGAAATAGTCCAAATTTCAAAACCAGTTTGGAGAATGTGATACATGTGTTATCGAGACACCTTCTCCTCCACAGACTTTTCCCCTCAAAAATGTTTTTTTCACACAGAGAATGGACTCTCGTTTCTTAGGTTAATTGCTGGAATATGATGCATTTTTAGTAATTTCCGGATTCTATTCCAGGACATTTGGGATAGAGCCCAAGAGCTTAGCATGTTTTCCTTTTTTCATGGTAAAATTGTGCAAATATGCATTAGAGTGTGAAAACAAACAGTCTAATACATTTTTGCAAAGCTCTTTATGTTTACTGTTTATTGCAGATACCAGATCCTAATTAAAATGCGCTAACAAAAGCCAAGATACAAAGAACAAAGACATAACGAAACTTCATCTTTATAAAATATTTGTGATTAGTCCTGGGGGATGGACGGCCTCACAGCCCTGCAGGGAATTCTAAAAGCCTTCCTCAACCAACCCAGGAGGGCGAGGAGATGTGGTATGTCTAGTGGCTCAAGAAATACAAACCATTCCGTGGTTATTTTGGGGGGCTGTATACTTCTTAGAGAGGTTCTAATGATTCTTTGATTCAAAATCTTGAGTTTTTTCACTCTACATTTGAAATCAATGGCAACCAACTTCAAAGAAGTAACCAACAGAAGAGGCATTAAAAGCATATTTTGGGGAGAAAGATGGATTTCGATCTGTGTTTTTCAGTTGACAGTGTCTGTATGAATGTGGAGAAATTACTTTTTGTCATTTGTGCATTGAGGAGAATTAAAAGGGTGAATGCAAATATGAAGGCCAGTATCAATTCATGGTAAAGCTAGGGATCTGGGGTCACACCAGCCTGAATTTGAGTTGGAACTCTCTTTTCTAGCTTTGTGCTCTTAGGTCAGGGATTTAATTTCTTGGAGTCTCAGTTTCTTTAATACAGGGATAATAATAGTGATTTTGTGGAGTTGTTTTGAGCATAAACAAGATAAGCTAGCGAGCCCACTCATCGTGTTAGAGGTAAACACTTTCATTTCTTCAAAAGGAAGTTCATACCACAACCCGCTCAGTGAGGTTGGAGGAAAGAGGTGAAGAGAATCTGGTGGATGAGAAATCTGAAAAACCACCTACTCCTGTTCTATTTTGTTTGCATTTAAAATTTTCTCTTGAATATCTTCCCTCTCACCCTCCTTTCCTTGTAGATTGCAGAGGAAGGGTACCAAGCATTTTTAAAGATTGAGAAAGCTTGTGAAAATCCTTTCTGTCCTGCAGTAGTCCTCAAAGCGTGCTCCTGGACCAAGTGCATCAGCATCTCCTGGAAACTTGTTAGAAATGCAAATTCTTGGGCCTCCCCCCTCAGACCAGGTGCATCTGGTGCCGGGGCATCTGTATTTTAACAATCTCTCTAGGCGATTGTAATGCATATTAAATTCTGAGAACCACTGATGTATCAAAATTTTTTTGTCTTCCTTTCTCTGTAACAGCAGCCTTATTAATGCAAAAGTCTCCACACTCAACAGAGGTCTTCCTTGTATGTACCACAAAGATTTTGAGAGACAGTATATCATAGTGTTTAAGAACACAGGATGTAGGCCAGACTATCTTGATTTATAGCCCAGCTTATTACTGATCAGCTCTGTTTCCTTGGGTAAGTTTCTTCACTTTTCTGTGCCTTAGTTTCTGCTACTATACAATGGAGATAATAATAGTATCTAGCTCACAGGAATTTTGTGAGAATGTAATACACTTAGGACAGCCATAGACAAATAGAAAGCTCCGAAGAAGTATGAGCTATTATTTATTATCTGCTGAATACAGAGGAAATTGCGAAATGCAGAGAATCAGCAAAACATCAGTCCAGGAGGTGTTGAATCTCAAATTATGGCATATTTTTCTCTAATCATTCATGATTTCTTCAACAAAGATTGTTGTCAGCTCAGTACAAGCCAGGCATCATAAAAGGTAGTGGAGATACGGCAGAGAATAAGGAAGATTTGATCTTCAGCTGTGTGATCCTTAGAGGAAGAGAAAGAGGCATTAAAAAATATTTTCACAAATAATTGATGGACCACAGCTGTGCTGAGTGCTATGAAGGCAAAGTACAGCGTGCTGTGAGAGCGCTTAACTGGTAAACTTAATCCAGCCAGGCGAAGAGATGCAGGGAGAGTGTGTAGGCAGAGAGGGTAGTGGGTGCTGGTGGAAGGTCGATGAAACTTCCCTCAGAGAACCTGAAGCTGAGCCCTAAAGGATGAACGGGAGTTTACTAGGCAAGGATGGATGTGAGAGCCGGAGTCCAGAGAGAGAAGAGAATGTGTAAAGACCCTGAGGTGGGTATGGGCTGCGTGCTTGGTGGCTGGGGTGTGGGGTCAAAGCAAGACTGAAGTATCCCACCAGTGATGGATACCCATCGTGGGGTTTAAACAGAGAGGTGACATTTGTTTTTAGAAGGACCTCTCCAGCAAAGTGGGAGAAATGGATTGGATGGGGCCAGAGATATTTCAAGGAGCCTGATGGCTGTAGCTGTGAGAGAGAGGATGGTAGCTGGGGCTGTGGTTGTGGGGGAGAGGGAGAGAGTCTGGTAGAATTGAGGAATTATGGATTTGGTGAGCGGGGAGTAGGAGACAGAGGGAGGTGTCAAGGCCATGTGCCTGGGGCCATTTCCTTCAATAACAAGCACCTAGAAGGAGCATGTTTGGGGGCAGATCGTAAGTTCGGTTGAGTATGAGGGACCTCTGAACACCAAAGAAAAATACATAGAACGGGCAATTTGTTTTCTGAATCTGGATGTCAGAGAGCTGGAGACCTCTCCCGTAAAGGGAATGGTTGGTATGTGTGTAGTAACTGAATTGACGGTAATGGACATGTTATCCAGGCAGACTTCAGACAAGAGGTCCTAGGATTTACCCAACAGAATACCAGCATTTACAGGAGGAACGGGCAGATGGGTAGAAGACCTGGCTGGGATGTCATGGAAGCTAGGGGAAGAAGGAGTCACCTGGGGCAAGGATGATGGGAACTGAAAGCATCCTTGGATTCGCTAAAGAAAGTTCCTTCACAACCTTAGTAGTTTCTGAGGAAAAATGGCGTGTGGCGTGAATGGGAGATGAGGAAACGGAAATCATGAAGTTGGACATATTTGGAGAGGCAGGAGCAAACAGTAATTTCAGGGTGACATGGAGCCTAAGGAGGATGGTTATTTATAGGAGAGAAAGGTCAGCGAGTTCTGAAAATAGCAGGTAGAAAATCAGGGGAGAGGAAGAGGTTGAAGAAACGTGGAGAAGGTGTGTTGATAGTGGGGGTTTTTGAGGTAGCAGGAGAGGGGAAACCACTGCATAGATGGAGAGTCTGGCTTTAGACAGGCTTAGAAAATACAGGCAGTTCCTCTGTTGTAACAGGAAGTCAGGGGGATGCGGTGGGTACAGATGCTGGTGGGTTTGTCAGTTTGGTGGTGGGAAGTTGAGAGGTTTCTGTTTGGTGGCTTCTATTTTCTCCTTGAGGGAGTAGGCAAGGCCATCTGTCTAGTGTGATAGAGGAGGTGTGAAGGTTAGAGATCTGAAGAGAATGAAGATTGTTTGAAATAGTCATCGAGAACAGAAAAGGGAGATGGTCAGAGAAATGTAGCACGGTTACTGTGAGAATCCAGATGAGAGGGGTGATGGTGGATTGAGCGTGGCAGGTGTGGTGGTGAGCCCCTGCTCTCACAAGGAGGATAGACACACACACATACGGTTATTTGCAACACAGTGTAGGAGGTGAAGCACAGGGAGCTATGGGAGATTGTAAGCAGGAGGCGTCTAACTAGGGACCTAAGACAAGTAAGCATCAGCCAGGTGAAGAGATGGAGGGTGAGCGTATCAGCGGAGAGGGCAGATGTGAACAGGCCAAGAGGTGTGGGGAGCCACGGCTCCCTTGGGGAGCTGAAGGAAGTCCCCAGGTAGAGCAGAGTGTGTGAGGGTGGAAGTGAGTTGTTACAAGAGGAATTAGACAGGAGGGGGATGGCAGCTCAGCATCTTCTAAGCTGGTGGTTTGAAGGTGTGGTCCCTGGACCACTGGGGGCCAGCAACATCAGTATCACCTGGACCCTGTGAGAGATGCAAAATCTCGGGTCCCGTCCCAGACCTAGCCTATCAGAAATTCTGAGAGTGGGGCCCTAGTGATTTATGTTTTACCACGTCCTCCAAGTCATGCTGATACACACTAAAGCTTGAGAACTTGTTTTAAGCAATGGGAAGATGGATTAAAGTGTCTTTTTAGCAGGAGAATGACATGATCAGAGGCAGGTTTATGAAGATCTCCGGCCGCAGTGTGGAAAATGGAGTATCCTATGTGTGAATCCCAGCCAGGAATATCAACAGGACTAATTCTTCAGCTGGGTTACTGACCCTGGGGCAGGATGTTCCAGCCAAGGTCTCCATGGTGACCAGAACCACCTGCCCCCTTGGAAGCTCCCTGATGAGCCTACCTCTCCAGCAGCTCTCTGCTGCCCCCCTCTGTCCGCGAGCCACACTCATGGTTCCCAGACAGATGTTTCCCAGACCTCGATCAATCCAGTTTTAGCATCCCCCTGACTCTTTCTGCACCCTCAGTTTTGTCAGATGGATGGTCTCAGCTAATGTCAACATTAGACACTGTCATTTGACAGTCTCTGAATGGATGGCTCTGGAGAGCCCAGGAAAGAGTACTAATCAAGCAGTTACTACCTTAGATATCTTTGGGATAAGGTTTGCTAATTTGAAATGAAGCTGTACCTTATATCCCTTTCCATTTCTGGGAAACACATTTGTGTGTTTGTTTTTTAAAATATATTATGCTGATATCTCTCCAGAAAAGCTCTTTCAGAAGATAGGATCTGAAGGCAACTTATTTCTGGAAAAAAAAACACTATTTGTTTTTTTCCAAGACCAATAAGTATATGACATTAGAGGACCTGGTGTGGGATAGGATGATTCCATCAAATTCCACCATCCATCCCTCTTTACAATTAAATTTTCTTGGTGGGTTGTCTAGTCTGTACTTCATTTCATTTGGAGTTGTAGAGAAAGATGATTTTCCTACAGGCACAGATTGGATTGGCACAGCTGCTAAAAGACGATAAAATCATTTCAGGGAGAATGGTATAGGCTGCCTTCCATCCAACGATAACCATGCAAAATAAATATGATTTCTCCTAAACATGCATGAGGCCATATCTCCCAGTTATGATGTCCAGAAGAGGGAGTTGCATGGGATTTGGAATCAGTCAGATTGGTGTTGGAATCTTGGTCTCACCAGTCACCAAAAGTAATTTAGCTTTGGCAAATTACTTAACTTCTCTGGGTCTCCATTTTCTCTATTGTAAAATGGGTTGTTGTGAGGATTAGATAGAACAACATAATCTAGGGTATTTAGTAGGTGACACTAATTATTAGTTTTTGTTTTCTGTTAGACTGTTACACTACATTATAGGTGAAGCTAAGAAAAAGTGTCTGAGAACTCCAAGAATTTCATGCTTATGAATGTAAATTGTTGTACAGTCTCTGGACTAATGATGAATCCCTGAAAACAGGATAATAAGCAATAGAATCCTATGAAGGTTGATAGGACAGCTCTAGAACATATCGTGACTATGGTCAAGGTTGATGGTAGATTCTACTCTCTCCAAACTTGTTTCACACCCTCAATTAATACGCAGCTATTGATAGCTTATTATTTTTCTACTGAACTGCAAACTAATGGAAGTCTGTGATAAGTGTCACACCAGAGGTTCAGTGAGTAAAGGGTAATTCAAGAATCAGGAGGAGGAAGAGGCCATTTGGCTCCAGAATGAACCAAACTACGCTAACACATAGATTACTTGACCAGCTATGTCCAGACACTCTGTCATAAGTTTTAAAGCTTCAGCAAGGAGACAGACTTGAGCTGAGTCATGAAATTTGGGGGAGAATTCAGATAGCTGGAGAGAAGGGGGAGAATATTTAAGGGAGGGGAACAGCACACAAAGCCATGGAAAGGGAGATTGGCTGGCTGTGATCTAGGGACAATGAGTATACCTGTATGGTTGGAGGGGAGTGGGAAGAAAAGTGTTACTGGAACAGTACATTGAGTTAGACTGAGAAAAGTCTTTACTGATAGAAGAGGAATTTGGGAACCAGTGACCATTTTCAAATAGAAAAATTATATGATACAATGTGATGTCTTGAAAATTGTAATCAGTTTTCTGAGTACCAGTTGGGAGAGTAGAAAGAAGGTAGGTGGGCTCATTAGGAGGCTTGGCCAAAATCTACATAGTTGCAAAGGCTGTGTACAAATTAACATGGTGATGGGAGAATGGAGAGACAGTGGGGTAGAGAGAATCTCCCAGGCCTTGTGAGGGCCTGGGGAAGGGATGGGGTGAGGAAATGACAGAGAAGACGCAGTGGGTTGCTTCATAGATGGCCTCCCATGAGCTCCACGTCCTGGAGTTCCTGTCTTTGTGTAATCTCATCCCCTTGAGTGTGGGCTTCTAACCCATAGAAAATGGCAAACGTGATGGGATGTTACTTCTGAAATTAGGTACAAAAAGACCCTGGCTTCTGCCTTGCTTGCCCTCTTTTGCTCACTCTGATGGGAGACAACTTCCATGTTGTGAGCTAGCCCATAGACTAATGTGGTAAAGACTTAAGGATGGTCCCCAGCCAACAGCCAGCAAGGAACTGAGGCCCTCAGTTCAACAGCCTTTGAATAACTGAATTCTGTCAACGATCTTGTGAGTGGATGTGGAAGTGAATCCTTCCCTACTCAAGGAAGTGGAGCCTGGAGATGACCACGGTCCTGCCTGACACCCTGTGATTATAGCTTTGTGCTGCATAAAAAATTACCCCCAAATAAAATAACATTTATGCATTATTTCACAGTTTGTGTAGGTGAGGCATCTGGGTCCTGTCTGGCTTGGGGTCTCTCACAAGGTAGCGTTAATATCAAGGCTTGACTGGGAAGGATCCAATTCCTTGCTCAGTCACATGGTTGTTGGCAGAATTCAGTTCTTCATGGGTTGTTGGACTGAGGCCTCAGTTCCTCACAAGTCGTTGGCTGGAGCCCTCGGATCTTTGCCATATGGGTCTCCCCATAGAGCATCTACAGTATGGTGGATTGCTCTACCGGAGTGAGCAAGTGAGAGAACGCTGGCAAGATGGAAGTCAGCCTTTTGTGACCTTGTCAGGGAAGCGACAGACCACCACTTTTGCTATAGACTGCTCTTTATAATGTGTTAGAACCCTTTAGCCATAGGTCTGGCCTATTTTCAAGGGGAGGAGCTCACACAAACGCATTAATACCAGGAGGTGAGGATCACTGGGGACCGTGTCAGAAGCTGCCTACCACAGCGACAGTGATTTATCGCAGTTTTTGTGGTCTTTCCAAAGAGCTTTAGGCTCCTGGAGGGGGCTTGTGCTTTGTACATAAGTGCATAATAAATATCTACTGAATAAATGAGATGACACTTGCAAAAACTCCTAGAGGTCTCTGAACAGTAATTTTCAACTTAGATGTTAAGGCACTGATGGTCTCTTCAATTGGTCAACAGTGTAATGGGGATATAGTGAATTTCTGGGACAAAATTCTCACCCTAAGTACAAAAACCTAATTCACTTCATTGGGTGTAAGAACTCAGGGCTGACCTGTACAGTTGTGCCATGTACAAAAATGCTTGGCTGAGGGGACGAGGGTGCCTAATCCAGTTCATAGTCTACTCACCGAGCTGTGCCCTGGCACGGGACTGCATCAGTGTAGACGGAAGCATGCCTTTTGGAAAGATGTCCACCCAGGGGGACTTCTGTGTAAGCGGCGCAAAGGCCACACCTGCGGTTCTCTAAGGAAGTGTCAGCCTTCATACCCCTCCTCCTATTTGCTTTCACCTGTTCTCCTTGAACTACACCCTCTGAAATGGGCTTGAGGCAGGAAGGGGACAATGTTCCATCCACACCTGATGTTGGAGAGGATTAAGTTCTGTTTGAGGAGGCCTTTGAGAGTCCGGGAGAGAAGGAGCTATACAAATGCAGGCAAATTCCATCCTCCCTGTTAAATGGCCAAGAAAATTCCGTGATACCACCCTCTCCCTGAGTGCTGGGTCTGACCTGACAATAGCAAACAAACAGCAAGCTGTGATCTGTTTATAATTCCAAATGAAAATCCACCCCAAATAGAGGTGAGAAGGAGAAAAAGCAGCTCGGCAACAATATGTGCTTTGGCTGAGGACCCCAGAAAGCCTTGCTTCTGTGAACCTCAGCCCATCTCCCTCCCCTTCTCATGGTGACACCTGAAAAGCTCAGCTCACACCCCTGGAATGGTTGTGTATTGAGGATAAGGATGTTGACAATAGGGTTTAAGCTGCATAAGTAACTGCAAATTGCTGTTCAGCCCCAGCAACTGCCAGCAAAACAAACAAACAAACAAACAATACAAAAACAAACAAACAAAAAAACGAGGAAGGAGATGATATTTGGAGCATAAGTTGTAGGGAGGGGGAGCCAGCAAGTAAGTCACGTGGAATCTGGCAACCAGCTCTGGGTGTAAAAGACACTTTGACAAGGTGATCACAGGCCACCCACAGTTGTTAGGGAGCTATAAGAAGTTATTTTGACAGGACATGTGACACCCTTCAAATAGAGGAATCAAAGCCCCAAATGATCAGGGATATGTTACAGGAAAGTTCTAGTTTAAAGAACAAGCTACTCTAATAACTGAGGGATAGCACTAATGGGGGCTTCAAATATTCATTTTGTAACTTCCAAGTACTTCTGTTGGCGGTGGTGTGCGGGGCAAGAAAGAAGGAATGACAGAAATGTGGTTTATAGGAACAAGGGAAAATGCCACGATGGCTGTCATTTTGTGCCCCTCCGTTCTCTGGCTTTCTCCCGGCACCATATTCAATGGCTTTGCCAATACTCTTCCTCAAAGAACCCTGCCAGTGTGCTCCCCAGGATGCAGCCGAGGCGAGAAAGACTAGACCAGCCACACGTGTACTTCCTTGGGTCAAGGTCAGGTGTTTGCATACAATCCATCACTTACCCCAGCCTCTTTGGTTTCTATCCTCTCCAACATACACCTCACCTCTTGGTTCCACTTTCCCATGCATGCTGCTGAGCCTTTGCTTGAAACCAGTCTTCTTCTTTCTCAGTCTTCTTTTGAATCACACCAACTCAAGAAAGGCATTTTTGTTAAATGTAGCAGAAGAGTTTTAAGTGAGAAAAAAATAAATAAAGAATTCACTGGATAGAATGCTTGTTGAATAAAGGAATGAGAACACAGATGGAGTTTAGGGAATTCCAGACTCTGGTGCATCTCTATTGATCTGTGTGCCTGGCACGCTCCCCACTCCCTGCCAAAACCTTCTTCGGAGAACCATTTCCCCCTTCTCTTTCAAACATGTGCAGAAGATGTAGTTTTCTTTCATGGTCACACTTGCTGGTCACAGATTATTGGTGTGGGAGTGGCCATCTCAATAAAACTGGGTGTATCAGCTAGCTTATGCTGCCTAACAAATTACATCAAAATATGATGTCTTAAAATAAATATTTATTTTTCTTCAAGAGTCTGAGTGTTGGCTGGACTTCTCTGCTTCATGCTTCAGGTCTTCAGATTCCTGGGATGGCTCTGTTCAATGCATTTTCATTCTGGGACCCAGGCTGATGGAGCAGGACCTACCTGGGGAAAGTGTTTCTCACAGCAATGGCAGAAGTGTAGGATAGCAAGTAGAAACATATGATGATTCCCCCTTTGTGTGCTCCTGCTGCTCTCTGATCTTGCTTGGGCAAGTTTATTTCCCACTTTTTCTACAATATTCTTCCTCTGTGAGGTTGGATGGAAGAGAGTAAGGTAGGAGGTCCTACTCAGACATTATCAAAGAGATGCTCAGAGGTATTTAGAAAAAGAGAGAAAAATTCACTTGCAAAGAGTGCAAAGGAGCCAGACTTCAGAAAGACTCACTGGTCTATCAAAAACATAACTAGTATTTAAGGAAAAACTGGAAAATTAATCTATTCATGGTGAAGACAGCAACTTGCTCACATGATTATCATATCCACCAAGGTCATGATATATCTTCAGACACCAGCTTAGCCAAAGTTGGGGATAACATTGTTTTTGTTGCAGAGTTTACAGGAAATACTCAAGGATTTTTTATTTGGGGGACTAGAAGCATACGAGATGATCTTGATGGTTTTAAAATAGGTCTACAAATTCTTTGGAACTATCCCCTCAAAAGGTAGAGCCTAATTCTTCTTTACTTGATTGTGGGCCAGACATTGAATTGCTTCTAAAGAACAGGATGTGGGAGAAGAGATGGTGTGTAGCTTTCGAAATGAAGTCATTAAAGGCATTGCAACTTCCACCTTGCTTGTTCTTGGATCACTTTCTCTGGGGGAAGCCAGCTGTCGTGTCATGGGGACACTCAAGGAACCCCTATGGGAGGGTCCATGTGGTGAGAAACTGAGACCTCCTAACAGCACTAACTTGTCGGGCATGAGTGAGCCACCTTGAACGCAGATCCTCCCGCCTCAGTTAAGCCTTCAGATGACTGCAGCCCTAGATGACATTAACTGCAACCTCATGAGAGACCCTGATGCTGAACCACTCATCTAAGCCCCTCCTGGATCTCTGACCCAAGAAACTATGTGAGATGATAAGTGTTTATTGTTTTAAGCTGCTAAGTTTGGGAGTAATTTGTTATGCAGCAATAGAAAACTAGTACAACGAGCCTATTAGTTTTGGTTTATCACAGCGTGTAGAGTGTTGTGGTGGTGGTTATTTTTGATTGTGTTATGTAAAATGCTCAGATATTGGAAGAAAGACAGAGTGTCTGGCCAAGTCTCTTAGTAACCCAAGTCTCTTTCTAAGGTTCTGCATTGGAATATAATGCACCAGTGCCTTCTGTAAGAGTTTAACTTACATTCCTACAAGCAATATATGAGACTGAATGCATAAATGAAAACAATGTGCTATCTATGTACTAGGAATTCATTTACCCTCAATGACCCTTATAGGCAGCAAAAAACTGGCCTGGCAATATAAGGCATTGTGGTAAAGTAAGATGAAGATTGATGCTTACTGGCTCTGTTGGGATCAATTTAATCACCAGACATCATAGGCTGAGTGTCCAAGACTGTGAGCATTCTGAAGATCTATACAAATGTTTGAGAAGTGAAATAAATAATTTTTTTACCCAGCTGTTTATTGATGGACATTTATTTTGTTTCCAGTCTCTTGTTGTTAGAAATAAGGCTGAAGTGAGTAACTTTGTACATATGCCATTTTATCTGGGTACTAGTATATCTGTAGGATAAACGCCTAGATGAGAAAATGCTGGGTCAGTAGTTTCATGAATTTGTGATTTTGATAACTATTACTGAATTGCCTGTTTTCCCTCAGCCTTACCAATAGAGAGTGTTATCATACTTTTGAATGTTTGCTAGTCAGATAAATGCGCCCTTTGTGTTTGAGGAATTCATAGTCTTGTCTGGGAAAACACTATCACTTACTTAATTTATGCTTTATTGTTACAAAAGGAGTCTGAGGACAACTTTAAAAAGATAAAAATATTTATTTTTGCATGCGTGTGTGTGTGTGTTTCAAAATGATTCTGAGGACACCTATAAAGATATTTATAACAATACAGGAAAAAAACATACAGAGATTGGAAAATTAAGTAAAGAGTAAAAGTGGGAATGGAATTCTGATAAAGATTTGGTTATGACACAAATGCTTATGTCATTACTATGTAGTTGCTGAGAGAGTATTATAAATTTGACTCTGAGTTCCCTGGCAGCCAATATAAAGATGGAAACATGGTTAGTTATAAGAGTCACAGTGAATATAATATTAATAATATATCTATAATCTTTTTTTTTAAATTAATTAATTAATTAATTTATTTATTTATTTATTTTTTGGCTGTGTTGGGTCTTCGTTGCTGTGCGCGGGCTTTCTCTAGTTGCATTGAGCGGGGGCTACTCTTTGTTGCAGCGCGCTGGTTTCTCTTTGCAGCGGCTTCTCTTGTGGAGCACAGGCTCTAGGCGTGCGGGCTTCAGTAGTTGTGGCACGTGGGCTCAGTAGTTGTGGCTCGCAGGCTCTAGAGCGCAGGCTCAGTAGTTGTGGTACACGGGCTTAGTTGCTCCGCGGCATGTGGGATCTTCCCGGACCAGGGCTCGAACCCGTGTCCCCTGCATTGGCAGGCGGATTCTTAACTACTGCGCCACCAGGGAAGTCTGTATATTTATAATCTTTAAGCCATTGTATTATGGTGACACTTTATTTACCCCAATTAATTTTAGGTAGGTATATTATTGTCCTCATTTTACAGATGAGAGCCTGAGGCACAGGTAGTTAAGTAACTTGCCTATGATTGTGTAGCTAATTAATAAGAGGTACCTTGTTTTGCATTTAGACAGCATGGTTCCAGAGACCACATTTTAAATTATTATGTTATTTTTGGTGACCTCTCAACCGAACATGAGCCATTTAGGCAGTGGCTGTGATGAAAACATCTTAATTTTCAGACATTTATTATATGTTTCCATTCTGTGAACTACTCATACGTAGGATATGATTTGATATGATATGATATGACTGCTAAGTGCTGGAGCTGCATTTACCACATGACATTATCCCTCCATTCTGGGGAGGGGTTTAGATTAACCCTTAGAGCTTGCCTCTTTCTTGTCTTTTTATCTAACTTTTATGGCTCTTTAAGGCCTTTGAAAGCCTAAGACAATTGTCATTCTCCTTCTCTGCCCTGCTCTGCCCCCATTTATCCAGAAGGGGATTCCCAGAGCAAACTGTGTTCAAGTTATATGTATCTTTTAGGTCTCTTTTAGGAATACTGGAGTTCAAAGCACTGGTCTAAGGCCAGTCTTCCAATTTGCCAGTTAAAGGAAGTTTCTGAACACGTTCGTGGTTGGCCATTCATTGTACTGCCCCAGGAAAGACATCAGAAGGGTTTTTATGTCTATTAAGGTTGTCAAAAATTGGTATAAGAATACAGATTTTCCTGTCTTGTTAAATCTGTCCAAACTCAGTCAACAAAGACCTAGACAATATAATAAATGACACTTTATACAAAAGAAGAATTGCCAAAGAGGTAGGCATAGTGAAGCCATGATCATTACCTCTTTGAAAATTCTACCATGACCTCAATGTGCCTTTTTATTAGCTTTATACACACTGTGTGCCTTTCAGAATATTCCATAATCAATATTCTCTCCTTCAGCTCCCTGAGAAAATAGAGATATTCAAATCATGTCTCCATGAATATCTACGGAGAATAATCACAATGTCTAAGATGCTTCTTGGGGAAAAAAGCATCCTCACAATTTCTGTAGGAACAGAAATACTATGATGTCTCTGGCTGGTAATAGTTCATATGACAAAAATGGTCACTAAGATGTCAACAAGTCAGCTCTTGATATCCAAACTGTTAGGGATTGCCTATTCAGATCTGTCTTCCAGAAGAAATAATAACTATAGCACTTTTCTTTCAATGATACTTCATAATCTTCAAAATACTTTCATTGGTGGTGGTGTAGAAGGCATGGGAAATGTCTTGTAGGAGCTGGATATTTTTATCCTGAGAGTCAGATTATGGGTTCCTCCTCCACACAGTAAAAATTTGCTGTTCTGTGTTAGTCATTAAGGTATTATCTCTGAGCTCCAAACCTGTCCTTTGCTTTGCGATCCTGAAGCTGGGGCTCTGCAAAACACATGCGGCTTTGTAAACTGACTGCATGTAGGCTCTGTCAATAGGGGGCACTAGAGGAAGACTGCAAGGTCTTGTTCCTGTGACTGTAACCCCAGCCATGCTTGTTCACCCAAGTAGGGGCAATTCCTTCCTAGAGCAGCATCGGAACCTAGTTTGCCGTTTCTCTAGCACTTGTAAAACCTTCACTGTGCTCTTTTCAGAGATGCCAGCGCCACTTGGCTGGCGTGCCCTCCTCAGAAGTCTGGGTCCCAGCCACCAGGACCCTCCTCTGAACTCAGGGACACCAGGAACAGGTGAGCAGTGCCCCCTCCTCCGAGACCTGAGTTTCAATTCCATGGAGCCCCTTTTCGAAGTCAGTTTTAATAATTTGAGTTTTAATAATTTCAGTCTCTTCTCTTTATTCCCTCAGTCCTAGGGGCAGTAGTTGTTTCCCGAAGTTGTTACCTCCAAGATACCTTAGAGTTCTTTCTAACTTTTAGTCAGTTAACAAATATATTAAAATTTCTGTTTGAGTAACTGGTGTCTTTTTTGCCTTCAGAGTAGCTTCTGACTGATACATGTTCCGCATTCAGGCCTCAGAGAAGTGTCTTGCTAACACTGATGTGACCTCAAATTCATGATGTAAAGATCAAATGGGGGTGCAAAAAAAAATTCTTTTGACTGTGTAAGATCCATTCACATGCTAGCAAGGAAAAGTTTGGATTGATGATAGAATGCATAAGAATGACAAAATCCTTTGAATGTCTGTAGGACCGCAATGTTCAGGATTGGGCATATTGGGAAGAGGGTGAAAAAACTCAAGACAGGGTAACCTGTGTTGTCGCTTCTTTAGGAGCTTGCTCCCAGCTCTACGGTCACTGCTATGAGACTGACTGATTACTTTGTAAGTTCATGCTATAGCAAATTCTAAACTGTTGCGTGCTGTAGAAATGTAAGGACCAATCATTTTCAATAGTTGGAGAATTTTAGGCATCACCAAAAAAAGTTTATTAGGAGGAAGGGGAATTTTCCTGCACCCCTGAAAGTTGTCTAAAGGGTGGTAACGTACTATACCTATGTGCAAAATTGGCCCTGGTTTTCATGTTATTAAAGTTCGTGAGGTTTTCATAGATTCTTTTTTTTTTTTTTTAAAGGCGCTTTCTAAACTGCATTTTTTTTAAAAGTATTTGTTTATTTATTTATTTATGGCTGTGTTGGGTCTTCGTTTCTGTGCGAGGGCTTTCTCTAATTGTGGCAAGCGGGGGCCACTCTTCATCGCGGTACGTGGGACCTGTCACTATCGCGGCCTCTCTTGTTGCGGACCACAGGCTCCAGACGCGCAGGCTCTGTAATTGTGGCTCACGGGCCCGGTTGCTCCATGGCATGTGGGATCTTCCCAGACCTGGGCTCGAACCCGTGTCCCCTGCATTGGCAGGCAGATTCTCAACCAATGCGCTACCAGGGAAGCCATAGATTCTTATTTGTATTCACTTCTTTTCATTAATATTTATAGTCTAAAGAAAAATCTCTAAAATCACCCAGTAAATATGTGAATATGTTTAATTAATTAATTAATTAATTAATTAATTAATTAATTAGGGTCGTGCCGAGTGGCTTGCAGGATCTTGGTTCCCTGACCAGGGATTGAACCCAGGCCCCGGCAGTGAAAGCCCCGAGTCCTAACCACTGGACCACCAGGGAATTCCCATGAGTAATTTTTTTTTAACAATTATCAGTATAGAAGCATTTAGAAAAAAAAGTGCGATGGTCTTTTAATTGTCTCCCAACACCTATTATGTGTCGTATCTACTTGAATCTTCTAACAACCATGAGAGACAAATACCGTTAGCCCCATTTTACAGATATGTGCATTGGCACTCAAAGATTTGTCCAAAGCAACCCAGATATAGATGGACAGTTCGCACCTATTTTCCTGGCACTATTCCAGTTTATGACTGCTTTCCAGAGACATTATTTAAGCACTCCCTTTTACTCACAAATATCCTGATTTGGATAATAAATTATATGGTCACCTGATCCAACTAGTAAGTGAAAGAGCTGGGATTTGAGCTCAACCAAGTCCTATGTGTTTTCCACTGCTGTACACTGCCTTAGAGCCTCCTAAACCAGTTAGAACTTGTTGAATTTCATGGTACAAGAAGTCTGCACCACTGGAATTGGAGCAGATATTCCAGGTATCAGCCTAAACTTCTTAGGAGGCTACAGAGAAATCAGATCTTTCTAGGCTATTATTTCTGAAAACTATGCAAATAACCTTAGAAGATACATCAATTAGCAGAAAACAAAACTCAGACTGGCTTAAGTAGAAAAGGAGACTTATTGGCTCATGTAATTGGAAGTTCAGGAGTTGGGTGAGTTTCACTATTGGTTGATCCAGTTCAGTGATATTATCAAATACCTAGTTTTAGTGTTTTTTCTTCCCTCTTTCACTCTACTATCCAGTTCTAGCTTTATTCCATGACTGACTTTCTTTGTGGTTGTAAGGTGGCTGCCAGTGGTCATCAAGGTGACATGTTTCCACTTTCACATCCGGATAGAGGAGAAGGTACCTTTACCCCTAACCAGTGAACAAAAACCTTGTTCTTTGCGTTGTTTGGACTGAACTGAACCAATGATGGTGAATCAATGCTACATACTGATTGGTTTACAGTTGGATTACTGATCATTCCTAAACCAATTGTCATGTCCAGGTTGATGTGGAGGTGGAGTGGGATTGTTCTGATTTGGGCATTAATCAGGACTCACTCACTTCTGTGACTGGGGATGAAATTTATGGCTCCCAAAGCCCATGAATGGTATGAGGAGCCCATGAACCTGGAAAGGGGGAGTGGATCCTGGTTAAGTTATCAGTGAATGTCCACTGGCTACCCAGCACCCATGCATACCCTTCTTTCCATTCATCTTCTCAGAAACATCCATGTTTCCCCAGTAGAGACAATCCAAAGATTTGGTGCATTAGCTCCAAGTTTTGATTTTTTGGGTGATGTGGGGTCCACTCCATCACATCTGGGTGAAACTTCTCATAGTCTATTGGTATAAGACTATTGGTAATAATATGTTACCCATATACAACACAACCCATAGAAACCCCATGATGAAGAAAGAATAGGATAACTGGAAAAGTGAAGAAAGAGAAACAACACATAATAGCCATTAGTCCACAATGATATCATTCCTGCTGGACAGAAATGGTGAGAACTGCATTCTAATAGTGAATTCTATGGAGGACCATGTTGGCTGCCCAGGGTCTTCTCTTTGGGAGGCTATCCCTTGTCCATTATTTTCCTTGGCTTTATCCGATAAGCAACATGGTATTGGGGTTAAAAGTAAAGGCTTTGGAGTCAGAATGCCTGGGTTCTAATAACTGGCTTTTCTACTTTCTAATTGTCTGAACTTGGGCAAATTTCTTAAACTCTTTGTGCTTCAGTCTCCTCAGATGCAAAATGAGGTTAATAGTAGTCCTCGTCTTTTAGGATTAGTAAGCATGTAAAGAGGGAATGAATGCATGCAAAATGCTTAGAACATTGCTTCACATACATCAAGTGCTCAAGACATGTTATGATGATTTCAGGTGGGCCTTGGGGAGGATGATCTTTCTGAGGGTTTCTTTGACAGTAGAGCTTCCTTCATTGTTTAGTGGACTTCTGGCCTAATTGCTTCTGGTAAGTTCCACAGTCAGATGTCTGCTAGTCAGAGATCAGATTCATAGTCCTTGAGCTTTGCAAGTATATTTTTTGAGCCTAGGTATTAGCTTATGTGGAACTGGGCATAATTTTCTATCCTATTTGTGCAGAAACAAAAGTATCTCAGATCATTTCACTAATGTGTATGACTACCTAGATCTTGTTTCTTTTCTATCTCTTGAACCAAACCTTCCACTAAGAGTACCCATTGTGAGCTATGTCTATGGTGGATGTTTGCCAAACATTATGTCAACCATCAGGCAAAGCTGGAAGGGTAAACCCCCAGTCTCCAGTGCTCAGCCACTCTGCTCTACTGAGGTTGGTGTTGTCTTGGCTGACTGTACATTTGTGGGCCTTGTATCATCTTTATCTTTTCTTAGCCAGGTTGACAGAGGCAGTTCATAGACAGATGAATACCTCATGACAACATGTCAACCACCCACAAAATAGGCATCTGTTCTGTTCACGGCGCTATACCAGCCATCATCCCCTTCCATGGCCATGACTCCAACTCCAGCTCAAGTTTGAGCTGCTCTTTAAGACTTTTCTTTTATAAAGATCTATGGGGAGAAAATGTGAAGACAGACCTAGACATTTATAGAAAGGCTTTATTTTGTACCTATTTTCATGTACCACCCAGACAAAACATGAATTCTACTTTCCCCCATTTTCATATAAAACTACATACACCACACTGTACATGTAAAACAAATTTGGAAAGGAGCCTCAAGCTGGCCTCTGAAATTGTGTAAGCAATTATCACATTTTTGTGCGCAAATGCAGTAATTATATGTGTAATTTGGCAGCTGGGTTTGAAAATTTGGCCTTAAGTGGAACATAGACAGGAAAAATAAATGTTGGAAAATGCCAATATTTTATAAAGATTTTGAATCAAATAATGGTGAAATTATTGCAAGCCATCTTAATTTTTAATTATAATGATCATTACACAATATACAATAATTTTTTGAGGAAGAAAAGAACTATAGATCAATTGCCCATCGTTTTTGTCAGAAAAAAAATGCCTCAATTCTTAGGGAAGATAATTGTATTTTTCAGAGGTTATGGTACATATTTCAAAGGCTTTTTTTTCTTATGAAGAAAAGATAGTGATTGCCTACTAGTTCGAGTTCTATGACATATTTTACTATAAGAAGAAAAGGACTCTTTGTACTGATTACTTTAGAGGAAAAGTAGTATTAACTTTGTGCTTTATTTGAGCTAGTAATCTAAAATTAGACAAAGCTTTCTTTTTAAGCATTTAAGTTTTGGAATATGAGATTATAGCCCAAATGAAGAGTAACTTAGATATCTTTGATCTAGATATAAGTTGAAATTTTATAGTAAAATCATAGTTTTTATATTGTCATTGAGATTGAATCTAGTGCACATGGCTTTTTCATGTGGTTATGAGTGCTGGTGACTTGGAGATGATGTAAGGAAGACCCTGGAGCAATGTTATCTTCTGTGGTTAGTAGGGTAATGGAGAGGTTAACTCTGAAGTCTCTGGAGCCGGCCAACCTGGATTCCAGTCCTGGCTCTACCGCTCTGTTAGCCCTGTGACCTTGAGTCAGTTACTTAATCCTTAGCCTCTCCGCATCTTAGTCTCCTCACCTGGTAAAATGGGAGTTGTAACATGCCCACCAAATAGAGTCATTGCCAGGGCAGAAGGAGATAGTCATACATGGTAGAGTGTCTGACACTGGTAAGCCTCAAACATGATAACCATTTTTGGTTTTGATCATCATTTGTGGCTCAGTGTTGAGCTCCAGTCATGACTAAGTGAGAAGGAAGGCTCTTCCAGCTCAGAAATGCAACATGAGGGCAAGAGACAGTCAGTGTATACAGAAAAGTCCATGGGAAATCCAGGTTCTCCATGGTGAGGCAATGTCCCCAACAGCATGATGAAGGAAGCCCACGGTGTGGGCAGAGCTCAGTTATGGGACTTTATTTCGACTCTGTAGCAAACTATTGAGAGTCTGCTAGGACTGTGCTAAACTAGGGGATAAAGGAAGATGAATAAAGTCTCTCTCTCAAGGAGCCTGCAGTCTACAGAGGGAATGAGATAAGTGCCTGCATGACTATAATGCACGATGCAACACAGTCAGTGCCAGGGCAAATAAACAAACAAGATGCTCTGGGCATTAAAAAAAAAAGGGAGAGAGAACGTGCAGGTAAGTTTTTTCCCCCTTCTTCTAAAATCATGCAAATCTTCTTAGAATAGGTTACTTTTGAGGCAGGTATTGAAGGTTGTGGAGATTTTGGTTAAGCAGACATAATAGGGCTGGTATGAATCCAGTGAAGAAAAGAACATAAACGAGGCAGAGAGGAGGGAAGAAGGGGGCACCCAAGAACACCTGGGACATCCAACATGGTGGGGGGTCATGGAAATAGACTGTTAAAGGAGGCTTGGCTGGATTTGGAGAGGTTTTGAATGATATGGTGAGAAGTTTGGCCTTAATTTAGTATCCAACAGGCAGCTCTGAAAGAGCAAGATCTTGAACAGATCTGATGTGCATCAGAGAATCACTTGCAGGTTTTGTTAAAACACATATTCCTGACCCCCTACCCAAAGGTTCTGATTCAGTAGGTCTGGGATGGAGCCTCATAATTTGCATTTCCAATGATCTCACATGTCACACTGATGTGGTGGGTTCACAGAACACACTGAATAGCCCTGACAAAGGGCACATGGCCTTCCAAAATGTTTTATTTGCAGGTCCCTATTAGTAAAAAAAAATCCAGTATACATCCTCACTGTATGTATATTTATTTATTTCCAAATTATAGACAAACTACTGTGTCAATACCTGTTATGCATATCATAAAGTCATACCATTATAACCCAAAGAGGCTGAGCTCATGAGGAAATATGCAATTATTGTTTTATTTTTATTTTAATTAGTAATGGTACAAAAGTCTTTTTGCTCTCACCAAAATTACTGTTAAATTTGAATATGCTTCACTGTTTCCTGAAACTTAAAATTTTTCTGATACAACCATTTAAATGTCTTTCTTAATTCACTTTTTTTCAGTACTTTGTTGTAGTGGTTTTTGCAATTGAGGACTATATCTCACAAAGGCACATAAATCCAAATGGAAAAATTTCCTTTATTGGCTGTTTTAAATAAATTCCATTCACCAATTATGGAAAGGCTTTTGTTAAAATGTGGCTAGTAGGTTTCTATCTTCTCTGATGTCAATCAGTTGTTTTTGCAAAGAGATAAATAGGTTTTACCATTTTTCATTGTTATCAAAATTCCACTGAAATTCTTTGTTTGGAAGAGTTAAAACTGGTTACAAAAATCTTATTTCCAAGGTTTTAGAATGTGCTGATATGAGATTTTAAAAAATAGATGATATATTTACTGATCTAGTTTTGTATCCAAATTACATAACAATGGACATCTTTCTATATATCCTTTTCCAATGTGCTCTGTCAGTAGCCTGAGTTTCTCTCTTTTCTTCTTTTTCAGAAGAAAAGGTAGTCCTTCTTATTTACTATTGAAACATTACTTCAACCTTGAAGAGACAGATTGTGTTATTAATGTTATTGTTATTGTCATTTAAAAAATACTTGATAGGTAGCATGTTATTGATAGCCTGCTTGTCATCATAGAAAAGCTTAGCATGTCTGGAACACTTGTCTTTCTGTAAATATGTGTTTTTAGCCCTTTTGAGTACTTTGCCATAAGCATATCTCTGCGTTGTAGAAAATATGTTCATGGTTACTTTCCATTTCAATTTGTTCCTAAAGCGTCAACCATATTTTAAAGATTAAAAAAAGTAAACTTAAATTAACCACGCTGATGGTGTTCTGTGCTTGCCTGTGTAGAGCAGGGTGAATGAATGTCACATATGATCTGCCTCAGTAATCTTAGCCAAAATCCTTTAAAACAGTTGGTAAAAGGAGTGGCCCCATTACTTACACAGCTTTACCATTAAAGAAGTAATTTACTGTTGAGAATATATCTCATGCCTATATTTTACCTTTGACGGTTTGAAAAAAAAAAGAAATTCTTCATGTATTTTATTATTGAAACACAACCAAGCAAAAACCATATGCTGAGACTTGGTAAAATAGAAATAGGGATACTTTCATTATATATCAAGCTCATAACACTGTGTAATTTGTCCCAATTTTTGATTTAAAAATAATTTCCAGGCTGCCGGCGGCCTGCAGGTAGTGGTGTGGGCTCTGAGCTCCGAGGACCATGCTGTGTGAGCAGTGGCTGGGGGAGGTGCAGGGTCCACGAGCAGTTGGAGTTTGGGGGGCCGGGCCCTCAGAAGACCTCAGGGCGCCAGCTCTCTGGGCTCCTGAGGGCAAGGGGGGAGGATGAACTCTACCGGATAGCTTATGGGGTTTCACAGAGGACTCAGGAGATGATGAGGACCAAGGGGACCAGTCAGACACAGAGGATGCAGTAGACTCTGACTTTGACGTGGAGAAGGGGACTGAACCCTCCGGTGATGGAGAATAGCCGAGAAGGAGGCATGGAGCTGCCATCAAGGAGGATAAGAAGGGCTTCCCTGGAGGCGCAGTGGTTAAGAATCCGCCTGCCAATGGAGGGGACACGGGTTAGAACCCTGGTCCGGGAAGATCCCACATGTCGTGGAGCAATTAACCCCGTGTGCCACAACTACTGAGCCTGTGAGCCACAACTACTGAAGCCCGCACACCTAGAACCCGTGCTCCGCAACAAGAGAAGCCACCACAGTGAGAAGCCCGCGCACCGCAACGAAGAGTAGCCCCCGCTCGCCGCAACTAGAGAAAGCCCGCGGGCAGCAACGAAGACCCAAGGCAGCCAAAAAATAAATAAAATAAATAAATTTATTTAAAAAAAGGAGAATAAGGAGCCTCTCAAGAGCTTGAAGCCTCAAAATGTCAGCAACACCTGGGCTGGTGGTGCTCAGAAAAGCCGAGAAGAGAAGGCACTGCTCCCGCCAGAACTACAGGACAGTGCCTCTGGCCGTGGGAAGCTCCTGTGTCCATCTACAGCTGTGCACACACCACATTCCTTCAGGTACAGGAGAAGCAGGGCCGGTCACCGGGGCGAGAGAGGCCCCACTGGGAGTGGAGGAGCTGCTCGGGGAGGCCAAAGTCACAGAGGAGCTTGACTGACATTCACTGGAGACACATGAGTGGCCCGAGGCTGACGGAAGGAAGCAGGTTCCCAAGAGGCGGAAGTGCCCGGGGTCCATCGCCACCTCCCATTCAGTGACAGTGCCACTTGTTGGGGATCCAGGCCCTAAAGAAGAGGAAGTCGACGTAGAAGGACTTGATCCTGCTCCCACAGCTTCTTCAGGGACTCCCGGTGCTGGCCCTGGGCCCATCATCCCTCCTGCTTGCGTTCCACGTGCCTTCATCACTTTTAGGGACACACACACATATACTTATACACACCCATATATATATATATATATATATATATATATATATATATATATATGGATGAATTTCACTGTTAATGAAAATAAATGTAAATCTATGTTTTAAATGGTCTTCTGGATAGCTTTGAATTTTAGGAATGAGGGGACAGTTGAGGAATGGTTCCTCCAAGGGCGGTCCCCAAAGGTCCCTGTTGGAGAGGTCTGCCCAGTGACCCATCGCCCGGCCCTAAACCAGGACGCTGTTACAGACATCCGCCATGCCACTGCTCCAGCTTCAAGATCATCCCTGAGGCCTACAAAAAGTACATCACTGTCTGTGGGCTTCTGCCCACTGCCTCAGCCCTGGGAACCTGGTCCATCACCTCCTGAGCCCCTCTGAGGCTCTGGGCCCTGAGCCATGCGCCAGAAAATTGTCATCAAACGAAGCGATGTCTTGTCCTCAGAAACCTCTTTCCTGCTCTGACTTGGGGCTCTTAATGTCTCCCCCCACCCCCTCACCTTCCGCTTCTCCTGTCATCGCTGATTTTTGTCCAGTCCTTTCCTGTATTTCTTTCCCCATCTTTTCCCTTAGTTCCTACGGGTTTTGTTTGTGTTTTTTAATCTAATAAAATAGAAAGATGAAAAAACAAAATTTCAGCAATGTTTTCCATGCATCTTATCAAAATGGGTTCAGATTCCACTGCAATTCTTTGTTTGGAAGAGTTTTAATCTGGTTAAAAAGTCCTGTATTTTCTGACAAAGGTGTCCATGTTGGTTTGTACCATATCATTTTGTATGTATTATTTCAGCACTCACCAAAGCAAAAAAAAAAAAAAAAAAAAGGATATCTGTAATTGCACATAGCCTTTTGTTTCTCGCTGTTAAAAGGAAATTACATGTTTCCTGAAATTTTGTAAGACAGTGGATTGAGTAATGCCTAATTTAAACATCTTTCCAAAAATTGCAGCGGCTTGTCTCTTTGTTTCAGATGCTTATTTTAAAAAATGTCTTCTGAATTGTGACTGGTTCGAATTATCATTAGCTTTTACTTTAAAGCACTATTCTACATATGCATATCAAAGTCATTAACCAATATGTCAAGATATTATACACACACAGTATACATATACACACACATATATATATACGTATATATAGGATGAAGTTCACTGTTAATGAAAATAAATGTAAATCTATATTTTAAATGGTCTTCTGGATAGCTTTGAATTTTTTTAGCCACTTTCTTGTCACTGATTTTATATTATAATGTGTTAGATGAAAAATCTGGGGAATTCCCCGGTGGCTCAGTGGTTGAGAATCTGCCTGCCAATGCAGGGGACACGGGTTCGAGCCCTGGTCTGGGAAGATCCCACATGCCGCGGAGCAACTAGGTCCGTGAGCCACAATTACCGAGCCTGCGCGTCTGGAGCCTGTGCTCCGCAACAAGAGAGGCCACGATAGTGAGAGGCCCGCGCACCGCGACGAAGAGTGGCCCCCGCTTGCCACAACTAGAGAAAGCCCTCGCACAGAAACGAAGACCCAACACAGCCATAAATAAATTAAAAAAAAAAAAATCTGTACTGGGGTAAATGTGTTACTGCTGCCATTTTCTTGTTCATTTGAGCTTGCAAAATTGGTATTCTTGTCCATAGATGGCTTCTTTGCAGGAATTTTTAAGCCAGGTGTCCATTTCCCAGAGTTAGCTAAAACTCAGTTACATAGTTTGTAACCTCACTGTTACCTGGATATACCTAAACTGTAAAGCACTAAATATGCAAGAGTGGCAACAGGGTCCTGGTCATCTGCTCTGTGTTTAGGTGTCTCATGTATGTTATGTGCCCTTGACATTCTTACATATAGACCAGGGGAAGACAGCAGTATGAGTCTATGTATATGAAATGTAATAAAGCTTATATAATTTTTTATTTTTTAAATCTATATATTATATATATATATATATATATATACACATACATACACACACATAATAAATATATGTTTCTGCAAACCCCCAAAATCATCTTGTTCATTACCTGGATCTGCGCACTCCCACTTTGGAGACCACTGTCTGGGAGAATGAATCAGTTGGTGGAAGTACAGACAGGCTAGAGCAGATTGAGATGGGAGGCTAGGATAAGAGACAAATGCAGTTTTCCAGGAACACCTAAGAAATAAAAGCCATGTCTGATCTCAAGGAGCTTTCAATGACATAAAGAGATGGAACGTAGTCTCACGACGCAATTCCAGGACAGTTACAAAGCAGAGAATCATTACTTTGGACAGGACTGTGAATTCAGGAGTATAAGGAAGGAAGGAGCCTTGCTTTCCCCATGGAGTCCTTGCTTCCTGATGCATGAACTTGTAACAGAGGGATTCATTGCTGTTGACTATGTCAGCTTCCTCCAGGCAAATAACTCTGAGGGGAACATACAGTAGTTACGTCCCAAACATTTTAGTATGAATGAGTTTTAAGATATCATCACACTTTTCAGGGTTGTTGTGAGGACCAAATGTCCACCACCATGCATGGCACATCATATGCACTCAGTAATGAGTAGTCATTATTAATGCAGGATCAGCATGAGGGGCTTGGATGTGGGGAGGGGATGTCCCTGTGCATGTCTATGAGGGGGTGTGTGGTGGAGAAAGACAGGCTGAATCTACTTTAGGATATTATGTAGTTGTGTGAGAATGGGTAAAATGCATAAAGTACACCTTAGGTATGTATGTGCCCCATCTAGGGGCATTGCAAAAAAAATGATTAGTATGATTATGGAAGTGGTTATGTCAGAAGTGAGCCTAAGTGGGGGAAGGGAGTTTTGGAAGTTAAGTTTTGAGTTGAGAGGTGGCCAGTGAGATTTGGTGAAATTAGGAGAGGAAGAAGAATAGGAAAACTTCCAGATGGGAGTTTTAACATCAAAAGCAGGTCACGTATAGAAACCTGAACTTCTCTAGTTTCTGTGTTTTTGGAGCTAAATTCCACACTTGCAAACAAACTTCTCATTTATTTATTTTCTAAACTTTTATTAAATGCCTATAGGTGCTAGACACTGTTCTAGCTACTGGGAATACTGCATCAAACAAAAGAAACCAAGTCAGTGATCTCATGCGGTTTCCATTTCACAGTGGGAGATAGACGTAAAGATAGCTGACTACAAGCAGTGAAGAGAAATATAGCAGGATCAGGGTTTGGAGTATAGCTCTGTGTGTGTGTGTGTGTCTGTGTGTGCACGCGCGCGTGTGTGTATGCATATCTTAGATTCCCTAGGACACAGAGCCTGAGACAAAGCTTACATCCTAATACTTTTGGGAGGTGCAATCTCAGAGCGGTAAAGGTGAGGGAGAAAAGAATGCAAAGCAGAGCAATCAGGAAACAAATAAAAGGTGGTACATTTTTGAACTGGTCACAGCCTCAGAAGAAACAGGTGGGTCACTCAGGACATTCCCAGAGAGTCCATATGGAGCTTCATACTTGGGGGAACGAACCAGAGAAGGAGAGCAACTTATGTTGATTTCCTTCTATTTCTGGTCTCTCACTGATCAAATTCACTTCTGGTTTGTGTTATCTGGCCTCTCTGGGCAGCTACTGGGGTGGCTGGAACCTTCATGGCTCCAGCTGGGTTGACTCCGGATTCAGGAGCTGCCGAGGACTGACTCTCTCCCGGAAGGAAGAGTTGAATCAGCCAGCAAAGGTAAGAGATGACATCAGGGTTTTGATCACACGCACTGCATTTACTGGGGCTCGTCTACCTGGGAAGCAGGGCAAACTGGTGATGCCTGGGGACAGGTGGAACAGAACAAATCTGCAGAGGCACATAAATTGGATCCAGTCCATGAGCTCTTTTAAGTATGATGGCCAAACCTCCCCAATAAGGTACTGTTTGAGCAGAGTTCTGAAGCAAGTGAGAGAGCCGACCACATGGATATCTTGCAGAAATTGATTCTAGGCAGAGGGCATATCAAGTGCAAAGACCTTCTTCAGGCAAGAGCAGAAGGTGAAGGGCAGGAGGAAGCCAGACTGGCTAGACGTGAATAATTGAGGGCCAATGGTGGGGATGAGCTCAGAAAGGCAGCGGAGGGCTTTCTAAACCTTGGTCGGTCTTTGTCTTTTACTCTCAGTGAGATGGAAGCCAAGGAGTGACGGGATGTGACTTACATTTTTAAAGGATCTTCTGCTTTCTGGTGGAGAATAGATTATAGAGGGGTGAAGGAGGAAGCTGGAAAACCAGCTTGGAGACGCTTACATCGGGCGGCGACTGTGGAGGTGCTGAGATGCTGGATTCCAGTTATGTTAACTTAGGACTGTCAGGGTTTGCTCAGGGTTGGATGTGGGGTGTCAAAGAAAGAGAAATCAAGGATGATTCTAAGAGTTTTGGCCTGAGCAACTGGAAAAGAGAATGAGTCTCACAAAGACCAAGTTCATTTCTTTTGGTGGGACTTACCTATTTTGCCAATAAGAAGCTGTCTCTGACAAACGTATGGATACCAAGGGGGGAAGGGAGGGTGGGATGAATTGGGAGATTGGGATTGACATATTATACTACTATGTATAAAATAGATAACTAATGAGAACCTACTGTATAGCACAGGGAACTCTATTCAATGCTCTGTGGTGACCTAAATGGGAAGGAAATCCAAAAAAGAGGGGATATATGTATGCGTATAACTGATTCACTTTGCTGTAACACAACATTGTACAGCAACTATACTCCCATAAAAATTAATAAAAAAAAAGAAGCTGTCCCTGAGCAGGATCCTCCATTGTAAAATATTGCAAGTCGAGTTCACCGATAATGCATAATATGTTCAACTAATTTCTATATTTTAGATTCATTCCGTATAAGTAGATTGAAATTTAAAATTTCCATCATGTATTAAGTCTGGTTATAGTGTCTCTATTAAGGAAAAAAGGCTTAATTAGCCCTAGAAGTAATAAGTTGCCTAAGTGGCGTGCTCGCCTGCGTTGGGGGAGGAGAAGTGGTGAAATGTACTTATTTTTAGTATTCCTCCAATGAAAGGCAGGCTGGAACTCCCCATACAATGTTTCAGATTGCTGTTGCACGTTGTCATGTCGGTTTCATTGTTATTGATGCTCAACTCTCTGAGAATATCTCTGGCTCATGCAGAAGGTCCTGAAATATTTCAGTGATTTATGAAACAAAGAGGTTTCCTCAATGTCTGTGAAGTAACGCTGATGGCTTTAGCGAATGCAGGAGTAAGCATTTATTACAGCACCGGCAATGCAGTTACCTGGCTGCTTTCTGTTCCATTAACAAGTTGTGAAAAAGTCTTAATGGAGCTTTTAGCCATAAAACATCTTAGAGTGTTATCTGTTTTTCGAAGATTAATTCCATCTGAAATAGTGAAGCAAATGATAAACAGTTTAAAGGAGACCAGAGAAATAGATCATGTTACAGTTGAGGGCAATAATATCGTTCCTCACTTCAGAAAACTTTTCAGGAGAGAGAAATCTGATAAGAAAAATGGGTTAAGCCATGTTTATTGGATGAAACCGGTTAGGCTATTCTTGCCAAGGCGTGTTAAAGGGGAGGGAATAAATAGTTACAGGTAAAAAAAGAAAGAAAAGATGTAGAAAATTTTGTTTAAAAGATATTTTTCATTCATACAATTATTTGAACACCCCCATACTCTACATATTTATTTATTTATTTATTTTCAACTTGTGGTTTCTTAACAGATTGGGCTCAAACCCAAATGAGTCCTGGGGCCTAGCACAGAAGCATTCAGATGAGGTCTAGTTGGCAGAAGTTTTACTTGGGACAAAGATTTTAGTTGAAAAGTAGGAAATGTGTTCTAAATTCTTATTGATAGAGGTCAAAGCACATTGCTGTTGGCAATGCCAAGAAGAAGGTAGGACCACATCTGTAACTCACCACTACTGAGCAGGAGAAACTGATCCAGGTTTTGGTGCAGCTCAAGACACACTCTGAATGATTAGCAAACACTGAGGACCCAGCTTTTGCCCAGTGGAAAGACACACTTGATGACAAATAACTCTCCTTAGAGTTTTAGACAGGCGCAGAGAATGATATGCTATTTACCCAGGAGGTAGTAGCATATGACATTTACCACCCCAAGGAGATATTGCAGATGGAAAATATGATCAATTCCCGAGGAGTCTTCAGACTACAGATGATACACTCATGGAAGTTTCAGTGCTTCTGCAACATCCCAGAATCTGTGGACTTTGATGTCATTCACTAGTCATCCTTTGATTATGAGCCTGATGTGCCATTCTTTACACCTTAACATAATATCTTTTATGTTCCAATTTCAGGGAAACCTGAGATAATAAAGTAGTCATGCATTTATTTATTCACTTAGTCAACATTTATTCAGCACCCGTTTGTAGGGGATTAGGCTAGGCAGTGATTAATAAGAAATGAAAGGCATTTTTTTCTTATAAAGATTGCTATTATCTGGTAAATTATAATAGTAATTATTACTATGCTTCCCCAGGCTACATAAATCCTTGTTGAAATGGGATGACATTAACAGTAGCAACACAGATTTCTCTGACTCTCATCTATAATTGCAGGACCTCTGCTTCTGGAAAAGAGTCCAGCATTTATTGCTGGGAGTCCCACGTGGTTTCTGCTGGGTACCACATATGGCCCCAATTTTTTCCCCCTGCTGCTCTGGCTTCCTTCTGTGTAGGCCTCCAATCATGGGGCACTTCCCTGCCTCTGGGGCCCGGGGCTGAGCTGCTTTCCATGGGATCTATCTCTTCTTCTGAGCACCACTGCTGCAGATGTGTGGAATTCCTTTGGTGGCAACTGTGCATAGCGCTTTTTGGAGTTCTCAGGATGCCAGAGCCACACTGTATTCCTGGCAGAAGTAGATAATATATGTCTCTCCCAGTTTTGGGTCACATGATGAAGCAGGGCTATTTGTGCCAACTGTCTTACAGAGCTCTACTGCCCCAGTTCTTCCTGTTTTTATTCATACCTTCTCCTTCATGATTCTTCCTCTGTCCTCTCTCCTTCTCTCCATCCCCCATTGCCACAAAGTTCACTGGGGCTGGGGGTGGAGGGCAGTGAGGGCAGGGTGGACAAATCCAAGCGACACTTTGTAACTCAGAATCGTGCCCTCTTCCAATAACCACTGTTATTAGACCAGCTTTTATATCTGATGCCTTTTCCCCGTAGGGTAGGATTCTCTTAGTTCTTGTTGTAAATAGACTTGTAGTTGGCCCGGTTTATCAGGCCTGTGGGCACGCTCAAACAACATAGGCTGAAGTCTGTTGATCATTTACATTTGAATCTCATCACAAAGCATTTTCAGAGACAGTGTCTCATTTTCCTCACCACAGCCCAGGGTCATACAGCTTTGACTTTCCGTGCAGTCTCCATAGTGTAGCATCCAGATCTCTTTACTCTCTGGCCTCCACATATCTCTGTTAATTTCCTCACTTCACCTCTCCATCTCTCCACGTGAAAGCTATGTGCCAGTTATAGAGGGAGAATCACGTGCAGTTTTCTGAATTCTCCACTCTCCCTTTTACCTTTGTGACTTTACAATGTGTCTTCCATTGGGTTCCCTGGAAACAGGCTCTGAGATGGAGAACTGCATAGGGAGTGCTCTTGGGAGATTCACTCACAAAGAAGTGAGGAAGGCAGGATCGGGCATCGGGAGAAGCTGATGTGCAGTGTGGTTGCAACTAAGGTTTCAGACAGTCCTACAGAGAATGTAACCCTGGGCAAGACAGTTGTCTGAGGCTGAGGGCAATTGCCAGTGAGGAACGAAGATGTGAGCAGCCAGCATTTGATATTACCAGCAACTGCGGGCATGGGTGAGTCAGCCCTGAAGAAGGGCACAGGTGGAATACCAAAGTATCCATTATACATATTTTCCTTCCACTGTACTGTTCTTACCCAGCTTAATTGCTCAAAATCATGCCATATTTTAGTTTCCTTTATATTTAAATCATTTTTTGTCTTATACAGCTAATTTTTCTTGGAGTTTCTAATTGATATTTTGCCCCTCCCCACCATGACAAAATAAACATATGTTTTAATCTAACTGCTAAGCTCAACTTGCTTCTCTATTTAAAAATGAGTGGGGACTTTCCTGGTGGCTCAGTGGTTAAGAATCCACCTGCCAATGCAGGGGACATGGGTTCGAGCCTTGGTCCGGGAAGATCCCACATGCCGTGGAGCAACTAAGCCTGTGCACCACAACTACTGAACCTGAGCTCTAGAGCCCGCGAACCACAACTACTGAGCCTGCATGCTGCAACTACTGAAGCCTGCATGCCTAGAGCCTGTGCTCCACAATAGGAGAAGCCCCTGCGCCACAGCAAAGAGTAGGCCCCGCTCGCTGCAACTGGAGAAAGCCTGCACGCAGCAACAAAGACCCAACGCAGCCAAAAACAAATAAAATTACAAAAAAAAAAAAGAGTGGAATGGCATTGACAAAGGAATGGATAAAGAAGATGTGGTATGTATATACAATGGAATATTACTCAGCCTTAAAATGAACGAAATAATGCCATTTGTGGCAACATGGATGGACCTAAAGATGATCATACTAAGTGAAGTAAGTCAGACAAAGACAAATATATGATATCACTCTTATGTGGAATCTAATTTTAAAAAATGATACAAATGAACTTATTTACAAAACAGAAACAGACACATATTTCAAAGACAAACTTATGGTTACCAAAGGGGAAACATGGCGGGGAGAGGGATAAATTAGGACCTTTGAATTAACATATACACACTGCTATATATAAAACAGATAACCAACAAGGACCTACTGTATAACACAGAGAACTCAATATTCTGTAATAACCTATATGGGTAAAGAATGTGAAAAAGAATGAATATATTTATATGTATAACTGAATCACTTTGCTGTATACCTGAAGCTAACACAACATTGTAAATCAACTATACTCCAATAAAATTTTTTTAAAAAATGAATGGAATGGGATACACTTTTTTCTTTTTTTAAAAAATTAAAAAAAATTTATTTATTTATTTGGCTTAGTCAGGTCTTAGTTGCGTCACACAGGATCTTTGTTGTCGTATGCGGGCTCTTTGTTGTGGCATGTGGGATCTTTTAGTTGCAGCATGTGGGATCTAGTTCCCTGAACAGGAATCAAACCTGGGGCCCCTGCATTGGGAGCTTGGAGCCTTAGCCACTGGACCACCAGGGAAATCCCTACACTTTTTTCTTAGACATAATTTTCTTGGATTCCCTCGCCTCCCATTCTATTTTGGAACAATTGTTTCCTAGTTCTGTTGCACAGCTCTCCTCCTGGGACATGTTTTCATTGAACTCCTGCTTTAGAAATAATATTTCTTTTTTTTGGCCATGCCACGCAGCATGTGGGATCTTCCCCGACCAGGGATTGAACCCGTGCCCCCCGTATTGGGAGTGCGGAGTCTTAACCACTGGACTGCCAGGGAAGTCCTAGAAATAATATTTCTTAGATTCCATGTCTTCCTCATATTTCTGTTTACAGCCTCAAGTTACTTTTTACAAAGGATTAGTGGAGATAAACTTTTTGTCTAAAAATGCAGGATTTTGCTATGAAATAGAATTTTTGGTTCAAAATAATTTCTACTCATAACTTTAAAGGATAATTCCATCATATTCTAGCAGCTAATGTTGCTGATGAGAAATCTGATGTCTCTATGATTCTCCTTCCTTCGCAGGTAACCTGTTCTTCTTTGGTGGCCAATTTTGGATCTTTGTATTATTTTCAGTAGTCTGAAATCTCATTAAGGTATCACTAAGAATGAGTCTTCCTAAGTTCATCCTGTTAGGCACTTTGTGGTTGCCTTCAATATCATAGGCTCTGTCTTTTCTCAGCTCAGGAAATTTGTCTCCAACTATTTTTTCACTTTATTTTCTTAGTTTCTTCTTGTATCTTGTTCATGAATCTCTTCAATTGAGCCCCCCATATATTTTCCATTTCTTTGTAATTCTCCTCAGTGTTTTGAGAGATCTACTCTTCTTTTTTTCCATCTTTTCTGTCAAATTTATTATGACAATTGTAGTTTTAATTGCCAAAGTCTCTTATCTTTGCTCCTTTTTATGACAATCAATTCTTGTTTTACAAATGCAGTTTTTCCAAACCTATGGCAAGGAAGCTGGACTTTCATACTCCTGAATCTCTCAGTCATTAGAATGCACAAGAGTGTGTCCAGTGGCTTGAAGGAAGTTCTCCAAAACAAGCTCCTGAGAGATCTATGGGAATCTAGATGGAGCACTGAAGTTATACCCTACTGATACAATTTTGACTGTGGTGTGACAT
The DNA here is from genome assembly GCF_965194825.1 of Balaenoptera physalus. NCBI lineage: Eukaryota > Metazoa > Chordata > Mammalia > Artiodactyla > Balaenopteridae > Balaenoptera > Balaenoptera physalus. The sequence goes on along the minus strand of NC_138891.1, from coordinate 8,924,230 downwards.
TCTTTTATTGAGCTTTATGAACATGATGAAAATGAGCTGCATCTCATGTTACATTTGTTAAAATACTATCTGGGAATTTCTTGGGATTTATCATGACTTTTCTGGCATTTTCTGGGTCTCACTTACTGGCAAGATGGAATTAAACCAGGAAGGACAGGAAAAATGGTCAAAGTTAATTGGATTTATTCAAAGTGAGGAAATTAAGAGCTGCCATTACGTACAGATCAGGGAGCCATAAGAGAGAAAGAGAGTTATATTGCGAGGTGTGGATTTTAGTTGAAATCCATAGAATGTGGTCAGTTGTTAGAGGTCTTTTTGGGCAAAGAACGATGAGACCGTCCAATCTAACATATGTATTCTCTTTTATTCACGATCTTCATTGTTGAAGTGTTGCAAACAAATAAGTATTTACTGTAAATAAAGGCTGAAAGATTGAGAAATCATTTCCAATATCATGAGATGACAGTGCTGGTGAGTCACTTCCTTCCTAAGAGCTTTAGATTAATCGAGACTTCAGAAGAACTTAGTTTCACATAATATGTTGCAGTTATTTTTACATTATAAAATCTGATTATTTGCAAGTGCTTCCCAGGTTCCGTTGGAGGTTGAATTGTTCCTGAAGGCTTTTGGCATAATCTTCACTGTATTTTTTTTTTTTTTAACATCTTTATTGGAGCATATTTGCTTTACAATGGTGCGTTAGTTTCTGTTTATAACTAAGTGAATCAGTTATACATATACATATGTCCCCATATCTCTTCCCTCTTGCATCTCCCTCCCTCCCACCCTCCCTATCCCACCCCTTTAGGTGGCCACAAAGCACCGAGCTGATCTCCCTGTGCTATGTGGCTGCTTCCCACTAGCTATCTATTTTACATTTGGTAGTGTATATATGTCCATGCCTCTCTCTCACTTTGTCCCAGCTTACCCTTCCCCCTCCCCGTGTCCTCAAGTCTATTCTCTAGTAGGTCTGTGTCTTTATTCCTGTCTTGCCCCTAGGTTCTTCATGACCTTTTTTTTTTTTTTTTTTTTAGATTCCATGTATATATGTGTTAGCATACGGTATTTGTTTTTCTCTTTCTGACTTACTTCACTCTGTATGACAGGCTCTAGGTCCATCCACCTCACTACAAATAACTCACTTTCATTTCTTTTTATGGCTGAGTAATATTCCATTGTATATATGTGCTACATCTTCTTTATCCATTCATCTGTTGATGGACACTTAGGTTGCTTCCATGTCCTGGCTATTGTAAATAGAGCTGCAATGAACATTTTGGTACGTGACTCTTTTTGAATTATGGTTTTCTCAGGGTATATGCCCAGTAGTGGGATTGCTGGGTCGTATGATACTTCTATTTTTAGTTTTTTAAGGAACCTCCTGTATTTTTTTTTTTTTTTTCTGAGGCATGGGAAAAAAGGAGTAACATTTTGCTCTGGCAAAACTTCCACATTTCTCCCTAACCCCTCTAATAAAAATATCTTCACTGAAATTTTTCTTTTTGAAAAGGCACTAGATTGAGAACTTAATGCCCTTGGGAAAAAATCTGCAAAAGAGCTTTCCATTGGTGAATAGGCCCGTCTTTGCCTCTGTGGGTTACAAAATACTACCATTAATATATATGAGGGCATTGCTCAAAGCTATACGATCCACCTATCAAACAACTTGTTCATTTTTATAAACGTAATTCGATTACTGAATGCATTCATATAGGGGTACCGATTCCACTCCACCCCATTAGATGGAAACCTTTCCTTTTACTTCTTTGCTGTCTTTCCAGATGAGGTAGGACAGGGTTCTGTGAACATTGGGATGGATATGTTAAAGGCTATTGACCCATTATTTCCTCTAAGGCCTTGTTGATGGCCCTTGGAAATACCCAGTATTAGTATAGATTTGAGTCTACTGAGAAATATGCAGTAAGGGAATATTCACATTTGAAATTTAGAGAAAAGGAAGTAGCAGTCATATGGACATGGAGATGAAAACATTTATTAATTTTAAACATTAAGTGTAAAGTCAAATGAGCATTATCCTTTAATCTTATAAACAGTAAAATAAAATAAATCAAGTCCAGGAGCTTCAAGCTGGCACAAAAAGACAGGTTTCCCCTCCTCCCCTCTCCTACGACTCATCACATTAATATACACACAGGAATAAAACCAACATCATCATTATCCATTTTTTCTATTTACCACAGTCTCTTTTTAAAAAACATTATTCCCTATCTCGGATTTTGAAATATGGAGGCATTGATAACAAATTTCAAATAAGAAAAAACCCCATACAATAGTAGGTATGAAAACATTCCCCGTGGTTAAAGAGCTCTTGATATTTACCACACAACAATTTCTCAGGCACCTATGAAAGGTTTTCAGGTTAACTATTGCAAACCCAAACATTATGGTCTTGTCCCATCCATCTTCAGAATCCAGGAAACAGATCAATATTTGAGCTACAGGCCGTTGAATCTAAAGCAAACCTTTCAAAGATGCTCGGTACAAGCAAGTACAATCCTCTAATTAATCACGTAACATTTTAGAAACCTATTTTGTTATAGCGCTCACTATATAAAAATTTTTGGTCTTTGTTAATGGTCTATGATAGGTAAGTGTACGGATTTATGCCTTATGAAGAAAAGTCCAGTTGAACATATTTTGTTTAAATTAATAAAGAACCATGGAGAGAATTGGGGGGTTGAAGGCTTAGGTAATGAATAAGAGAAACAGATGTGGATGAAATATGACTTCCTTCGTGTGGTGTATTTCAGGGAATCTTTAATTTACCTGAATATGGCCATGAGTTATGCTTAGAGTATTGTATTAGAATTCCTAGTAGAAAGGGATTTAGATATACACGTAAAGTTAAATATGGTTAGACAGTAAAATATTGATTGCTTACCACAAACAATGCAGCAGGGTATCTAACACTTGTTTTCCTTGTGGAAACATAATAAGGTAATTAATTTCTCTCTAGCTGACTTTTATTTGTGAAAAAATTTTTTTTTGGTGGAATAGATTTAAATGTGTTTTGTTGTATGTCTCCAGCAGCTCTCTATTTGAGCTATAATGACCGTGTGCAGTTTGTGGCAGCCCTTTAACAATCATCACCTAGGAAATGGGGATACTTTCTTCTTCTTTTAAATTGTGAAATACAAGTCTCAGTAGTAAAGCAGCACTCTGGATTTAAAAGCTAATGACTAATAGGAGAGTTCTGACCCTCTGAATTGCGTTTACTGTTCACCAATGATTATGTCATTAGGAATGAATTAGATAGTCAATGAGGTGAATCTTCAAATCAAAGCTGCCACTTTGAAATTTTCAATAATCTGTTCACTTGTAGGATTAGGGTAGTATTTAGTAGCCATTACTGCTCTATTGCTGCAGTTATGTGGCTGTGAAAAACAGTTTTCTTATGGTATGGTTTTCTCTCTCTTTCTTTCTCCCTTTCTTTCTTTCTTTCTTCCTTTCTCCCTCCCTCCCTCCCCCCCCCCCTTTCTTTCTTTCTTTCGAGTAACTATTTTTTAAAGCTAGAGTTCTCTGATCATTTATTCCTGGTATGAACAGCAAGCTAGAGCCAAAGTAACCTACTATTTACTATCTGGATATCACAGGAGAACAAAGTGTAGGGGGTTGAGCAGATGTTAGAGGAGTGCCCTGACCTTGGACATTCCAGAAATGTTGATGGATGGTGATTCTTGCACCTGCCTCTTATTATTTTTTCTGCATATTGTTTTTACTATCTAAATAATGTAAAGAAACGTAATGACTATCTTTTTTTTTTGTCTACTGGAAGAATCCATTTATGACTTTTTATATCTAGTTTTGCATACTCTCCTTTTTATCGCAAAAGCATTACTTTAGTTCTTTTGTGGGTACTCAACTATTTATATAAATGGGAATAATGGCTACCACAGTAACTAACCTTTGTTGCATGTTTGCTGTTCTGGATGCCATGCTAGGGGCATTATCTGCATTATCTCAGGTGGCTCTTTCTGTACACTATGAAGTTGCCAGGTGGGATAAAAGGGGAACTGGCTAAGATGCAGATAGTAATGTAAACTTTCATTGTGTGCAGAGAATCACATTACTGATTGCAAACCTCCCTCCCCTACTCAGATTTACTGAGTTAAAGGACAGTATTCTCTAAGAACACAGAGGAAAAAATATGATAAAACTGACTAGAGGGAAGAAAGCAGATAAATAATAATTCATACATGCAGAAACAATGTAAGAAGAAAACTTGCATCAAAAACAAAACAAAACAACTCCAGGCCAATGGATTGTGAGAGTTTACCACAATTCAGGCAAAATGACTGAACTGGGTATTATGGAAATAGCAATTATTATTTATTTAAAAGATTTGTTTTTTTTTTTTGCTGCGCTGTGTGGCTTGCCGGATCCTAGGTCCCGGACCAGGGATGGAACCCGGGCCCCCTGCATTGAAAGAGTCAAGTCCCAACCACTGGACTGCCAGGGAATTCCCTGGAAATAGCAATTATTGATAAACATGTCTGGTGAATTTTCTAAAGTTCAGGATAAAGAAAAAATTTCCTTTGAGACTTTTTTTTTGACTCCAGTATTATTCAGAAGTGTGTTGCTTAAACTCTAGGTTTCTGAGACTTTCCTATTGTCTTAAAAAAAGTTCCTGGTCCACATGATACTGGGTACCAAGTGATTGGATCAGAATTACCTAAATGTGTGTGGTAGAATACTAAAGTGGGATTTCTAATTAGCTACCTTGAGGAAAGTGTCAAATACGTTTGGGAAATACCAAGTTAAACAAAGTTAAACAGGTTTATTTCCTGCAAATATTAGCTCCTTTGAACTAAGAAGAATGAAGAATTTCCAAGGGCAAAGTGAAGTATGCAATGTTTCCCAGACATTTAGTTATTGAGCTTCCTTACCTGTGTTTTTTCAATGAATCTTTTGGGATTTGACTCTGGAGAATAAATTTTGGGAAAAATCTTGAGTTATGGTTGCTGAACAAATTTTAAAGGATGTTAAAAAGAATCATGTCCCCCATGTTTGAGAGCAATGGGTTGTTGATGTTTTTTTCCTCCAAGCTAGAAGTAAATTAATATCAAAGAGAGTTTAAAAACAACTCGCCCACTGCCCCATGGCTGGGAGCCTGCTGCTTAAGAAAACATGGAGTCACAGAGCACTTAGGTGAAGGAGGGAGGGGGGGAAGGAGGGAGAGAGAGAGAAGGAAAGAGAGAATTGGAGGTTGGTATCTGGTTCCTTGTATGTGTTAAGTCATCTGTGGTTCTCGCTATAGAAACAGAAGTCAGTTATTTTGAACACATTCTTTTGTAGTCATCCCAAATGCTAATTTCAGACACTCCCTGTGTGTTGTCATATGGTACATAGAAATTCAGACTGAATGGTTTTCTGCAGTTTGATTTTGAGTCAAGATTCCAATGACCTGGTCATTTAAATGAAATTTTGGCTGACAGGCTCATTTCTATTCAGTTTTGCTGCATGTTACTACAAGGCTGTGATACTCTACAGATGAAGAAACTGAGGTTCAGAGAGTTAGGGATTTGCTAGGGTCACACACACTGAATGGAGTTGGTACTTGAACATTGTCTGATTCTCAGACTGTTCTCCTTGGCCATTCTCCTCAGAATGGGTTGTAGTTCTTGCCCAATGGGACCATGAAATATTTCCCCAAACATCTCACAGGGATGGGTTAGTAGGAATATGATGAATATAATGTTACCATGTAGTAGTTACTTATTAAACAGAAAGAATTGTATGGAGATTTCCTTCCATAAGTAAGAATACCACTCTCTGCCGAGACTGAAAATTTATTCAGTCCATAACCTTTGTAAACGAAAAAATGAATTATTCTAACAGGATGTTTAAGATTGGTTCTGTATTGTTTTCAAAGTATATGCTCAAATAACTGATTTCCTGAATACGCCATTTGAGAAAATGACCTGTCAAAACAAAAGTCTGGTTTTTAAAATTATTTCCCTTTGAAACACAAATTTTTTTTAACACAATAAGATACATCCAATTAATGTTCTTTAGAGCAAAAGACATTCAATTAAGTTCATATTTCAAAGTTAACCTCTCTGAAGGACAGAGAGTTCACATTTTAAAAAGTGTCCTTGATTCTAGTCTCCATACTTTATTCACTGCTAATCAAGCCCAATCTGGGGAGAAAAAACTATATGGTTTAACATGGAATTGTGTGAGAACCTGATGAATTCAAATTTCACTTGATTGAAACAGTTGATTTTATTTCTGTTGTTAGATGGCATTCAAGGTTGAACCAAGTAGACCCCAAATGCACAAAGACTGTGCTATAATTTTTTTTCTTCTTAGAATTCATTGATTTTTGAAGTCATTGGAACATTTGTTTGCTTTTTAAGATGTCTGCCATCTGACACATCCTTTGCTGGGTATTCAAAAACATGCTTACTTGCTCTTTGTTTTGTGTTATGAGGTGAATTCTTTCCCTTTAGCCTGGTTTATCTGCATCTGCAGTAATTAGTTGGGTGGTGAATTAAATGAGTTACACCTGAGTTAGTTGAGAGCTTTAATCTGCCTGCATGAGTAGGAAAATTCTAAGCTTTCACTGAACTGAAAACTCGACTCATTGGCAGGATAGAGGGTGACAATGGTTGGAGCTAATGAGGTTCTGTTGGAAGAGATTGAATAATCATTAAAAAATCCATTCATTGGCTGATCCGGCTGTCAGGATAGGGCATCATCACACATATGGCGTAGTTGCCTTGGCCTCTGTTCACTGTGGTTAGTATAATTCTTTCAGGAGAGTCTACTTCCCAAAGCATCAACAACCACAATTTAACAATATGAGCAAATGTATGGTGGACTTGTGTTTCTTAATCAAACTGAAATTCTGTATTTGGGTAACAGTATCCTGTATCGAAGGAAAAAAATGGCTGTTCCATCTTCTGTTTGTTTCTAAGAGCCAGCAACAAGCTCTTGGCATCAATATTCACAGTGGGTTTTCAAACACTCGGCAAAAACCATCAATAGCATCTGCTCACACCCCATCACCCTACCCCACATTCATTTGCGGGATGGTTGTAGCTAACTGAGTGGTTAGATTCTGCATCCTTCTGTATTTAAACTCAGCACGATGGTCTAACTTCAGCATAGTTAGAATGTTGCTTCAAAACAGTTGAATATTATCTTCAGCCTCACTCATGAGGCCCAGGCCACTTGACCAAGTAGCAGAGCCAAAAACTGTAGACTCCAGTCCTAGCCTCTCTGATTTACTGAAGGACCATGAAAATCCCTGGATAGAGTCAAGAGGCCACGATTTAAATCATGACTCTGTATGGGCTAGCTTTGAGATCTTGGTCAAGTACTTTAGTTTTAGCCTTAATTTTCCTCATCTATAAGTATGGAGATCAAATTATAATCCCTGTTCACCCCACAAAGTTACTTGTTTTAGCTGAGAGGAGCTTTAAATATTATTTCTAATATAATAGTTAAATAAGTGTATACTGTCTACCTTCTGGTCACTGGTTAATGCTTTGGAGAATGTCTAGCCCCATTCCACATGACAGATATTTGTGGACAGCTATTTTACAACTGTTAACCATTATGTTTCCGTTGTAAACATCCCTCCTTGCTGTGATCATGGTGTGGTTTCCCGCACCTTCATCCTTCTGTTCATACTCTGTTAGGAAGTCAGTGTTTTTCCCAATGTACCTGTTAAGATATGGCACCCAAAACTGAACACAGAACTCAAGTTGGAGGTCTCGTATTGCCTTAATATATCTTTATTTTGCAGAGCTCAGAATGCAGTCCTAAGGTTGCCTTAGCAGCTTTGGGCAGCTAGATCCACTGACCTCATTTAGATTTTCGTCCATGAAACCTATAGATCTTTTTCATATCAGCTTCACGTGCATCCATATCTACCTTCCTATACTTAACAATAGTAAGTGATAGCTAACTTTTATCAAGCACTTACAATGTACAAGGCACTATGCTATGTGGTTTGCATATATTAAATGTTTAATTCTCATAGCAAACTTACAGGCAAAATTTATTATTTTCCCTGTTTTACAGATTAGTAAACTGGGACTTAAAAAAAATATAATAGATTTTTCTGTGTTGACCTTGTATAGTGCACCCCTGCTAAGTTCACTTATTAATTCTAGGATTTTCTTGTCTTCTTTCTTTCTTTCTTTCTTTCTTTCTTTCTTTCTTTCTTTCTTTCTTTCTTTCTTTCTTTCTTCTTTCTCCTTCCTTCCTTCCTTCTTTCCTTCCTTCCATCCCTCCCTCCCCCCTTTCTTTCTTTCCTTCTTTCTTTCTTTCTCTCTCTTTCTTTCTTTCTTTCTTTCTTTCTTTCTTTCTTTCTTTCTTTCTTTCTTTCCTTCTTTCTTTCTTTCTTCTTTCTCCTTCCTTCCTTCCCTCCCTCCCTCCCCCCTCCCTCCCTCTCTTTCTTTTTTCTTTCTTTCTTTCTTTCTTTCTTTCTTTCTTTCTTTCTTTCTTTCTTTCTTTCTTTCTTTCTTTCTTTCTTTCTTTCTTTCTTCCTTCCTTCCTTCCTTCCTTCCTTCTTTCTTTCGTATAGGTTTGTTAGAATTTTCCACATAGACAATCATGTTGTCAGTGACTGGGACAGCTTGTCTTTTCCAATCTGTATATCTTTTCTTTCTTTTTCTTACCTTATTGCAGTGGCTAGGAGTTCCAGGACAATACTGAGTAGGAGTGATGAGAGTTAACATCCTTGTCTTGTTTCTGATTGACAGGGGGAGAATTCAGTCTTTCATTGTTAAGTATGATATTAGCTGCAAATTTTTTGTAATTGTCCTTTATAATTTTGAGGAACTTCCCTTTTATTCCTAGTTTGCTGAGAGATTTTAAGAAATTATGAAAGGGTGTTGTATTTTGTCAAATATTTTTTCTAAATCTATTAATACAACCACATGGTTTTTCTTCTCTAGGCTGTTAATATGGTGAATTATACTGATTTCTGAATATTAAACCAGTCTCACTTTCCCAGAATAAACTTCCTTGGTTGTGTTGTATTATTCTTTTGATATATTGCTGGATTTGATTTGCTGATATTTTGTTGAGAATTTTTATGTCTTTCTGAGGGATACTTGTCTGTAGTTTCATTTTCTTTTAGTGTCTTTGGTTTCGGTATAAAGGTAATGCTGGACTTGTAAAATTACTTATGACATGTTTCCTCCATTTCTACCTTCTGGAAGAGAAAGTGTAGCATTGGTGTAATTTCTTCTTTACACCTTTAGTAGAATTTGCCAGTGAAACTATCTGGGCTTGGAGATTTCCTTTCCAGAATGTTTTAAGCTACAAATTCAATTTCTTTAATATTTTTAGAATTTTCAGGTTATCTATTTTATTTTGGGTGAGTTTCAGTAGTTTGTGGTTTTCAAGGAATAGGTTCATTTCATCCAAGTTTTTGAGTTTATGTACGTAGTCATTCATTACGATCCTTTTAATATTTTGAGGGTGTATAGTGAGATCCTCTATTTCATTTCTGATACTGATAATTTGTTTCATCTCTCTGCGCTTTTCAGTATTGTTAGAGGTTTGTCCATTTTATTGATCTTCAAAAAATCTTTTTGTTTTATCAATTTTCTCTATTGTTTTTCTGTTTTCAATTTTGTTGATTTCTGCTCATCTTTACTAGTGCCTTTTCCTACTTAAATGGGGCTCATTTTGCTCTTTCCTATTTTCTTGAGGTGGAAACTTAGAGAATGTTCTTTTTTTTTTTTAAATAGAAGCATTTCATGCTATGAATTTTTCTCTAAGGATTTTGTTCAGTTCAAAATATTTTCTAATTCCCTAAGGAAATTTTTTCCTTTTTATCCATGGATTTAACTGTGTTTTGTTTAATTTCTAAGTATTTGGAAATTTTCCTGTTATTCTTCTTTTATTCATTTATACTTTAATTCTATTATGGTCAGAGAATATGCTTGTATGTTTTAAATTAGCTAAAGTTTGATTGAGACCTCAGATATTATCTCCAGCTATAAAGGAAAATCAGTCTCCAATAGCCATGTACCTTTCCAGAGTGAGAAGGTGGATCACTTGCGTAGAAGTCCTTTTTTAAAGGTTTTGATGTATGGGTGGTATGTTTTGTTTTACAGCAATGAAAGGAAAAGCAGACCAAACTATTCTGAAAAATCAGAGATAAAATTTACGTTAGCTACTTAAGAAATTTAATGGGTCCAGGACTAGAGATGTGCATTGTGAGGTAATTAAATCTACGTTCTAGTATATAAGATACAGTTTGCTTGGTAGAACTGATTGGATGGGAACACCAGGAGTGAAGGAAATTCAGAAGGTTCCTGAGTTCTTCCAAGAGGAGGGGGACCATATCTGTCTTTGTCGTTCGCTGAATTCTCTCCTCTGCGGCCCCCAGGCTGGTGCCTGCCACTCCTCGTGGTCTGCTGAACCTCCCCTGGGATGTGGTTAGCCAGCAACTGCCGTATCTGTATGCCTGCATCTGTGGCTCCTTGCAAATTAACCCCTGGCCACTGGATGCCACTCTTCCGTCAGAGTTTTGGTTTGCCCACCTCTTGCTATTAAAATCCTACCAGTGAATAATCATTTCTGGTTTTGCCCAAGGGTTACAGTGTGAAGTTTGATGAAATTGTTTAACTGATCATAACGTCCATCTCTCCAGAGAGCTGATGCCTGGCTTAGGCAAACCACAGAAAGTTTCAGTTCCAGTGTGCTTGTCTCCTGGGTTAATCTGAGTCATCAAAACCTCTTCCACTCCCTAGGCTGCTTCCCACTGGGACCAACTTGCTGAGGCCAGAGCTTGACATTTTCATGCCTGCCCCTCTCCTTGACTTCAGTCAGAAGCCATTTGAACTTAATTACTTTCTTCTTAGCAGTCTCCTGTCTTGCTGCACCTCCTCCCTGACCCTCTGGGCTGAGTGAAGTTTCCCTTTCACCAAAGTTTCCCAGCATCTTAGATGCATTTCGATTACACATATTGTATTTATTTGTTTATCTGGAGAGACTGGCAGCAATGTGCATAGGTTTTAAAGTTAGACTGTGGTGGATTACCTAAATGGCCCCTTTGCCACATAACTTTGCAGTTTCTCTCATTAAAAGGTAGAATATATTCCTCTGCCCTTACCCGAGTTTGTCCATGTAGCTTTCTTTGGCCAATGGAATGTTGGCATGGACCATGTAACCAAGTTTGAAGGGTGCTTACTGTGGCCTTGAGAACAACACACCTGAGGCAGTCTGATGCTCCCAGAAAAGTGAGAGGCATTTGGAGTCAGTCACCCTGAATCAAGCCCGGCCTGGATCAAATGGCCCTCAGCCGACCTCCAGATCACTGAGTATAAATGAATGTAGGTTTAATCTACTGATATTTGGGGTGGTTTGTTGGCAGCATTTTTGTGGCAATACATAGATAGGCTAGGATTCCAATCTGATCTCTGAAACTCACCAGCTATGGTTTTGAAATATACCAGCCTTTTAAAATGGGGTAAGTAGTAGCTTCTCTTTAGGGTCATGGCCAGGACAGGTAATTACGTATGCAAAATGTCAAGTGTGGGGCCTTAAAGTCAACTTTACAGCTACTGGCCCATAGTAGGTACCCAATAAATGTGTGTTGAGTGTATAATGAAAGCTTTAAAGAGTGATGGTGGGGACTACCCTGGTGGTCCAGTGGTAAAGAAGCCACCTTCCAATGCAGGGGATGTAGGTTCGATCCCTGGTTGGGGAACTAAGATCCCACATGCCATGGGGCAACAAAGCCCAAGCACCACAACTACTGAGCTCATGCGCCTCAACTAGAGAGCCCGTGTGCCACAAACTACAGAGCCCATGCGCTCTGGAGCCCATGCCACAACTAGCAAAGAGAAAGAAAACCCACACGCCACAACTAGAGAGAAGCCTGCGCACCGCAAGGAGCGTCGCAACGAAAAATCCCATGTGCTGCAATGAAGATCCCGCAGGTCACAACAAAGACCCCATGCAGCGCAAAAAAAAAAAAAAAAAAAAGAGTGATGGTTGTGAGAAACATCACATCATGGGACTTAAAGACTTGTTTATAATATTGCAGCCATGGAGCGGGTCTCTAGAAATTTTTAGGGGCATTAATCTTTCTAAATTTCTGGGGGAATCAAGAGAGTCCATGACGCCTGGAGCATAGTATGAGGAGGGCGTTCTGCACTCTTTTGAGACATCTTTCACCTCTGTCGTCTTCTGATCCCAGGATCCTTGTTTTCTGAGAGTCCCTTCCACCCCACATGTCTTGTGGGTGTCTGATCCTACTCCTTGATGTACCTATGTCATGACTCCTCCTCTACCAGAAACCCCGGAATTATCAAGGGTGTTTGAACAGGGAGATGTTGTCTGCAGAGGACAGGGGATGTGACATTACTGAAGAACCCTAACTTCAAGTTTGCTGGTGGTCCTGTTAGCAACTCAGATGCATATGACCTTTTTTTTTAAATGTCTTCCAGTGGTTTCTGAGTCACCCACTAGTTGTTGAATCTTAAGATCATTTGTCACTGAGTCCCAGGAAAGGTGCTAGGTGGCCTGCCTGTTTGTCCTCTGAGCTAATTGTGATGGGCATCTGTGATTCCAACCTTGCTATCATCTCAGGAGGGTCACGGATCTTTCCTAATTAATGTTTATAGCTCACTCTGGTCCGCTGAGATGGAAACAGAGGGAGCAATGTGCCAAATGATTGCACCATGATTTTCATCCCCCTGATTGATAATAGGCTCTGAGGATATCTAAACTCTGTCCTTGGTTTTAGGGCTGGCCGGCCTGAAAGTGTTACTGACCCTCACATGTGAGCAGGTTAACTTGGGCAGTGGAGTGCATGAAATACAGCTGCAGGTTGGATGACTACTTCACAGCTGCCACAGTCAGGCCCTGCCCAGGATTGGGTCCAGTTCTCTCCCTCCCAGCTTGGAGGGATCCAGGATTCAAAGTTGGACTGTCTTTTTTTTTTGCCCATTGTTTACTGCTTTATTTCTACCACATCGAACTGATTAGAAGCACTGTCAATGAACTTTGTTAACCAAAATTGCAGAAACAGAGACCTGATGGAAATAAGAGGTGTTTATTTGTGGTCTGTTAGGACTGCAGCCCGGAGACGCAGATTCAAGAAGCACTTGAATTATGTTCTGCCAGACTACAAAATGCGGGAGGCTTAAAAAGGCAAAAACCACAAGGTTACATAAATTGTTTGTCAAGAATTAGGATAGGAATCGGTAGGGAAGAGGTAAAATAGTCATTATACACAGATGACGTGATGCTATATATAGAAAACCCTAAAGATTCCACACAAAATGTGTATTGAGTATATGATTGAAGCTTTAAAGAGTGATTGTGGTGAGAAATATCACATTGTGGGATTTAAGGACTTGTTAAATGAATTCAGCAAGGTAGCAGGATACAGAATTAACATACAGAAACTGGCTGCATTTCTTTACACTAACAATGAAATATCAGAAAGGGAATATAAACAAACAATCCCTTTTAAAATCACATCAAAAAAAATACTTGAGAATAAACCTCACTAAGGAGGTAAAAGACTTACATGCTGAGAAGTACAAACCATTAATAAAGAAAACTAAAGATAACTCAAAGAAATGGAAAGATATCCCATGGTCTTGGATTGGAAGAATTAATATTGTTAAAAAGGCCATACTACCCAAAGCAATCTACATATTTAATGCAATACCTATCAAAGTACCTGTGACATTTTCCACAGAACTAGAACAGATAATCCTAAAATTTGAAAGACCCAGAATTTCCAAAGCAATCCTGAGGAAAAAGAACAAAGCAGGAGGCATAACCCGCCCAGACTTCAGAGAATCCTACAAAGCTACAGTAATCAAAACAGCATGGTATTGGCACAAAAACAGACACACGGATCAATGGAACAGAATAGAGAGCCCAAATATAAACCCACAACCTATGGACAATTAATCTTTGACAAAGGAGGCAAGAATATACTGTGGGGAAAAGACAGTGTCTCCAGCAAGTGGTGCTGGGAAAGTTGGACAGCCACATGTCAATCAATGAAGCTAGAAAACACCCTCACACCATACACAAAAATAAACTCAAAATGGCTTAAAGACTTAAATATAAGACAAGACACCATAAAACTCCTGAAAGAGAATATAGGCAAAACATTCTCTGACATAAATCGTACCAATGTTTTCTTAGGTCAGTCTCCCAAGGCAATAGAAATAAAAACAAAAATAAACAAATAGTACCTAATCAAACTTACAAGCATTTGCACAGCAAAGGAAACCATAAACAAAATGGAAAGACAACCTACAGACTGGGAGAAAATATTTGCAAATGATGTGACCAACAAGGACATAATTTCCAAAATATACAAACAGCTCTTACAATTCAATAACAAAAGAAAAAACAACCCAATTGAAAAATGGGCAGAAGACCTAAACAGACATCTCTTCAAAGAAGACATACAGATGGCCAAGAGGCACATGAAAATATGCTCATCATTGCTAATTATTAGAGAAATGAAAATAAAAACTACAATGAGGTACCGTCTCACAGCAGTCAGAATGGCCATCATTAAAAAGTCTACAAATAAATGCTGGAGAGGGTTTGGAGAAAAGGGAACCTTCTTACACTGTTGGTGGCAATGTAAATTTGTGCAACCACTATGGAAAACAGTATGGAGTTTCCTCAAAAACCTAAAAACAGAGTTGCCATATGATCCAGCAATTCCACTCCTGGGCATATACCCAGACAACACTATAATTCAAAAAGATACATGCACCCCTATGTTCATAGCAGCACTATTTACAATAGCCAAGACATGGAAACAACCTAAATGTTCATTGACAGATGAATGGATAAAGAAGATGTGGTACATATACACAATGGAGTATTACTCAGCCATAAAAAAGAATGAAATAATGCCATTTGCAGCAACATGGATGGACCTAGAGATGATCATACTAAGTGAAGTAAGTCAGAAAGAGAAAGACAAATGCCATATAATATCACTTATATGGAATCTAAAATACAACACAAATGAATATATCTATGAAATGAAAACAGACTCATAGATATAGAGAACAGACTTGTGGTTGCCAAGGTGGTAGGGGGTGGGGGATGGATTGGGAGCTTGGGATTAGCAAATGCAAACAATTATATATAGTATTGATAAACAATAAGGTCCTACTGTATATCACAAGGAACTGTATTCAACATCCTGTGATAAACCATAATGGAAAAGAATATGAAAAAAATATGTATAAGTGAGTCACTTTGCTGTACAGCAGAAATTAACACAATATTGTAAATAAACTATACTTCAATAAAATTTTTAAAAAAAGAATTAGGATTGGAGCTGGCAAGAAGTAAGGGTGCTTGCTAAGCAAAGATTAGTTGGGGTCTGAAATGATTACATAGTCGTGGGGGTGGTCTTTGAAACTTAAAGGTTGCAGCTGGCAGCTACTAGCAGATATTGTTTCGAAAATGGCTGGTGGTGTCCTTGAGTTTGATACAGTTCAGAGAAAATTCAAGCTCTCAGTGATGCAGGTATGTGTCAGAAACCACATCCACAATGGCCATGTGGCTCCATTTTGGATGCCTGAACCACAGTTACTCCATTTTGATTTTTAAATGATCCTAAAGGTGTCATCTACCTGAAGTCATTAAATTCTAGCTGCCCAGAGGGTGGGACTTTTTCTGATCAGGTCAAGCAGAGTTGAAACAATACTATTGGTTACTTACCTCAAATAAGTTCCCCTACTTCTTTGCTGAAAGAACTCCAGTTTTGTTCATATAAGTGCCTTTCAGGTGACTCTATCTCCAGCTTGGGAGTAAATCCTGATTCATCTAAACCTCGTGTGGTCTTTTCATTGCTCTAGACGGTTAATGGCGTGGGGTGGGCATAGGACCCAGTTCTGGCTACTGGGATCTGAGGATCAATCTGCTGGTGCAGAGACATTTGGAAAGATATTTCCTCACTCACAAGGAAGAAACAGACCCTTGTCTGGCTGGTGGTTGTCCTGTGTACAGGTGAAACTTAAGTTGCGGCAACCGTCTTGTGACCACGATGGAAACTCATTGAGGACAAAGCAGACAAGCTAAGGAGGGTAGAGCAGAAAAGAATTGGTCCTTGATGGTTTCACTGAGCCTCAGAATAAATCATCCCTGGAGCTATCCTCCTTTGGAACTTGTGTTATGCGAAACAATAAACTATCCTCATTGCTTAAACCATTTAAAGTTGAGTTTTCTGTGGGGTGCAGAAAAAAAAAATACAAAATAATACCAAAGAAGTCGTTTGTAAGAATATAAACATTTCACATAGATTTCAGGGTGGCACTGGCTGCCTCAGCTGTTCTGTAGCTTCTCTCTCTTTGTGTCACTGCTCTTTGACTCTGGGTCACTCAGAGGCCAAGTTGGGTCTTGCCCTATAAGCTTCCTTTGTCCTCCATTCAGCACTGGCAGACCCTGCCGACTAAGCCCCTGAGCCTGGTGTTCACTATGTGATGCGTGAAATCCACAGGAAGTGTAATAGGCAACCTCTGAGCGTTTATGAGCAGTGGCAGGACAGCAAAAGGGGCAATTCAGGGAAGCAGATTTGCTTCATTTCCATTCAGCCACTTACTAGTGATGTGACCTTGGATTGTGTTATTTAGACTCTGGAACCAAGACATCCTCCATTAAGATGGTTATAAAGATTGACCTGGCCGTTGCCCACCTCTCCTGTCTGCTGCTTCACATGCTCTCTCTATTCCAGCCACTCTAACCCTCCCTCACATCTTCTGAAGTGCTTTGCTTTCTCTCACCACAGGACTTTTGCACATGCTGTTCTCTCTGTGAGGAATGCTTGTTCCTCACTCTGCCATCTCCCACCATTTGTTAAACTACATCCTTCATGCTCTCAGCTCAGGGGTCTCTTCCTTTCCTGAGTCGCCTGCATAGATTATCTTTCTTGTCGTTCTCATGGAACCACAGAGCATTTAACACAGGTCCTAGTTATTTCCTCATTACTGTGATTTTTGGTTAATCTTGGTCTCCCCCAGTAGCCTGAAGTTCCAGGAAATCAGGGATCACATCTCATGTTAATATCTGTCGTATCCTCAGCTGTCTAGATCAGTGCTTTTCCTATAATAATATTCAATAAAATTTGTTGAATGAATGCATGAATATGCAAATTTCTGATATTTAGCAGGGCTCAGTAAATCGTAACTGCCTTTGTTACTGGGTTCTCTTATCAGACTTTCCAGCCATTTCATATTTTCTTATGTTCTTTTGAATAGAATCCAGAGTATTTCATCACTAAGTTGCCCTTTACATATGGTACAAAGGAGCAGATGGTAGAGTGTCATCAGAAATCCCAAAGGACTTTACCTCTCTGAGCCTCAGTTTCTTCATTTATGCAGTGAGTTAGACCCTTGCTTCCCTGGCATTTGTAACACTCTCAGGTGCAGGGCAAGTCACAGGGGGGATATGGCACGCCTTCCTGGTTCATTGATTTTACTTGAATATTCGTGGAAAAGAAAACCTATCTAATTAATGAAACAAAAATGCCTTATTGAGTCGAATTACAAAATGTGTACAAATTTTAAGACAAGAGGATCCACCCTCAAGTTCCTCGGTGATGTGTGTGTGTCAGAATCACCCAGGCTCTGTTCCCAAGGGATTTGGCTTCAACTGGCCTGGAATCTATGTATATATTTTAAATATGTATCAATATATGTACATATTTAAAAGCGCTCCATGGGATACTAAAGTGCAGGCAAGGCAGAGACCACTGTTCTGGGGTATTTGGGTGGAAATATGAGACTCAGTGCCCTGGATGAATTCAAAGGTCCTTTCTAGTTTTGACCTTTTTCTTCTTGCTCAGTTCTTCTCAAACGATCTTGCAGTTCTGCAGTTCTACAGCTAGGTCTTTCAACAGCTACTTTTGGCTCTTCCCCGTGGGAGGGTTTTCACAAAAACTCAGGCAATAAACTCAGGAGAATTGTCAAGGGTGCTTGGAAACCATCCTGCAGCCCCTGCTGGTAAGCTCGTCTCTATGTTTTCAGAGAAGAAAAATGCATGCATCTAAATTTCTTTTTTTTTTTTTAAATATTAATTAATTAATTTATTTGGCTGTGCTGGGTCTTAGTTGTGGCACGCAGGATCCTTTTTAGTTGCAGCATGCGGGATCTTTAGTTGTAGCATGCAGGATCTTTAGCTGTGGCATGGGGAGTCTTAGTTGCGGCATGTGGGGTCTTAGTTCCCTGACCAGGGCTTGAACCTGGGCCCCCTGCATTGGGAGCGCAGAGTCTTAGCCACTGGACCACCAGGGAAGTCCCACATCTAAATTTCTTGGTGGAACGTCTGGCCAGCTCGGCTCAGTTTTGGAACTGGGAGTTCCAAGGCACCTCAGGCCTGCAAATATGAGAGGCTGCTGCTGCCTTCTGGCTCAGTTTCCCTACTGTCTCCCATCTGGCCAGTGTCTGGATTTAATTGAACAAGAGTCTGACCTTCTGCCTGAGCCTTTGTTACCGCGCAGGCTGCACCGCAAGGGACGTGAAAGCTCCCCTCAGTAGAGCATTTCCACACACTGCCTATTTGAGCAGGCATATCCAGAGATCTTAACGCTCAGCATACAGGGATGCTATGAAAATCAAATGTGTTTTATTTATAAGTCCCTGTGCTCCCCCTCCCAACCTCCCAAAGAAAAAAAAATTGCAAGCAACGACTGCAAATAATTTTTCAAATCAATCGTTTTATGAAAATGCCTGTTTTTCTTCTATCTTTTTTAAGGACTAGAGAATCACATAAATGACAATTCCAGAAACTGTAGATTTATGACTTTTTAACTTTCCAAGTGTGTTGGCACGGAGTAAAAAAATAAAATAAAATTTTGTAATTTCGGGAAGAGAATAATGTACTTTTTTATTAAAATGGAAATGACACACTGCTGCGTATCTAAGTTGATTTAGTGTTTTTATTAGTTATATAACTGTTTTAATACCTCACTAACTATTGCATTCTCCCTTAAGGTTTCCATTGTTCCCATACCCTAGAAACAAATTGATAATTCTGAAAAAATAAAGTATTTCTTGGTTGTTTCCTAACGGCAGAATAGCAATCAGTCACCACAGGGTTACTACAATGGGCATCATTATACCTGAATCCTTATCAGTTTCACTATACGGGTAAGGATTATTGCTGTCTACCGGAACTCCTTTGGTGTTATTGCTTAATTTTAATTGTGACTGTAAAATGTGAACAATGTGGATCTTTAAACCACAATTAAACACCTGCTATACTTGTCTGTTGGCATTTAAAGATATATCGAGTATTTAAAAACTGCTGATTCAGATATGACATGGAACATCAAACTAGATTTAATTTGAGAACGACGAATGCTTGCTTAAGGAGGAAGTGCCAGGAAAGTTTTTGGAAGTCAGATAGATGAGTCCAAATTTAAGTTTGACAGGAAAACACGGACTCGATAGAAAGTGTAATCATCATGCAGGATGTTCTCTGGCTTCCTCCTGCCAGGGCTCAAGCCAGCTTCCTTCAGCAGTGGGGATCTGACTTTGTCCTACTGACAACTTGTTAATGAAGAACCTCCGTACAGGAAGCACCTGCCCGATGTTGATGAGATATTAATAGGAGAAATAACAGAGTTACCGAGGCACAAGGGAGGGTGGTAAGGAGAAGGGGGGGTGGTATCTGATTTCAGCCCCAGGTCACAGCCCAAATGTGAAAAATAGAAGGTTCTGGCCTTGGGGGCTTAAATCCTGCAGATGGAGGGTGATTGGAAGTTTCCTGAAATCCGTATTCCGGGCGAGCATTGGTCCCTGATTTAGGTCTGCAGTCTGGAAACCCGAGGCTTTCTTTCTTTTCTTTTTTCCTGATAGGTCAGTGGGTGTCTGCATAATCTCCATCACCAGAATTAACCATGTACAAAGGGCCTGCAAAACACCGTACAGGACGCGGTTCTGAGTTGCCAATATCACTTAAAACAGCATCATTTGCCTAAGCTCAGGTATGCTTCAGTTTCTTTGGAAAATAGCATTTCTTGTTTTAATTTCCCAGCAGTATTTTTACAAACAGTGAAGTAGGGAGTGGTATGGATGGGACAATGGGACAATAAAAGACTCTTTCCTTGGAGAAATAGGACCATAGGTTGGTTGTAAGGAGCAGGAAAGAATAAAAATATACTGGGTTATAGTCATCTAAACTTCATTTTTTACTTATAAAAAATCAAATCAAAATCGATTTGCAAATCCCTACTTTCCATTTCAAGTAAACAAATCTGATGGCTCGTGAGGGAGCCGCTCAGCTGTGTAGGAAGGTCCATGTGAAACAGACTTTCTGCAAAGACTGCAGAACATCTAGCTAGGAGGCAAACGCGTGATGAAACAGGACAGGGAACACGCCTGCTTGGGAGTTGAATCTGGAGTAAGGTGCACAGGTAAATCCCATTTAATTCTGTACATCGGAATGCCACATTCAGATACGCTCTAAAACTCTGCGTCCTTTTGCTCTCCTGCTAAGCTCTGTCTCAGGGCTGTGACACAAAATGAGGAATAACCAGACTTTAAAAAGGCTTAACAAGTAATCTGGGCGTTTAGTGAGAATCACTCGAGGACCCAGAGGACGGGATCACGTATAAAAAGAATCGAAATCTCTCATTTCTCCAGGGCAAAGCATGCTCCCTCTCTGTCTCTCTGATGTCACCAGCGCAATGGAAACAATATCTTCCCATATTGAAGTCCCTGTGAAACCGTGGATCTGAACTGAGGATGAGCAAGAAGACCTCCTGGGGAACACTTCCTTTTCTTTCCTCAAAATCATACAGCCTGAAACTCCACCTGTGGTTTGGCACACAGCTGCGCAGGGGTGGCGGCAGGAGGGTAGAGAGGAGGGAAGGGGTGGGCGTTAAAGAGTCTACAGATGAATTCTGCTTTGTAATCATAGCTCTAAACCGAGTCACTTTAGAACCAAATTAGAAGTAAGAATTGTTCTCTTGGGTCTCATTTTAAGGGACCCTTAGATATGATAATTGTGCCCAATGAAGACACAAAGTAAGTGCTCAATAAATAATTTTTGAATGTGTCCAATGAAGGCACATAGTAGATGCTCAATAAATAATTTTTGAATGAAAAGATCCAGAACAGGCCCATTGAATGGATCGTGACAAGAGTGGATGAATAAAGAAGTTCTAACTCACCAGCCAATTTGCACAATGATGGAAAAAAATAGTTGAAATCTTTGACTATGAAGGCATATTAACTAAGGTAACATCTGCTGCTATAATGTACAAACCCCCAGATCCCAAAGGCATAACCCCATTTCAGATTCACTCTCAGTGTCTGGAATGAGTGTTCTTGATTGGGGAGAGGTTCCTCCAAGCTCGGATTCAGGGACTCTGGCTCCTCTGGTTTGTGGCTTCTTCATCTACAGCAGGCAGCTTCCAACCTTGCTGGAAGAGGGAAAGAGCGTGAAGGACCAGGCTTTGGCAGGTGTCTATTGGACAGGACCGGAAGTAAGATACACATCTCTTCTATCCACGTTCCATCGTCCCGTCCTGCAGGGAGGAATGTAAACTAGTCCAAGAAGAAGAGAAAATCGTTTGATGAACAGAGGTGTTAGAAGAAACCAGTGGGTTAGGAATTATGCCCTGGCTCTTCTACTTTTGGAAGGAAAATATGTTGAACAGTTTGCATGATCTTTGGCGTAGATGGGAGCATGAAATCTTTCCTGCTCATGGTGTGAACTTTGAAATCGCCAGAGTGTCTCAGACTCAAAGCAGGAGGGGGAACAGGAGGGTCAGAGTTCTTTTCGGAATGATGGATGCTTTTGTTTTGGGAATTGCCTTGGACTTAAGCATGTGACACTATTAAACAAGTTCACACTCTCTGTGATGATCACTAGTATGGTGATCTAAATATATTGTTAATATGTCCCTAGAGACCAAATCACCCATATCCCCAGGACTGACCTTTCCTTGATCATTTAGTGACAGATATAGGTCAGTGAAACTCACATGATATTCAAGCTGGATTCATGTCATAAAACCCATGTGATTTATTGATATATTCTTATCCCCCCTCTAAAAAATGAATCCTTAGGCATTTTGTGTTTCTTGTGTGTATGACTTTTTTCTCAAGCAGAGCGCCCAGAGGGAAAGAGAAAGAGAGTTTGTCTGGTGTGCTAAGGGGTTTTCCAGCACACTTTTTAGACCATTGCTACTCAGTGTTTAACCCTGACTGGTGCCAGTCTGCAACCGTTACTGGTATACGACAAGTCCAGATTTTGACAGCAAATATTCAGAGACTTTTAAAGCAATTTGAGCCTATTTTTATATCTGTTGAATATAATAATAAAAGTGTGGGCTTATACTTTGTACATTTTTATTATAAAAATGAAGAAATAATTCATTATTTTAAAAAAGTATTGATACACAATGGATTGGAAACAGAAAAATCAAGTGATTCATCACCGGGGATAGTTTGAGAAGCCCTGCTTTAGATTACTGTCTTAGGATCCAGGAGGTGGGTTGCTATGAGAATCAAGATGTGATTATATATGAAACTATATCTTGCTCTACAAATGGACAGCATTTTTGTCACTGTGCATTTATCAAGCTGACACCCTCCCAGGAAGACCCTCCTTTTCTGCCTTCCTAGAATGTTTGGGAAAAAAGACAGGGCAGGAGGATGCATAATGGAGTATGTTTTGCAAAACCACTATTTCTGGTTCCAAAGGGTTTGACCTGTGTTCTGACCCACCTGTGGTCCCGAGACTTACTGGGCATTTAATCTGGGCATGGGCATAACAGTGGGGAGGTCCCTGAGGGATGCCCTCCTTGCCCTCCAGTTCCCAACTCTTGTTTTGTTTGTTTTTTCTCCCCCAACATGGAATGTTTTTAAGGTAAGAGATAACACAATCAAAGTTATATTTTCAGAAAGTCAGTTTTGTGTTCATTTACAGGTTGCACTGGACTAGGGATAACAAAGAAGGCCCCTGGGAGGGCAGTTTTGATGGTCTGGCAGGTTGATTTTTGAAGCGGGTCATCGGAATCACCTTGATCTTGGCGTTGTCATGGTTGCCTGCAGGAGAACCGATGCTGTAAGGCCCCCTTGCCCATCCCACTGATTAGGGAGACACAACACTGTAGGAGCATCCATTGGACGCTAAAGAAGAAGTTAAAGAAAAAGTCCTTTTAGAGTCCGAAAAAGAATATGTATATATATATATAACTGAATCACTTTGCTGTACAGCAGAAATTAGCACAACATAGTAAATCAACTATACTTCACTCAAATTTTTTAAAAAAGAAAAAGTCCTTTTACTACTTTCCTAGAGAAACAGCAAAGGACTTGTTGGCAAATCCCTATGAAAGAATAAGCTATGTGCAGATTTTGAGCACTTAACTTACATATGTTACTAAAATTATAGATGAAGGCATCATTGCATAACTTCAGGGAGTCCTGGAGCTGAAGAAGTGTATTTTACACTAACACAGGCAGTGAGGGTGTGACCCTTCTCTGCCCAGATTCCAACGTGAGTCCTCTTCAAGGTCATCTTTGCTACCTCAGGGCGCTCTGGCTGCTCCACGCTCACTACTGCTCTTTGTCAAGTATTATTGAGCACCTACTATGTGCCAGGAACCATGATGGGCATGGAGAATACAAAGATTAGCGAGATGTATCTCTGCCCTTTGAGCATTTATATCTCAGTCTAGAATTGGCCTCTATATAGCTTTGGTCAAAGTGAAGGTCAAGTTGATATCTGAAGTGGCTGAACCAAAAGACTTTCTAACTTTATTTCTAAAAATTGTTTAAGTTGTATCTCTGTATCTGGTTAGACCAACCAAATGCTTCCTACCTGGATATGTTGCCTACATATGATTTAACAGTGCAGACTTAGCTTTCAGTAAGCAGTAATATTAGAAATTTAAAGAGCATAAATTCAGCTTTTGTAAAACTTGGGTTGAAGCCTTTGACCATAATATCTGGGGCCCCTATAGAAGGATTTGTACATAAATTCTTTGTATAATTTATGCAAATGAGCCTATAATTTGCATATTGTGTAGTGAACATTTTCTCTTTTCTGGTATTATTTCCTTATTAGAAAATATGATTTGTGTGGGTTGTAAAATTTTCTTTCTTGCTTTGGCTACCAGTATGCTGGTACAGATTCTGGTACAGATACCTATCCTCCTTACTTTATGACACCTTTTTCCACTAAAAAAGATCTTTTGGGGGGATATCTTTTATCTTAAGCCACCTCAAGTTCTTAAATAAAACCTTAGAAAAATATAACAAAGAGACATGTAAGTTCTGTTATAATTTCTCTTCTTTACAGGTATTAGGCAAGTTCTCTCATGGCAGGAAAAAAGCCAGAAATAAGGAGGATCAGTTCTTCAATGCAGCTCTCTTTTAGGACTCATTCCTAAACATGGTTATTGGGTTACAACAGATTTAATTGTTTTAGGTAGACTAAAAGTGTATCTCTTGTGCTAAGTGCTGATTGGAACAATCTTTGCCTTACCCCAAAACTTTTTCCTTATAGGCTGATTTCTGATCATCCCAAAAGAACAAGGATCCTCCTGCAGCTCTAAAGCTGTATTTCTGTTGTGTCAAACTGTTTCTTGGTCTGGACCTGTGTGTTAAACTGTTATGTAACTTCATACCTTTTCCCTGATTAAGAATAACAACTTTTTTTCTTTAATTACATTCATTCATTTGTCTAGGCATCATTATTGTGTTCCTGGTGTGTACTGGGCATCACTAGACAGCAGAAATGCGTAGCTGAAGTAAATGCTGAAGTTTCTGAACTGACCAAGTCTTAGCCTGGAGGAGCCTGCAGTCTGAAGAAGGGAGACAAACACAAAGTACAAAATGATTTTTTCTCTTTTTCTTTTGTTCTTATTTTTTAAAATTAAAATATAGCTGATTTACAATGTTGTGTTAATTTCTGCTGTGCAGCAAAGTGATTCAGATATATATATACACACACACACACACACACACATACATTCTTTTTATATTCTTTTCCATTATGGTTTATCACAGGATATTGAATATAGTTCCCTGTGTTATACAGTAGAACCTTGTTGTTTATCCATTCTATATATAGTAATTGGCATCTGCTAACCCCAAATTCCCAATCCATCCCTCCCCCACCCCCTTGGCAAACACAAGTCTGTTCTCTATGTCTGTGAGTCTGTTTTTGTTTCGTAGATATGTTCATTTGTGTCATATTTTAGATTCCACATATAAGTGATATATAGTATTTGTCTTTCTCTGTCTGACTTACTTTGTTTAGTATGATAATCTCTAGGTCTATCCATGTAGCTGCAAATGGCATTAATGCATTCTTTATTATGGCTGAGTAATATTCCATTGTATATATACCACATCTCTTTTTTTTTGGCCACGCCGCACGGCATGTGGGATCTTAATTTCCCGACCAGGGATCGAACCCGTGTCCCCTGCATTGGAAGCAGAGTCTTCACCACTGGACTGCCAGGGAAGTCCCACTACATCTTCTTTATCCATTCATCTGTTGATGGACATTTAGGTTGCTTCCATAAATATATATTGTGAATAGTGCTGCTATGAACATTGGGGTGCATATATTTTTTTTTGAATTATAGTTTTGTCCGGATATATGCCCAGGAGTGCAGTTGCAGGATCATATGGTAGCTCTATTTTTAGTTTTTTGAGGAACCTCTGTACTGTTCTTCATAGTGGCTTCACCAACTTACAGTCCCATCAACATTGTAGGAGGGTTCCCTTTTCTCCACACCTTCTCCAGCATTTGTTATTTGTAGATTTTTAAATTATGGCCATTCTGACTGGTGTGAGGTGGTACCTCATTGTAGTTTTGATTTTCATTTCTCTAATAATTAGCAATGTTGAGCATCTTTTCATGTTCCTGTTGGTCATCTGTATGCAAAATGATTCCTTTCAATCATGAGGCTGACCTTCCCCAAAAAACAAAAAAATAAAAAAACTTCTCTCTCATGGTAGAATTTGCAGTTGAAAAGTGTAAACCTTATGGATACTACAGAGTTGGGGATCAGGATGGAGTGAACCTATAGAAGCTATGGAAATTAAGTTCATGAAAATAAAAAAGATAACACCCAAAGTGAAGAGAATATTGTGATACAAAATTCTCCAAAGCTTGGAAATAAGGCATATCTTTGCAATGATATATAGGAGCATTGTCTAACAAGACCACCTAAGGATAATTAACTATCTTGGGGATGCACCTTTGCTTGACTTTACTATTTACTATTAACTAAGGGCTCAAACTCTGTGAAGTTACATGTTAACTTGTAGATCTTGTAGGGCAAAGATGCAAATAATTTCTGTCTGGTAGCAAAGATAACCCCAAAGGTTATGGTTTTCATTGTCTTGTGGAACATTAATCCCATTTTGTATCTAACCTAGCAATCTAATTCTCACATTTATTTTTAAATGCTGATAAATAACCCATTCCTCAAAATGTTCTTTGAACTAGATTTACCTTTTTCTTACTACGTCCCTCATTAATGAGTTAATAAATCTTAGTCAGGTGTTCATTTTATATTTGTATGAGAGTCTTGTTTTCAACTATAAAAAGTTATACTTTGCCATTATGTATAGGATTTTACACATCTTACATTATTATTAGTGCAAAATCAGTTTCATTTCACCATCCTTGCTTAATATAAAACTTTCAGAATCTCTCTTCCCCTGCAGTTTCAACAAGACATAAAGTCGTTTGCTTTTTTGTGGGTGCGATAAAGGGCCCAGATATCGCCGGTCTGATCTTCTGTCTGAGAGTTCAACAATTTTGCTTTTTTATATTTTTAACTTTTGATGAGGTCCCACCATGGTCCACAGTACAAGGATACTAGATGTGGAGATAGAACTGAGGAGTCTTCATTTAATCCACTCAGCTCATGATGGCAGACAATTCCTCTGACATTCTTCCCAGTATCCCCGCCATAATAGCTCCACGTAAGAACTCGTAAAGAAGGAGCAGGACACGATCATTGAGGTCTTCAATGTCTTCTCTCTCTCATGTTTGATTTAGCTCTGTCTTAGTCCTTTGAACCATAATTATTAATTAACTAATCCAACAAATATTTATTGTGTACCTGCCAGGAACTTTCCACAACTACAGAACAATAGCAATAAACATTTTTTAAGTGCCTATTATGTGTCAGGCATGCTTCTAAACACTTTATGTTATTAACCCAGACAAACAAGATCACTCTATATGAAACCACATGCAGCTTTTAGGATTAAGAACTAAGATTTCATTAACATGACTACTCTCCCAGAAAATTTTTGTCTGGAAAGATGAATTTGCAAATAAACTTGTTTCAGGAACCTGTGAAAATCTACTTTTTCTAGAGTAGTAGGCAAGTAAACTAGGTCTCATGAGGATAATAAGAACCCTTTCTCAGACTAATACTTGACTAGGTTATCAAATGGCTATTTACTCTTCAAAACCCTTGCCCACTGCACCCCAATGTTCACTGCAGCACTATTTACAATAGCCAAGACATGGAAACCACCTAAATGTCCATCGACAGATGAATGGATAAAGAAGATGTGGTATGTATGTGTGTGTGTGTGTGTGTGTGTGTGTATATATATATATATATATATATATATATATATATACACACACACTGAAATATTACTCAGCCAGAAAAAAGAATGTGATAATGCCATTGGCAGCAACATGGATAGACCTAGAGATTATCATACTAAGTGAAGTAAGCCAGACAGAGAGAGACAAATATCATGATATTGCTTATATGTGGAATCTAAAAGAAAAGATACAAATGAACTTATTTACAAAACAGAAATAGACCCACAGACACAGAAAACAGACTTATAGCTACTAAAGGGGAAAGCGGGGGAGGGATAAATTAGGAGGTTGGGATTAACATATACACACTGCTATACATAAAATAGATAACCAACAAGGGCCTACTGTATAGCACAGGGAACTATACTCAATATTTCTTAATAACTTATAATGGAAAAGAATCTGGAAAAGAATTGATATATATGTATAACCGAATCACTTTGCTGTACAATGAAACTAACATGACATTGTAAATCAACTATACTTCAATTAAAAGAAAAGAGAAAAAAAAAATCCTTGCCCTCTGAGTCCACCAATCCTAAACTATTCTATCACAAATGTACTCAATTCCAATCAGGATACTTGTATTGAAATACTTGTCTTAAACTGAACCCCCAGACTTTAAAATCTCCTGCCCTTCACCTCTCCCTTCTGAGTTGCCACTAAGACTTTGTCAAGGCATTGGCTTTCTTGGCTGCAGTGAGCTATACAATTGGCTTTGCTTGATCAACAGCTGTTAATGATGGTCAGCCGTTAACACCAGTCTTCATGGAAGCTACGATCCAGTGAGGGAGACAGATCTTAAACAAGCACATAAGATAGTTTAAGGTACTGATAGTGCAATGAAGAAAAATAAAACAGGGAAGAGAAACAGAGAATGGTAGGAGGCAGGGGCTATTTCAGGTAAGGTGCTCAGGAGGGCTTCTTTGGGGCCATGACATTTGAGCAGAGACCTAAGGGAAGTGAGAAGATTTGGGGAAGGGTTGCTTTAGCTGAAAGGAACAGGAAATACATAAGTCCTGAGGTGAGAATGACTGTGGTGTATTCAAGGAATGGCAGGATTGTTGGAGCACGATGAGGTGAAGAATTGAGGAAGGTGAGTTTGGAGACGTCAGAGGGAGCCGAGCTAAGGTGGTTGGATTTTGTTCTAATTGTGAAGGGGAAGACTTTGGAAGGATTTAAGTGGGGAGTGACATGGTCTGATTCAGATTTTTAAAAGATTACTCCGGCAGCTCTGTGGAGACTGGATCGTGGCGGGGTGAGTGGATTGGGGCTAAGCATTAGGAGGCGATTGTAGAAGCCCAAGTGAAAGGTGATGGTGGTCTAACCTGAGTGCTTTCAGTGGAAGTGCTGGTTGGATTAGGGATATGCTTTGACTTCAGAGCTTGGTCTGGAGACTAGTCTTTGCATTCAACACTCTGGTGCATTGTGGTGCCATAGTGAGTCCAGAAGACTGGAGAAGCAGAAGGAGGCAGGAAATCCAAGAACTCTGGTTTGGACACGTTAAACCTGTGGTGAGACAGACACACACAGGAAGTGACTGGAGGCCAGGCTGACATCGTAGGAACTCATTCCCTTTATCTCTCTGGCGGCTTGATTGATGGCAAAATCCTGCTTTCAAGTTCTCCTACCTTCCCTCTTTCTCCTTCCATCCCCCAATATTCTCTTTTTCTAATCATTCCTGGTAGTAATGACTTGGCATTTACATATGCTCAAACCACAACTAATGTGCAAGTTAATCTACATATTCTAGAGTTTCACCTAAGGGAAATTTATAGTTGGGGGAAGGATTATTTAGTTAGCGATATATTGTGAAAAGGTCTATGGTACAAATTTTTTAAAACAGTTACAGTTTTGGATCCACTAGTGGGTTGTGAAATCAGCTTAGTGGGAGGTGGAATCAATTTAGTGGGTCACAAACAACATTTGAAAGAATGAAATAGAATAGAGAATAAAAGAGTGCATCACATTTAATAAGGGTAAGTATTATGTGAAATGTTTGCTTCATACACACGTATATATATACTGGGCCACAGTGTAAAATGTATTTTTTTTTTAAAGCGAATTGTAAAAGACCCTGAAAGTCACTGCTTAGGAGAGATGTGTTGTAAGTATTAGTTTTCAGATAGATAGCAGCAATTTCAAAGTCTGATGTTATATTTACAGTTAAGGCCAAGCCACAGAACCTATGGTGCTTTATTTTTCTTATTTATAAAATGGGAATAATATTTTCTCCCTATGTTTAAGCCTGGATTCTTCTGGTGGCAAGTGATAGGAAACTCAGCTCAAAATAGCCTAAGTTAGAGGAAAAAAGGTTTTATTGGAAGAATTCTGGGTCATCTCATAAAGTCTGAAGCAAGAGCTTGAGGAGGAAACGGGTAGTCTTGGAGCCTGGGACTAAACCAGGGAGCTCTGTTCTTTTTTTTTTTTTAATTTATTTTATTGAAGTGTAGTTGATTTACAATGTTGTATTAATTTCTGCTGTACAGCACCGTGATTCAGTTACATACAACACACATATATATGTACACATTCTTTTTCATATTCTTCTCCATTATAGTTTATCCCAGAATATTGAATATAGTTCCCTGTGCTATACAGTAGGACCTTGTTGTTTATCCACTGTCTATATAATAGTTTGCATCTGGTAATCCCAAACTCCCAATCCATCCCTCCCCCACCCCCTTGGCAACCACAAGTCTGTTCTCTATGTCTGTGAGTCTGTTTCTGTTTCGTAGATAAGTTCATTTGTGTCATATTTTAGATTCCACATATAAGTGATATCATATGATATTTGTCTTTGTCTGACTTACTTAGTATGATAATCTCTAGGTCAATCCATGTTGCTGCAAATGGCGTTATTTCATTCATTTTTATGGCTGAGTAGTAGTATTCCATTGTATATATGTACCACATCTTCTTTATCCAGTCATCTGTCAATGGACATTTAAGTTGTTTCTATGTCTTGGTTACTGTGAATAGTGCTGCTATAAACATAGGGTGCATGCTTCTCTTTGAATTATAGTTTTGTCCAGATATATGCTCAGGAGTAGGATTGCTGAATCATATGGAACTCTGTTTTTAGGTTTTTGAGGAACTTCCAAACTGTTTTCCATAGTG
Organism: Balaenoptera physalus; assembly: GCF_965194825.1. Lineage (NCBI taxonomy): Eukaryota > Metazoa > Chordata > Mammalia > Artiodactyla > Balaenopteridae > Balaenoptera > Balaenoptera physalus. The sequence goes on along the minus strand of NC_138891.1, from coordinate 8,893,522 downwards.
GTTGCACCAATTTACATTCCCACCAACAGTGTAGGAGGGTTCCCAGGAGCTCCGTTCTGCTAGGACTCTCTCTCTGTCCAGCTTGTCCTTATTCAGTTTCATTCTTTCCCATGGCAGACAGCTGTCTTTACATGGCCAGAAGTTATGATGACAATCAGCCTTGGTTTCCTATTCTAGCTCTGAAACCTAAGAGTCAAGAGGACATCTTTGCTAGTACGAATTAGAAAATCTCAAGGAAAGGCTCTGATTGGTCCATTTCGGGTCACGTGTCCACCCCCAATCAATCACCTTGATGTGGAGGATGAGGGCTTAGATTTGCTAGGCTGGGTTTTGTGTACAACTGCATGGGCATGTGTTTGTACTTATGCTTTTAGAAGAAGTTGAGGAAAGGTATGATAGGAAGACAGCAAGAACTACTACATCTCTTATATGCCACTGGCATGTTCTGAGAATTAATAAAATATAGTTCATGAGAGGTTCTAAACTTGTAATTTACCTTGAGGAATAACTTAAGTACCTTCACAGTAAACTAGCATCTGTGGAACGAATTCTTGGGCTCATTAAAAAAAAGTAAGATGTGATTAATTCTACAGGAGGTGCCTCACAGGCCACCCCACCCTCTGCTTGATGTGCAGAATGCCTTCCCAAGGTCCTCTGTGCATCAATCCTAGCTCAGTTGGGTCTGTGCTGAGTTTTGTAATTTATTAAGCAAACTGGTTAGAGCAACTCTACATAGAAAAGACTCAGAGACACTCTGGGACCCTATAGTTCCTCAAAAGATCGTGAGGTCTAAGCTTTCCAAGATTTCAAGTTCCTCACATATATAATAAGCTTCATACTTAGGAAATGATAATATCTGGTAATGGTGAGGAAAGATATTTGCTAATGAAAATCTAAATGAGAGATGATGAAGCTAAACAGCATTAGATTTGGTTAGTTTCCCTACATGATTGGTTGAGGGATCACTTATGCACAGAAAAAGTTTCTTTATGTCAGCCCCCGTTATTTTCTCAGAGTATCACCTCACTTCCAACAAATCATTTAAATATCTTATGCCGCTCCAGAGAATGTCCTGGCTACCCAAATATTTTCTTGTCAATCTTCTGTAACATGCTCTGTCACACTGGACCCTCCTGGGAATGAAACAGGTTTACTTTAAAATTTTATGAGATCAACTCCCCTATATCCAATGGCCAGTCATAGAATGGGGTTATTAATACAGAATAAGTAACAGGCAACTGACTTAGAGGACTGTAATTCCACTGAGAGGGTCTAGGTTTTTAAATTAATTTAATGCTTATGAAAGCTATAAGATTGACAGCCCAGGAGAATGAAGTGGGCTTTTTTCCCTTTGATGAGTAGGTACAACAGTATCAGAGACTCAACTGAAACTTGGCAAGGCCTGACAAGGTGGTTTCTTCATCTGTGGTTTTTGTGGGGATGGATAGGTTTGTCTTTGACCTCTTTTTTCAGAATGAGAGAATTTGGGCTTTGGGAAGGGCTCTGGGGGCAAAGAAACATGGGTTAGATTTCCAGCTCTCTCTCTTGCTTATAATGTGATTTAAATAGGGCCATCAGATAAAATAAAGCATGTGAAGTTAAATTTGAATTTCAGATTTGTCTAAGTTATGTCCCAAGTATGAGATATACTTACTTAAATTTTTGTTTGTTTGTTTGTTTGTTTTAATTGTTTAAATTTTTATTTATTTATTTATTTATTTTTGGCTGTGTTGGGTCTTCGTTTCTGTGCGAGGGCTTTCTCTAGTTGCGGCGAGCGGGGGCCACTCTTCATCGCGGTGCGTGGGCCTCTCACCATCGCGGCCTCTCTTGTTGCGGAGCACAGGCTCCAGACGCGCAGGCTCAGTAGTTGCGGCTCACGGGCCTCGTTGCTCCGCGGCATGTGGGATCTTCCCAGACCAGGGCTCGAACCCGTGTCCCCTGCATTGGCAGGCAGATTCTCAACCGCTGCGCCACCAGGGAAGTCCCTGTTTGTTTGTTTTCTGATATTCAAATTTCATTGCGTATCCTAGATTTTTATTTGCTAAATGTGGCAACTCTAGATTGAGTGCAGGTCACTTAAACTCTCTTTGTCTTAGTTTCCTCATAAAGTGGAACTAACAATACTCATCCTGCAGGGATGCTGAGGGTTTGGATGATACAATGTATTCCTTCAACAAGTATTTATTGACCGCCTACTCTGTGTGGTGAACACAGCAGGTGCGAATCCTCCCTGGTGGAGCTTAGATGCTATTGTGGGGGAGACAGACAATAATGCACAGAAATATTGTGTCAAATGGTGAAAAAAAACAGCAGGGAAGGGGCTGGCATTGGTGTTGGGGAGTTGGGATTTTAAGTAGGTTGGCCAGGGAAGGCGTCCCAGAGAAAGGAATATTTGACTAAAGGCTGGAAGGAAGGAAGGAAGGAAGGAAGGGAATCAGTTATATAGGCAGCTGGAGGAGACTCATCCCAGGCAGAGACCAGAAAGGGTTAACGGTCCTGAGACAGGAGGTACCTGGTGTGCTGGAGGAGTAGCAGGGAAGCCAGTGGAGCTGGTGAGGAATGAGCCAGGAAGAGAGGAGAAAGCCCCTGTGTGTAAAATGCCTGGCATCTGTTGATGTCCTTACCCCTTCGGTAGGGCTATCTGGACTCCGATGACCAAAGAGCCTTCTGGAGGGTCATAAGTCTTCCGAAGCTAGACATAGGGACTCAGTTTTCTCAATCACAAAATGGGCATGAAAGCAACAGTACGGCCTCCCTTACAAATTTGTTGAAGGGGTCAACAGAGGTAAGACACATGAGAGGTTTGGTGTAGCAGAAACTGTCACACACATGCAGTATTATTATTCAGAACAGCACAAAGCCCGTTAGCTCTTTCTGTTTTCCTCCCCAAGAGGGTGGAAGGCATAATTTGGTAATTTCTGTAATTGAATATACTTTCCTGCCTTTAGCTGGTTAGCTCAAAACTCTCAATTGATGAGTCTGAGGCTCTGAGTTTTGGTGGCCATGACGGCCAGTCAGCATCACTCTGTGCTAAACTGCAAGGTACAGAGTAAGCCCCACTTGCCAGGAAGGGCAGCTCAGATGTGTTAGCCCATCTGGCCTGAGGGAGACTTGCTGTGAGCTTCAGAGGCAAGATTAAGAGCAAGGAGACAAGGCTGTGGTAGACAGGTAAGAGGCATTGGAGAAGGCCCTGGGAGCTGGCGGGCTCTGTAGAATCCAAGGTCAGCAATAATGATGTGAGGGTAGGGATTAGAGCTGGGAATGGTGCAGAGCTCTTGGTCAAGTCTTGAAGGAGCTGTTTGGTACCGAAGACAATTTGTGACAAGGAGGTCAGGAGCTCAGGCAAGGAAAGGGGGCAATGGGGTGAGAGGCCAGACCACAGATCCCAGGTGCAGGGCACTGCTAGCTAAAGAAAATGGAAGGGAGTAATCCCTAATCCAGGTTTGTTTTTTTTTTTTTTCTGTGTATAGTTGGAAACCACCTCTTTGGGAATCAGTTGGAGACTTAAAAGTCACTTGGAAAGTTAAAATGCAGATTGCTAGGCCCCTCTGACTCAGAGACAATGGGGTGGGGCTTGAGACTCTTGGTAGGTGCAGTCCTTTTTTAACTGATGGTTGTTCAGCAGTTAGCTGTGATTTTGGTGTGTTCGTGAGAGGAGGTGAGCTCAAGGTCCTTCTACTCCGCCATCTTGCTTCAGGCCATGAGAATCTTCAACTAAAAATGACACTGATGGTTCTGATGTAGAGCATTCACAGTCTAATTTGAGACCTGTCGGGGGAGGTAAGTGTGTTGTTCACCTGTTTCGGTGAGGCATGAAGGAGAGAGAAGGATTGTTTTTAACACTAAACGAAACTATCTCTGTTGAATTTTGTGTTTTCAGGCCAATTACCTCCTTACATCTCTGTGTAGTTCCTTAACTTTTTTTCTGTGTATTAATCTTGACTCCTCTAACTAAATTAAAGTTATCTAATGACCGGGAACTGCATCTTTCACTTCCTGGTGTCCTGAGTAATACCCAACTTAGCGCTGGGCATGTGGAATTTCAATAACTACTTTCTGACTTCAAGAATTAATTACACAGCTCTCCTTGCTTCCACCTTACCTGTGAACAACATTTCTGCAGACGTCTTAGAGAACTAGTATGATAAGATGTGGATGCATCTGCATGAAACTTTTCTCATTATTTGTAAAATGCCTTACTGCAGTGGTTCTCCACCTTGGATGCATAATAGTGTGTTTTCAAATCCCGATCCCAGACCCTACCCAAGACCAATTAATTAAGACTCTCTGGGGCTTCCCTGGTGGCGCAGTGGTTAAGAATCTGCCTGCCAATGCAGGGGACACGGGTTCGAGCCCTTGTCTGGGAAGATCCCACATGCCGTGGAGCAACTGGGCCCGTGAGCCACAACTACTGAGCCTGCGCGTCTGGAGCCCATGCTCCGCAACAAGAGAGGCCGCGACAGTGAGAGGCCCGCGCACCGCGATGAAGAGTGGCCCCCGCTTGCCGCAACTAGAGAAAGCCCTCGCACAGTAACGAAGACCCAACACAGCCATAAATAAATAAACAAATAAATTTAAAAAATTAAAAAAAAAAAGATTCCAATGGCATTCCAATTCCATTTAAAAAAAAAAAAAAAGAATCTCTGGGGGTAGGACCCAGCCATTACTGGAGGGGGAAGAGGAAGCATTACCAGAAGCTGGCAGCTTAGAGGAGGAGCTTCTGCAGGACAAGTGTTTAAGTCTTGGAAGGGAGTTTTGAAGGCATGGTGTTCAGACTTCTGCAGGAGGCATGGGTGACTGGTGCTCTGAGAGCTGGTGGGAGTGGGGCAACTGCCAGTAATGCAGGTGCGGAGGCTTGATTGGTATTCAGGCAGCCAAAAGAACAAGGCCAGCTGGGGCTCAACTCATGAAGGTGGGATGGGGACCGCTAGCATGGCTGCTATTAGTCTTGATGCCAAAGGAATTAGGCGGTTGAGCCATAGCTGTCCTTTGCCGATGGAGTGATGCAGACTGGAGCTCGGAGCAGGAAGGTTGAGTTCCCTTCCTCTTTTCTTCAATCTGTAAAATGGTAGGCTGCTCGGCAAGGGAGTCTGGAGATGTGCTTTGTAGACTGCTAGCCCCAGTTCATGGTACATCATAGAGAAAGCTGAAAGAATGAATTTATTGATGATAGGAAATAGATAAATAACCAGGACACCCAGCTGGTAAATGACGAAGCTAGGACTGGAACCCAGATGGCCTTGCTTTGGAGTCCGTGCTGACCTCCACACTTTGCTGCGGAGGCTGGCCATCTGTCCTCCCCTGTGGACAGTACTGACCAGGTCTTCTTTTCAGAAGCTGAAAGAAAGAAAGGACACTAGCATCTTGTTCCTGGGTTGGCTCCTGCTGAGCCACTGGACCTGCTGATCTGACCTGGGCTCTCTGAGTGGGGGGAAAAGCACAGGGGACAGACGGTGTGATGGTTCTGGCAGAAGAGGCTTCCTTGAGTTTCCAGTTCCCTAGAGATACTGAAGACGGATTGTCATGCCCGTAGGCTCTAGAACGGGCAATTTGGAGGATGGATGAGATTAGGGACTGCTGGATTTTCAGTGCTGGGCAAAGAGTCTCATGCATTAGAAAGCGCCCACCAGGGGTCAGTCATGTATACAGTTGCATTTTTTCCAAGGAACTGCCAAAGGAGGGGGAATGGAATGGTAGGGATGGATTCCCTCTTTAGTGGGGCGGATGGAGACCCCTAAGTGCCTCACGTGAGGTAGATCAGGCACCTACCCCAGGAACAGCCCAGTCTAGAGGGGCGTTCTTGTAAGGTGACAGTGCTTTTGGTCAAAAGAGAAGACAGCCAGGCCTCCGGAGCAGTCACATTAGGAAAGAACCCTTTTCTCTTCCTCCTTCCTGTGGTAATACAAGAAGAATAAGCATGGGGAAGAAGGAGGTATGGGAAAGAGAGAGAAGGTAGTATCCCCTACAGACCACCAGATGTTCTGTGACATGGGGCCAGTGACGGACGTTTGACTGTTGGGTGGGTGGGTGGGGAAGGGGAGCGGCAGCTATAAACTCCCAGGAACATCCAGCTTCAGCGTGTGAGGTGAGGCAGCCCCAGTCTGGGAAGGGTGGTCCTTGAGGCAGTTACAGCTGTAATGGGCAACTTGGGAGTGGAGAATTCAGAAGCTGGGGGATGGGTGCACAGATCCCATCAAGGGGACATGCGGTGCCCTGGGCCAAGCACTGACACGATCAGATGGGTCATGCATTTGACCACGTTGGTCATTAAGGCAGGTGACCAAACTGGTTTGACCAGAGTCACTGAAAAAACATTACCTGGCATTGCTGAGTACTGATTGGGCAATGCCATTTTACGGGCATGTTCTTTTTTTTTTGTGCTTTGCTGATTTCTTTTCTTTTCTTTTTTTTTAACATCTTTATTGGTGTTTAATTGCTTTTCAATGGTGTGTTAGTTTCTGCTTTATAACAGAAAGTTATACATATCAGCTATACATATACATATATCAGCTATACATATACATATATCCCCATATCTCCTCCCTCTTGTGTCTCCCTCCCACCCTCCCAATCCCACCCCTTTAGGTGGTCACAAAGCACAGAGCTGATATGTCCATGCCACTCTCTCACTTTGTCCCTGCTTACCCTTCCCCCTCCCCGTGTCCTCAAGTCCTACGGGCATGTTCTTAAAGAGATTATTATTTAACCTTCTTGCGATAGAATGAAATAAAATTGCTTTAATTTTTTTTTTCCTTCTGAGCAGCACTCTCCTTTGATTATTCTGAATCCTCAAAAGACGCAGAAGAAAAATTCCATTGGTGGGACTGAATCAGTGCACGACTTTGCTGGGCTGCCCTTTCTTTGGCTTGCTCATTTAATGTGGTCGCTGGGGTCATTCCTGGGTTTGACCTAGAAGTCAGGGAAACACTCAAGAAGAATGAGGTCCCTCGTTAACTTTTTGCCAGTTTTGTTAAGTGTAAATAAAACATTTTATTACGTGTGAGAGCCGCTTTAAAATCATCCCAGCTTTCTATTGTGGCAGACTATGTGTGTATCAATAATACATATAATTGCACTTAAAGCAGAGTGGGTGTATTGGTCTCCTGAGGCTGCTGTAACAAATTACCACAAATGCATTGGCTTAAAACAAAAGAAATATGTTCTTTTACAGTTCCAGAGACCAGAAGTCTGAAATCAAGGTGTCGGTCAGCCATGCTCGAGTGGAGAATCCTTCCTTGTGTGGCCAGCTCCCGGTGGCCCCAGGAGACCCTTGGAGCAGGGCTGTGTAGCTCTGATCTCTGCCTGCATCTTCACCTACTTCCTCTTCTCCCTCCATCTGTCTCTTCTCTGTGTGTCTCATAAGAACACTTACTGTATTTGGAGTCCACCTGGATAATCCAGGATGATCACCTTCTCAAGATCTTTAACTTCATTACATCTGCAAAGATCCTTTTTACAAATCAGTTTACGTGCACAGGTTCCTGGGCTTAGGATGCGATGCATCATTTCGGGGACCATCATTCAACCTGCTACAATGGGTTTGTTGATCTTATATACCTCATTTTTTTTCAAAGATTTTTTTTAAGTGGACAAATTTTAAAGTCTTTATTGAATTTGTTACAATATTGCTTCTGTTTTATGCTTTGGTTTTTTGGCCACCAGGCATGTGGGATCTTAGCTCCCCGACCAGGGATAGAAGCCACACCCTCTGCATTGGAAGGCAAAGTCTTAACCACTGGACCACCAGGGAAGTCCCTTATATACCTTAAAATAGCTGACCTTTGGCATCTGAAATTTATCGTAATCATGAGCTCATCTTTACTGAGCCCTTTCTCTGTGCCGTACATGGTGCAAAGTCTCTGAGCTTATTGGTTTATAATAATCCTCATCACAATTCTTTGAGATGGCTCCTATGGTTATTTTCATCGCACAGATGAGAAAGCTGTGGTTCAGAGAGGTTAAGCGATTTGTCCAGGGTCACCGAGCTTCTGTGATGGTGAGGGGTGCGGCCAAGATTAAGTCCAAGTCCATCTGCTTTGAGTTTGGGCTTTTAACCATCATGCTGTGGAAGAAATAAACAAACATACTCCAAGAGTCTTAAAAGCTTTAATTCAAAAACAAATTTTTTTTTTTTTCTCTTCAAGCTCTTAAAAATTGCTGGTGAGCAAGTAATGTTAACACACATGCATCTCCTGGTTATCCATGTGTTTATCTTGACCCCAAATCCAAGGTGTATAGCACCATCCAGTAAAGGAGTGTCTTTGAAAATGAAACAAATATTATGCCTCTAGAGAATAACCAGTGGTGGGGTCTGCTTTCTAAAATAATTCTAAAATTTAAGGAAAGGCAAAAAGCTAAGTTTTGCCAAGCAACATTGAATTTCCCAAACTTCCCTCAATGTAGGTAACAATTTGAGAGCCTGGGTCATAGTAACACAGAACATAACACTCCTTCAATTGAGCATTTCTGTGAAATCGTCAAATATGATTCCTTTTTTGCTTTCTTGACTTACAACAAGATCCAAGGATTTTGAATTAACTTTGGCAAGTGAATTACCTACAGGCAAGAAGAAAAATGCCCTCTGTAGCCTATTGTAGTGAATATAGCAGTTGATTATGACTCTGGAGAACAGTTTGCGGTCTGACTTGAGTCCAACTAACTAGTGTGACTTCTAGAAGGTTACTTCATTTCTCTGAGCCTCAGTTTCTTGTTAAAAATGGGCTGGAGCTGACCATTTCTTTGGTCTTTGATAGTTTGATAAAAGCTCTGAAACCTCTTCTCAGAAAAATGCACACTCGCAATTTTCCATGCAATGAAAGATTCATATGCTTCCTGTAGACCGTTTCTGAATCTCCTAGGTTTCTGGGGACCCCAAGTTATGACCTCTGGACTAGAACATCTCTAATGTCCCCAATAAGCTAGGATTCTTTTAATATTTGCATTACCTTAATCTATTAGAGAGAGAACTATGTGTGGCATTATGAAACAAAAATCCTTCAATAAACAGAGGAAGAGGGGAGGGCCATGTGGGAGCTGACGGAAATGCATCTATTTTAATACAGAGAAAAATACGCTAATTTTGAAAGTGCTCTTGGGTTATGGAGCCCCTGTGAAACTCTCTTAAGAGTATGGCACAGAATGAAGGGTTTTGACTTTTGAAAGCTTTTGACTTTGGAGTTTTCATCAAATTACATTTTCCATCTCATGCCAGGGAGGCAGCGGTGCTTTTGTCACAGCCAGAATTCTAGCGGAAGGGCTGTTGGCAGTTCCAAGGAGTCAGAAAAAGTTCACGTGGCAGAGGGACGGTGCCCCGTGCACAAAGAATCTGTGTGGTTCTCCTAGGATGGGTTTGTGTGCGAGCTGGTGCTCCAAGGATGCCCAACGGGTACCAGGGAGATGCCCAGGAGGTAAGATTTCCACCACAGACCCGATCAATCATTAGAACTTTTGTGTTAGGGAATTAACGCTTTTTTTCCTGAATCGGTTCTCCTGTAAAAGGGCTATTGCTTTACCAGTTTGCATTCCTCCACATCCAAGGTGCCACAGAAAATTATTCACTTTTGTGGCCTTTTGATTAGCCGAGGTTTGGTTGTTGGTGCTACAGCATGCATGTTATGCCTGTACAGCAAGGATGATCTTGTCCTCAGTCACCTGTTGGAGATAACTGACCAGCAGGCGAGGTCAGGTCAGCAGAGCTGGGCTTGTGGGGTGGCTTTTCCGTGGGGTCTCCCGAAGCTTACCCTAATGGTTACTTTCGTCAGCCTTGCTTGAGCGTCAGCGGCTGTCAGTGTGCTTCTGTGCACACGGGTGTGCATGAGATTCAGGATACTAAGATGAGGGAGAACCAAATGGCACCAGGTCCTGTGGCTAGAATGAAGAGAGCTGAGTGTCAGACTCTCTCCCCCTTGACGTCCAAATCTAACCTTCCTGCCTTGCTTTTGGACAACGCCATTCAATAGGACTTTCCGCGGCGATGGCAGTGTTCTTTATCAGCACTGTCCAGGATGATGGTTGCTAGCCACGTGGTGGCTTTTAAGTCCTTGAAATGTGGCTAATGTGATGGAAACCTGAAAATTTTCAATTCAATTAAATTTAATGAATTTAAATTTAAATGACCACATATGACCAGTGGCTACTGTACTGGACAGTGCAACTCTGGATGGTCCCTTCTGATTTCATTTTCAAGGAATAGTCTCCAAATATGAGACGCTGTGCCTTAAATCACTGTCATCCTTTTGATAGGCAAACTTAATGATCAGCTTAGAATGAAAAAAAGTCTTATTAGCTCGTCTGTATAAATAAACATGTGCTCCATTACTGTCTGCTCAGTAGCTTGGTTTCTCGGTGCTATTTGCCCCCGTCTACGTGCACACGTGCTGCACACACACCAAGATGATCTCTTAATGGGTGGGCCCTGTTTCTTATACGTCCCTGCAATTTCTGCCTAGATGGAACCTGCCAAACCTTCCTTTTTCTACCCTTAGAGTTTTTGTTCTTAATCCATTCACTTCAAAATATCATTACCATTGCAAACAAGGAAAATGTGTTTATCAGAAACTGCAAACTCCTTTAGGGCCTCGTAGGATTAATCACGGTTATAAAGTTTTATTAAACACAATTTTTGTTTAATGACAAGCTCCACCAGTCCTTCCCATCCGAAACCAATCCTGTCCTAAGGGTGAATTGTGCTCCGCAGATTGTCTTCAACAGACCCTTCAAGACAATCCCGATTACTTTGTCATGCACAGAGATATTTTTCTTCCTGGATAATTTGAACTTCCTTAAAAATCACATCTGTTTCATACTTTATTTATTTGTAATTTAAATCCTTAAATTGAATCTTTCATTACTAACATCTGGGCTTGAAATGCAGCCCACTTGAAAAAAAATACAAATTTTATTTTATTTGGAGTTACCCCCCTTCACTCGGTAGCACTGGTACAAACATTCTCTGGCCAGAGGCAAAACAGCCGGGTATCTTAAAGCTGTGATGCTGTACCACGTGTAATGGGGCTCACTTGATTGTCCCCGAAGTGACTGGCAATTTGCCCAGAATTAGACTGAATGCACGTAATAAGCTGTAGAATTTCCACAATATTGACAATTAGATATCTCTATACAGCAGCAGCTGTGTATTGTTCTCATGGTATGGTCCCCTCAAAGCACCTCCTAAAAAGAAAAAAAAAAACCTGGCAGAAGGTTGCAGGCAGCAGAAAGGTAATATACATTGCATGAAATATCTCAAATTCAGATTAATCGGGATGTTTCTATTAGTACAGTTTTCTGCAATGGAAATCATGGCTGAAACAGAATGCTTTGGAATAGGAGTTTATAACACCACATCTGTATCGGGTAATCGCTATATTTTTAGCATGTTTCCGAGGCAGATACCTTTCTCATTTCCATTCATTGTGAAAGGGAGGGAATTGTATCACTGGCACTCCTGGAGCATCTTGAGTCTTTGAGATCAAGCGGTTCTGACCCTATGGCCGTGTTGAGATGCTCATACCCTTCTGAAATGGCTTTGGTCATTTAAAATAACTTTCACTATCCCCTGAATGGAAATTAGCCCCAAGAAATCATCTTGTTTGTGGACAGTTTTGATGAAAAATATCTTAGCTTCTAATTTGCCATTTTTGCGCTCCTAATACGCAGGGAGCCATTTGGATAAACATGGAAACATCTCTCCATGTTTCACCATTTTTCATCATATTTCTCTGCCAGCCCATTTGTTTCATGATTATAGAAAATAAGGCAGAACATGAAGGAACTGAACTGATAGTTTCTCACTATCTAGAAGGCACTGCCCACGGTCCTAGGATTCGAATATTATTTTAAACCACATGATTGAAGTTTGCATTATGAATGGCTAATCTCTGATATTTTGCCCAGCAGATCTGGGGCAGGCTGTTGTTGTCTGGAGCCAGACTTGGCAAACTTTATCGCAAATCTTAATTTATCAAACTAATTACCAACAAAATGTAGCTAAATTGCTGATAGTCTTGAGACTGATTAATTCAGGAACAAGACACTGTTGGGTTCCTTAAAGGTTAGCAGTAGTGTTTGGGTAGCATTTTAGCGAAGGACTCTTTCTTATCTCAAATTACATCATAGGCTTCTTTTAGAAAACTCCACGTTATTAAGAATGCATTTGAGTTCAGTCTAGCACATACATTTATTTCCCCATTAATGCTTGTTAGAGGAGAAAAGAGAAGCCAAATTTCTTTTCTTAAAAACTTGAAGTATAGTTGATTTACAATGTTGTGTTAATTTCTGCTGCACAGCAAAGTGATTCAGCCATACATACATATACATTCTTTTTTATATTCTTTCCACTGTGCTTCATCACAAGATACTGAATATAGTTCCGTGTGCTATACAGTAGGACCTTGTTGCCCATCCATTCCGTACATAATAGTTAACATCTGCTAACTCCAAACCAAATTTCTTATTAACAAAGAGGACTTATTTTGGAACTCGTAGTTTTTCTCTTGCAGTCCAATTTAAAATTCCTGCGCACTCTCTCTCTCTCTGTATCTCTCTTTTAAAATTCATTTCTATTTAGATGTCTATTCCTTTCTCTTCTCTGGGTCCAGTCTTTAATGATCGCTCATTAGTGATTGCTTTTTGTATTTAGAAAGCATCAGGGGATCGGGTGGGAGCTCCCTTCTAGGAACCAGGAACTCTGAATGCTGTAGTTTTGGCTCTGCTGCTAACAAACTGGGTGACTTTAGGTTAGTTGTTCCTGTCTCTCTGGGCTTCGGTTCCTCCAAACGTGAACAAAATGTCAGCAGAGCTCGATGATCTAGGAGATACAGTCTATCACGACCCTGGCGCCGGCTTCGGTGATGGAGATTTCTTTAATCAGGCGTGGGAAAGGTGCTTTCTCGGCACCCACTCTCACCAACCTTCCCCCTGTGTCCTTGCACCGGACTGCAGCTGAATCAGAGCCTAATGAGGTCAGATCACAATGTGTATTCCTGGGAACTGAAGACAGGGCTGAGACGGCATGAAATGGTATTGCTCGGGTCTTTTTGTTGCCAGCAACATAACATCGAGTCCCTTTGGTGCCTAATGTACTCCAATAAAGGAGGTTAAAGAGCCAGTACATTAATTGACTGCAGTCCTAAGTCCCTTTTATAACCTGTGTTATCAGCATAAGTACAAGTGTGGTGTAGTAAGGAATATCATTATGAAACAGATTTCCTGGGAGAGGAATTAGCTGGCTCTGGTGGGCATCCCTCCTGTAATGAACACACTTCCCTGTTTATGAATACAGTCGTAGATGTACTGTATTCTGCCAGGGGGAAAAAAAAAGCTTCATTGGGTATCTCATGCAGAATGGAGTGTTTCCTCCAACTGGTTCTTGAAGGGTTAATTTGCAGTTTACTATTGAATACCATAAAACGAGCTGTAAATAATGTAATGATATGTATTGTTAAGCTACATATACTATACCAGGTGCTAGGACATGCACTCCTCACTTAGCTAGCTATAATCTGGGGCAGTCAACAAACACAGATGTACTTTAACAAAGAGAGAGAGAGATAAAGACAGAAAGAACAAGAAAAAAAAATTAAAACATATGCAAGATAATTTAACCAAGATAGAGATCCAGGTAAAACTTGGCCTATTTTTTTTTTTTTTTTCCTCAGAGTAGCTTCCCTGTACTGGGTGAAATACAATAGCATTTTGGCTTGTTTTTGGAACACACAAGCTAAACACGTGGGATACACCTTGACAGGCCTTTTGTATAACTACAAGGAAACTGATAATCCTAAATAAATTCATGGGAAAAATATGAATCTTTGAATCCTAGTAATTATAATGGTTATTTTTCACTTTTGTAGCACCTGCAAAAGATGTATATATAACAAAGCTTCACAAAGCTCTAATTAACTTTTTATTTTTTTCTATTTACTGGCTTTAATCAGTTTGCATTAATCGGCAATTTATATCTATATATTTTTACCAAATATTTCTGTTACTTTTGAGTGGCTGGAAATCACACATGATTGAATTTATTTTCACTGAGTTTGTTTTTCATTTTTGTCAGCCACTTGCTCTAAACTTCTTCTCTGGCCCGCTCATCAAGGGGGTGTGGAGGGAAGTAGGAAATTTCCAGGTTGATCTTGGGGGTGGGAGAAGCCCACACTTGCTTCTTTGGTGCAGTGACATGGTTTCTTTCTAACAGCGCCAGTCAGAATTTACTGCTCCTACCGAATGCGCAAGGGCTCTGTTTGGAAGACCTCCAGCCTCAGCTTTTCGACAGATTACTCTGGGCTATTCAGAGCACAAGATGAGACTGACCGCCACGAAGACTATGCTTTGGGGCTTAGGGCATGTCAGACCCAGATGAGGCAGAGCTCAGGGAGGGGGAATGGGGGGGAGTCTTAAAATGAACACCAAATTCAAAACCTCCCTGTTTGCAATTGCTGCCACTTTGGGTGGCAATGCCAGGGGAAGACGGAGTCTGAGATTGTCCGGGGGCTAAACTTGTGACCTGGGAAGGAGAAAACGCACTATTTAGGAAAAACTTTAGTTTTTTCTCTCTCTCTCCCTGCCTTTCTTTATTTTCTCTGATTTTTTTTTTTTGTTGAAGTATAGTTGATTTACCATGTTGTGTTAGTTTCAGGTGTACAGCAAAGTGATTCAGCTATACATCTATCTATCTATCTATCTATCTATCTATCTATCTATCTATCTATCTATTCTTTTGCAGATTGTTTTCCATTATAGGGTATTACAAGATATTGAATATAGTTCCCCGTGCTATACAGTAGGTCCCTGTTGGTTATCTATTTTATATAAGGTAGTGTGTGTCTGTTAATCCCAAACTCCTAATTTATCCCCCCCTTCCCCTTTTGTTAACCATAAGTTTGTTTTCTATGTCTGTGAGTCTGTTTCTGTTTTGTAAGTGTTTGTTTGTATTGTTTTGTTTTAAAGGAAACTCCAGGAGCCTGTGTCATCTCTACAGAAGTGGACATGGGTAGATGGTTTTGCTAAATACCTGAGAAGCCTCTCAGTTACCAGGGAGGAAGAAAGGCCACTGTGTCTAGGGGTTGGATAGTGACCTGGGAAGAGGTGAAGAGGCATGTTTATGTCAGGAAATCTGAAATGGGAGGAATCAGAGCAGGGGTGTATATGTGTGTGTGTGTGTGTGTGTGTGTGTGTGTGTGTTACTCTTTTTAAAAAAGTAACAGGGACTTCCCTGGAGGTCCAGTGGTTGAGACTTTACCTTCCAATGCTGGGGGTGCCGGTTTGATCCCTGGTCTTGGAGCTGGTATCCCACATGCCTTGTGGCCAGGAAGTCAAAACATAAAACAGAAGCAATATTGTAATAAATTCAATAAAGACTTTAAAAAAATAACATTTTTAAGCTGCTATCCATGTGGAAGTGGAAGCTGCTGGAAGGTCTTGGCTGGTGTCAAGTGCACCGCAGCCCAGTGACCCACGTCTCTGGCTGACCGCGGACCCCGGCCAGAGTGAATGCTGCCTGAAAGTAAGCCCTGGGCCTGTCGGGATGCAGAGTTTCGGTGGCCACCGCAGCCATCTGCAGGACATCAAAGCTGCTGCCTGATGGCGCTCGGCTGCCAAAGCTTCTAAAGGGTTTGGCGCTGGCCTGGAAATCGGATGCAAACTGTCCATCTGCCGCATGGCCCTGGCGACAGCTGACTCTTTTGCAGTCTGCAAGATGGACCCGGCCTAAGCCAATCGGCCCCCGTCCCTGATTGCACAAGGTTCGTCTGACCCGTTTCATTAGCCAGACACACGCGCTACAGTATGTGCTTTTTCATTGTGCTCGGTACGTGACGCTATAAACACCAGGGCTGGGGACGAGCTGAGAAACCAAAGGGGACGCACTGCTGCTTCTGTGGAGAAAGCAGATTGGCAACGTTCAAAGCATATTGGGGCATAACAGTAGCCTAAAAACCCCAATATGGATTAGGGCAGCTGACCAGATGTCTTGATGGACCTTTTTTAACAAGTTTCAAGGGTATCCCTACAGGACATAAACGCCAACTCTGTACATCTGTGTACATCTTTTCTGTCCCACCCCCTCCTCGCTTCAACTAAGTGTGTGGTGCAGGGAAACTCGGAATGGAGCTCACAGCTCCAGTGACATTGAAACGCTTGGACAAGCTCAGATGGTGGCCTACCTGCCCAGGAAATGCCTGAACTGCAGTGGGAGGGAACGTCTACTTATAGTCGAGGGAGCCAGTGAAGGCACGACCCCAGAGTGGACGTGAGCACTTCTGCAAGCTGCCCCTTTGAGGGTAGAGAAGGATTTTTGGAACTGGGCACTGTTTCCTTCACTGCCCTCTGCAACGAGCTTTTATAGGCACTCTGGCAGTTCAGGGGCATGTGTTAAAGTCAGATTTGCTTCTGGCTGACATGGTTGGGGTTGCTCCCGTCAGAAAGCCAGGCAAATCTGCAGTCATTCCACGATGAGATGGAGGGTGGGCAGGAATTTTAGGGCAGAGGAGCAAATTTATAATTGGAATTTTCTAAATTACAGGCTTGTGGGCATGGGAGATTACACTGGATTTTCAAAGTTTGAAAATCACAAGGAAAAAAGCTGTAGTTTTAATATTTGGAGTCTCCAGAGTCCTGGCTAAATTCTGGACTCTTTGGGGGTAATGGCATATTTAACCAGAAGTGATTCTAACTTAAGATTTCGTATGTTCCAAAAGATTATTACTATTTTTTTTTTGTAATCTAAAGTTGCCTCGAGGTTAATCCCAACCCCTGGTTTGAGTTCTACGTGTAAATTAAATGCAGCATCTCCTTTAAGAGCAAATTAGGCACATAACTTGCCACCAGATGTGTTTGTCAGACTCCATCTGAATAACTGGTTAGCTCTCTATCTGCATCTGTTTGACCAAAGCAGAAGATAATATTCGATCTGCAAATTTACTGGGGCTGATGGTCAGGATCTGAAGTTTTCATAGCTCAAAACTTTCTTTTCCTTAATGATCAGCATTTAAATGTGTCGAAATAAAATGTTCACAACCAACTAAAATGGGCGTGATGATAGTAATGTCAGTTTCCTCTTAGAGCACCATGGACTTGTGTTACAGTTGGAATGGAAATTTGAGATTATCTGGGTCAAGATTCTTTTTGTATCGATGGGAGAGTTTGATGGAGGAAAAGATGAAGTGGCCCGTTCAAAGAAACACCATCCCAGTGCTGTGCGTTTCCCTCTAGGCTTGAACAAGGCTAACTCAACGACTGAATTTGCTCTCCTTAGCAGAGCAAGACATAACCACATACCTGATTCATATTTTCTTTGGTTAAAAAAAAAAAGGAAAGATAATGCTTTTAGATGAAGTTAGAGATTTTACAATTAAAAACTCCAAAATCTTGCCTTGACCAGGAGGAATGAAAAGATTTCCTCAATTCAGCTTCGTTCATCTTCTGTTTGCAAGGCTGTTTCAAAGACCATTTTACCTGGAGACAGGGAAGCACTGAGCTTTGCCAACAGCAGTTGGGAGCTGGTACAAACTGTAGCGGGCTCAGACCAGAGCTCCTGGTGACAATCCTCTACCTGGTGAAGCTGAGAGGCAGACCAGCCGCCCCCCAAGAGCGCGAGCCCACCTCCTCTCAGCTGGACTCCTCCAGTCCGGATGGATACTGCTGACGGGAGCCTGGGGTTCAAACGTGCATGACAAGGGATTATGCGATGGATGCCGAGACACACTCTTTCCTGGTTAGCCTTGGCACAGCCAATTCTGTTCTGCTGCATTATTATTAAAAATCATGCCAGGTGTGGCATAAATAAAAGCTCCTAACAGACGCTGTGCCATTCGACTTGCTTTTGTAAATGAAAGTCTTTCTTTGTTCCCTACTTCTTGCTGAAACCACTTTTATGTTGGCCAATGAAAGGAGAAAGCTCCCAGCCTCAAACCTTCTGAAAGAGCACGTTGTGTGAATGTGGAGTCTGGTATCCAGGGCCCAATGCTTTGTATCCCTTCTTTCCAGCTTGAAATTCACTTTGCTTTCTTGTTGTTTTTCAGACATGGATGGATGTTGTAGAAACTCTTTCTCTTACCAGATGACGCCAAATTACATGACAGTTTTGACTCCATCCCAATATGGTAGGTTCATACAAGCCATTAGACGCAGTCACCTCATTTATTTAGTCTGCTTGGGTGATCTGAAAAAAAAAAATCACAAGTGTGCTAAAGATGTGATTTCAAAAATCATGAATTAAAATTTGGGAATGTGGGGGGCTTCCCTGGTGGCCCAGTGGTTAAGAGTCCGCCTGCCAACGCAGGGGACACGGGTTCGAGCCCTGGTCTGGGAAGATCCCACATGCCACGGAGCAACTAAACCCGTGTGCCACAACTACTGAGCCTGCGCTCTAGAGCCCGCCAGCCACAACTACTGAAGCCCGTGCACCTAGAGCCCGTGCTCTGCAACAAGAGAAGCCACTGCAATGAGAAGCCCGTGAACCGCAGCGAAGAGTAGCCCCCACTCACCGCAACTAGAGAAAGCCCGTGCACAGCAACAAAGACCCAACGCAGCCAAAAATAAATAAATAAATTAATTAATTAAAAAGAAAGAATTAAAAAAAAATTGGGAATGTTAAAACTGGGGGCAAAATACTTCAGCACAATCCATAAGTGTTGATTCAAATACTGCAATTCTTACTAATAACTTGTGGACAGACTTCAACTTTTTTCTAAATTCAGAATGAGCAAAAAATTCATTTACAATCTCCCATTATCTCCTCCTTATTCTGCCTTCACTATGGCTGGTCCCTCTATGCAGTCAAGACTTCTGGAGATGCTATACAAGGGAAAAGCAAGTATTGATATTTCTTTAGCAAGATTCTGTCTTGAACTCTGCCTTTATTTGTCCAGGAGCTCTGGGTGGAAACAACTGTTTTGTTGATGGGTTTGTTGGGGAAGACCTGGTTCCTACCTCTAGAATATCTGATTTGTAGAAAGTGTCTAATTAGTTGCCTTAGAAAAGAACATGAAGATAGATTGAGAAGTTACTAGGAGGGAAGCAAAAGTTTAAGTGTAGATGTTATTTCCATCCATGTGCACCTGGGCACTTCTCCCCGCAGACATTCTCAGGTCTGGCATTTGTCTGTTCTCTGGATTTCTTTGGATCTACATGATGATAAATAGCCGGAAAGTAAAGAATGAGGCCGACCATCCAGGTGTTTTGACTGGATGTTCCAAGCATTTCAACAAAAGTTTATGGAGTGGTTCTTACAAATAAGGCTGAGTGGTAAAGGCATTGAGAGACACCAAGGTGAATAAGATGCATCTTCTGTTTTTAAGAAGTCTGTAACAGAGTCAGGCTTTGTGCAAAACCCAATAGAGCTCAGCTCATCCCAGGAATTCTTAGTGAATTCGGGGGACGTGAGTAGAGGAAAGTTATGGTTCAACAGGACATGTGTCTATAAGTCAGGTCCATGAATCAGACTTGTTCAGTCAGTTTCTTTAAAGAACATGTCCATTGCATGGGGAAAGAGGATGATGAATTCCAGCAAGTGTCTGTAACCTTGCAGACTGCCACATTTCTAGTGCTGGGGCTGGACTGGAATTTGTTCTAATGGATCAGGGTTCGGAGTGTGTATCAAAGATTGTATTATGATTAGAGGACCTGAGTAATTAATCATCCCTAGCCAGGGCCTTTTTGAAAGTGGGAGTGCAAGCTATTAATAATTATGCTGGGATAACAGGAGTAAAGTGGGATGTCCTGGGCAAATGGGCTGTATGATCACTCTAGTTATAGCTGGGATAACCCTAGGATGAAGCTTTCTCAGTATACCTGTGGGAGGGGTGGGGAAGGGTTCCTCATGTCATCTAGTGTGCTGTCTCCAGACCCAAGGTCACCAAATTGAAATGATGCTGAAATGCAACTTTAATGGTCATGTCCTCAGCATTTATTTGGCCATACCTTGCTGGGAACACAACCCTTCTTAGTTACCTTCCTACTAAATCTAATGGCCAGTTCTGCTCAGAAGCAGACACCCAGCTGAAGATTAAGCCTGACAGTGATTTGGATCATATGAGCTACCAGATCAGTTGTATCTTCAAAGTTAAATGCCATGGATCATATGTTCTGTTTACTGCAAAAGGACACGTGGGATAAAATTTGAAATATTTCAAGTAGTAACATTAAAAGGACAGTTAAGGTAGTACCTCTTTAATTGTTCTTTGATTTTAAAAATCAGATTTAAGATATTTCATTAACAATATAATAGCTTATCCATTTCACTTGGTTTGCAAATGTTGCAATGAAAGTGCTTTAGGGATCGAAGTGATTTCTTTCTTGAGCTTTTTATTTCTCTCACGAATTATATTGAACTTAGCAAAACATGCTGTTTGGCACATAGTAAGAACCCAATAACTTAATAAACAAATAAATGAATTTGGTTAAACCAAAGTAAAAATCAGCTGTCTCATTTGCTTTCCAACTTCTTTCCGGACTTCCAAAATTCTGTAAGAAATTATCCCCTAGCAGAAATATCCATCTGTGTTTGAGTCATTTTTAAGTCATTGACCTATATTGCTATGCTTGATGTGCATTCGTGTGTGTGTGTGTGTGTGTGAGTGTATGTGAGTGTGCGTGTGTATAATTAACTTTCTCCTGAAGCCTAAGGCATAGATGTTACCAGAGCACAGCATATAACATTCAACACTTTTTACATTTCTTGTAGGAATTCTACTCTATGCTTATAGTTCCTAATCTGCATGTTCTGTGTGTGTGAATCTATCTTACTGTCATCTCCCTGTCTTTTATGGGCAGCGGTTATACCTGTATAAATGGTACTACCTATAGTGCCTAGCATAGCTCAGACAGAATTCAACAACACGGTGATTTTTAAAAAATAGCAATGACAATGAGGAAGTAGAATCTTTATTTGGATGTATTTTATAAATAGAAGCTTAAGGAAGGGGACCAAGAATTTGGGACTGTATTTTCATCCAAATCATTGAAAGCACTATAAAAGGCAGATTGCTTAATCCGTGAAATTTTTTATGTTAATTTGATATTTGCTAGGAACTCTTGTTTAATAAATCCATCTATCTTTTGCCTTGAACTTAAGATGAAAAACAGAGATGCTATACAAAATCTCAGTCATGTGAGAAAAAATCCGTAAACCGTATTTGGAAGGAATTGTGAAGGGTAACTGGCAAATTGTGGATACTGTACACTGTTAACATTTTATGCTTTAACCCAAACAAAATTAATAGTTCACTTGGGTTTTGGAAAGATTCCTTCTGGACCAGCAGTGTATTTCTGAATGACATAAATATAAGAAAATTAGAAATTAACTTTAAATGGATTTAGGCGTCTTACATAAATGAGAGCCTCCCTTACACAAATTACTAAATCTATTCAGAGTAATTTATCAAGCAGTTATATGTTGTTTTGCTGTGTTGAAATTCCAGAAAATTTAATAACAACATACTTTCTGGAAATTGCATTAGCATAGACCATTAATAAGTTAGACCTATGGAGCTGGTGTGGCAGTATAACGTTGCCATTAGCAATGTACAGTAAAGTGGGAGCTGGTTATCACATAAGCATATCTATGGTGATGCCAAAAGACAAGGTTTTCCTAGAGCTTTCAGTATCATCTGAAATAAGCACTTAGAAAATTGTTCTATGGTATTTAGCAGTTAACACGAGCCAACAGTGGTGAGATAAGTGGTCCCAAATGAAAAGGGTATACGGGGAGCCAGTTGTCGAATTTTACAGCCAGAAGAGCTCTTATCATTTAACTAGGCCAAGCTCCAGATAAACAGGTTCAGAGAGGTCAAGCAACTTGCTCAAAGTCACACAGCTAGTTTGTGGCAGAGCCAGGATGAAAACCCTGAGTCTCCAGACTCTCACCCAGAATGCTCTGCTCCCCGTATCACATAGAAATTGTAAAATGCTGGGTTAACTGTGCTCATAAATAAGCAGGGGTCTGGCAACTGATGGATAAATTTGCCTGGTGCAAACAATGAAGCGGAATAACTGCAAAACTGCAAAAAGTGTGAAAATGTATTTCATCTTTGATTTGTGTTTTTGGAAAAGAGGCTTCTAGCTGGTCAAATTCAAATAACTGCTAACCCTTTGCAAAAGGTTGCTCTACTTTTAGAGAACCATGAAATAATGTTTCAGAGAGGTGAATTGCACTTAGACCCTATTGTCAACATCCAACCAAGTGGCAAAAGTATTTGTTGCAGCCCTCTTACTCGGGTCCCCTCAAAATAATTAGGAAACAAATTACTTAAAGTGCAAGGAAAGAGGTCATTTCGGCCACAACCCAAGCTGTTTTTATCGTACTTGGGGATTTTCCAATTGTTTTAGATGCATCAAACTTGGAAAACCAAGACAGCTTATCATTAAAAATTAAACCTAGGTGCACTCATAAGCCACCTCTTCTTGGCGAAGGGAAGGTGGTGTGAGTGGAGATTTCCAGCTGTTTCCAGTTAATGAGGGGTTTTCACCCTTTTTGCCCTTTAACCTTGGTGACGCCTTTACTGGCCTCTTTTGTGCCACTGTCCTAGAAATACAGTTCTCCTTTTTCCGTGGCACACCTGTATTTGCAGTTACAATGGTCTTGCAGAGCATTAGAGAGGCTGGGTCATCAGATAACCACCAGCTTAAGGCTTCAGCTGCAGCTATTAACAGTTTTGCTGGAAACCCAAGTATCATTTCAAGGGTAGGGAGGATCTCCAACATGGCACCCATAGCGGCAAGAAATTAAAAAGCTAAAGAACTCTGTTTGGAGTGTCCTGACAATGGCAGGTGCGAGAATAGATGCTTTCTTCCCTTCCCACAACTCCCCTTGTCACTTTCTACCCTTTTTCCTTTGTTATTACTATATGTTTTTCAGGATTATTCTATCCGCCGCATTTCATGACACTGCAAACACACGGTTCAGAAAAGCTGAACTTTTAACTGTGGTGAGAAAGAAGTTAGCTTAATTATGCTCGGGGAAAAGATGGGTTTGAAAAGATGGGTTTTGTTTCCCTTCCTAAGTCCTTCCTTCCTAATCACAATTTAGCACCCTTTCCCCCGCATTGCTATGTATGAACTTCATGCTGCTAGACAAATAAATTCTTTGGAAAAATGCACATTTTTATTTGGAAATAATGCCATCTCTTTGTTAGATTTGCAGCAATCCTATTTTGCCTCTACTGTTTTTAAGTCGAAAATGAAAAATTATATAGAAGATGTTTGTGCGTCATATTGTGCTGAATGGTATGTAGGTCAGCATGCTGCAGCACCACAGATAAGGGACAGGGAACAAGTGTTCTATGTACTTACAAGCAAATATCAGTCATAATAGAGGAAGACAGATCTACAAGAGCGTTTTGGCTTCGGAAATGTTTCTTGTCATTAGCATTTAAAAAAAGCTATGAGATTCAGGCCTATCAGCACCGATTCACAGCAAACCCTGGCTCTTCCAGGTTGTTATCTATTTCGCACAGAGGTACAGCTGGTTAGCAAATGGATTTGCAGATTTTTTTTTTTTTTTTGCAGGGATGAGTAAAAAGGCAAAGAATCAGGTACTTACAACCCATTCAGAATGTAACAATTTTGTTTGTGTTATAAACCAAACCTTCTGTTTTTTGCAAACTGCATTATTTTTAGAAACAGAACCAAGAGGAAAAAAAACCCCAGCTGATTTAAAAAAAAAATCTTTATTCATATTCCAATATCCCTAAGGGTTCTAATATCCATGAAGCAATACCAGCAAAGAGAGCAATAAGAACAGCAGACTCCGGTGATTCAGTTTACGACGCGGCTTTATTGTGTTAGCAGTCACGTCAAAAGGCAATATCTAATATTTTTTAATTTTTTATTCCTCTCTCTCTACTCTAGATGTAAAGGGGGAGAAGATGCTGGGTAAAGGGGTGTGTGTGTGTGTGTGTGTTTGTGTGTGTGTGTGTATGTGCGAAGGAGAGAGAGAGATAAAGCGAGAGAGGGTGACTATTATTGAGTCCTATTTGGAAGGGTAAGGATAATGCATTTTAATGTTTATGTAAACGGATATCAATGATCAGAAAGGACATCATAATGCAAGAAATACAATAGTTTTTTTTTTCCTGAAACTATATTATATGACAGATATAGCTGATTGAGTTCTTTGAGAAAAAAGGCAATTACTGAGAAGAGAAAATAGCAAGTTATTTCTGTCTCTTGGGTCTGGTGATATTTAAGTCCTTGGCTTTCATTAAATGGGTGCTTGGGGAGTTTCTCAAATGAAGATATGGTGCAGGGACCACATTTCGTGGCGTGGATGCATATAGATGTCTGTTGAATATTTTCTGTAAAGATGCTGAGTTGTGATGGGTGTTGGATTTGGCATGTCAAAAAGCATTGCCCCCGAAATCAAGCCCAGTGAATGAATTACCACGAATGATGAGGTATGCAACCAAGCAATCTATAAGGCTCCTGATGTCTCAGCTACAGTTCTCGTAGAGAATACTTATGTTAGATCCCCTTTAGTGCTATCTGCTTCTTTAATAGGAAGGTGATAGACTCCTGTGCAGTGAGTCAGAATAAGCCAAATCCTTTGTCAACATCTAAGACTTAGATCAAAGATTGGAATAAAGCAGGGGTTGTGGGGGGGAGATGATGAATGAGTAAACAGAAATTAAGAAATGGATTGGATGTTCTGGAAACATTTGATAAATGAAGCACTGTTGAAGTACAACACTAAGTATTTTTGATTACAGTGCTTTATTAGGAAATAGACAATCAGCCACTTCACTTTTAAATCAAGTTTTCTTGAGTTAGTTTATTCCTCTGTCGGGCAAGGCAAATACATTTGTCTTCAGTTAAGTCACAATACTGTCTCTGGTTACCTTTGGTGGAGTAGGACTGCTCTTGTTTTCCCGATTTTATTATCCCAGCCTCTCCTCTCAGGGAGGTCCAGAAATAGAACTGCATTTCAGTGTAATTGGTTTCTTTGCAACCCTGTGTATTTTCATTTTATGCATTTTAGAAACATTATTCTGAGAGGAGGTCCATAGGCTTTCTTAGGAGTCTGTGGCTCAAGACAGGTTAAAGAAATAGACTTGAAATAGAGTAGACCATTGAAAATAACCCATAACCCAAGAAACGTGAGAGGTACTCATACAGAAACACACCTGAGTCAAGTGTCAGGTACTAAGTTCTTGCTTCCTTTCTCACATCCTCTGAAGATCAGAAATGTCCTAAAATGCTGACACCCCAGCAAAGCTGAGGGACTACATGGAAGCAAGTGTACCAAAGGGGATGTACTTTGTCAAGAAAGAAGTAAAATCCTTACTATTCATATCTGTTCATCTCCTTTTCTTAGAAAGCTTTCTTCCTTCCCTCTCACCTCCCCTCTTTTCCTCCCTTCTTCTGTTCTTTCCTTTGAATGATCCTGACTTCTTATACTAAAATTCCCTTAGGCTTCAAGAGAACAAAGACTGCTTTGTGGTCTTCACAGGATCTGACACAGATTAGGAGGTTAATAAACATTTGATGAATGAACGAGTGAATTAATGAATGAATGAATCTGTTTGTGTAAAAGAAAATGATACTCTATGCTGGAGATCTCCTGCGTGGACAAGCAAAGGCTTTAAAGAGCCAATGAGATGTCAATCAAAGCTGGAGATGAAGTCTTAGAGAAAAACATTCAGTCCTACCAGATAAATTCTAAGCCGCAGATGTGAGAGCTTTCCAGCAGAGAGCTGATCTGACAGCACCCCAACATAGAGGGCTCAGGCAGAAAGGACAGGCTTCCTGGACATTCCCCAGGCACATCACCTGGGTCATAATGAGGACTCTCTACAGCGGGTTGGTCAGTACCCTTGTAGCCACTAATCTCCTCTTTAAAAACATTTAAAAATATTCTGTGCATAAAAAATATAATAGTAAAATAAACATCCCGTGTCGGGAGTGGGACATTGTAAATGCCATTTCACCTATTCTAAATCCACCCTTCAGCCTCCTCATTGGAAGGAATGCAATCGCTGTTCTGATTTTGGTTTATCATTCCTTTGCCTTTCTGTTAGAGTTCTATTACAAAGAAGTTTATCAATGATATATTGTTTAGCTTTGTATTTTTTTTTTTTTGTAAGTGGTCTCATCTTGTCTGTTTTACGTGTTTTTTATGTGATTTGATTTTTCCACTAAAATTATGTATTGGAAATTCATCCATGTTGATATGTGTAGCAGTAGCTTACCAATTTTTCAGTGTTGTCCAGTAATCTATTATGTGAGTAACCTCAATATATTTGTATAGTTGCCTGTTGATAGCACCTTGATTTGTTTCTGTCTCTTGGTGCCACATGACCCATGGTGCCATAAGCACTCCAGGGGCCAAACATTAAGAAAATAAATACATTTTAATTTATTAAAGGTATATTCTTATTGCAGAGAAGTATAATAGAGTGATCAATAAAATAGTTTCAAACATATAAGGCATTACATTAGGAACAATGTAAAATTTCTGACTTTGAAGAAGAATTTGTACATGTATTTAAAATGGAAGATGGCAATCATGATGATTTCTCAAGTTAATATGGTTTTTAGATATCTTTGGATACATTTACGAGGGATGTAAAAATTTCAATATTTCTAATATGCCAGAAACTACAACTTCTGGGACTGTTTAAATTGGTGAGAAAACTTTTTAGATAACTTAAAACTGTGCAAGAAGGCACTCAATCAAAAAAAAAAATTCTTTTGACCATAGAAGAGCAAATAGTTTTATTTTATTTTATTTTTATTTTAAAAAATTTTTATTTTTTAAGGGACCGACATTTTAATTTCAGAAGTGTTTTTGTCTGTTGTGACCTCATATTTTACATACACACACAGTTTGTGACAGGGCCTCTATGGCTTACAACTCTGGTTTTACAATGAGCAGATAGTTTTAAAGACCACTTAGAAATGGGACTGCTGGGTTATGGTTTATGTGCATGTTCAGCTTTTCAAGAGGAGGCCAAATTGTCTCCCAAAATGGCTGTTCCGATTTGCTCTTCCATCAGCAAAAGGAGATTTGTTAGTTTGTTGCTCCCCACTCTTGTCAACAACATTTGGTGTAGTCAGACTTTTGAATTTTTGCCAATGTGTATGTAGGTAAAATGGTATCTGATAGGGATTCTAGAATGGGCTTCCCTGGTTACATTGGAGCATTTCCTCATCTGTTTCTTTGGCTATTTGTGTCCCCCCCTTCTATGAAATATCTCTTTATGCCTATCCCGGAGGAATTTCTGCTCACTATTCCCTATGTAGTCCCCCCAGTTTCCCATCGTCCTTCCTCTTGTGGGGGTTGTATGAGTAGTTTTGGCCAATGGGCCATGAGAAGAACCAGAGCATTTGCGAGCTGGTGCATGACTCTTGAGCTGTCTTCTCCTGAGACAGTGATCACAGGGGTGCATATGGAGATGGTGGACCTGCAGGATGGAAACCGTTTGCATGACTGAATCACTGCATAAAGGACAGCAGCCCTGGAGAGTCACTTGACCTTCAGCAGACAATCTGTGAGCAGGAAATAAGTCGTTGCGGGGTTTAATCCCCTGAGACTTTTAGGTTTATTTGTTGTTCCAGCATAGTCTAACTTATTCTGACTAATATGATTTCTTTTGTTCACTTTAACATTTTTACTCTTTAGTCATGAGTAAGGATTCTTTATGTATTCTGGATACTGACACTTTTCTGTGTTATATATGATACAACTATCTCTTTCCAGTTTGTAGATTATACTTTTATTCTCCTTATGGTACCAACTGATGAAAAGAAATTCTTTCTTTTAATGGAGTCAAACTTATTCATTTTTAACTTTATGATTTGTGATTTGTATATTAAAAAAATCCTACCTAACTTTAAGGTCATTTAGATGGCATATCCAAAAACTTTAACATCTTATTTTTTACTTTTAAGTTTTTATTCATCTTTGAATTGATTTTCTTGTCTATAGCAAACGTATTGATCTCATTTTATTTTGTTTTCCTTTATGGATAACTATAGTTAATTATTTCCTCTTTGATATGCAGTGCCACCTCTCTCATAAATCAAGTTACCATTTATACTGGGGTCTGATTTGGGCTCTCTAACTGCTCATTTGGTCTATATGTCTATCTCTGTGCCTAAAATCTGTTAATTACTATGGATTTAATACATACATGTTTCCTAGTAGGGCAGTTTCCCTTACCTTGTTGTTTTTCATGAGTGACTATTCATGGTCCTTGGCTCCTCCATAAACATATTTTAACTGGCAGATGAAGTTCCTTGAAAACCTGTTTGGATATTGATTAGAACTGCATTGACTTTTTTTTTAAAACATCTTTTTTGGAGTATAATTGCTTTACAATGGTGTGTTAGTTTCCGCTGTATAACAAAGTGAATCAGCTATACCTATAAATATATGCCCATATCTCCTCCCTCTTGCGTCTCCCTCCCACCCTCCCTATCCCACCCCTCTAGGTGGTCACAAAGCACGGAGCTGATCTCCCTGTGCTATGTGGCTGCTTCCCACTAGCTATCTATTTTACATTTGGTAGTGTATATATGTCCATGACACTCTCTCATTTCTTCCCAGCTTACCCTTCCCCCTCCCCATGTCCTCAAGTCCATTCTCTACATCTGTGTGTTTATTCCTGTCCTGCCCCTAGGTTCTTCAGAACCCTTTTTTTTTTTTTTTTTTTTTTAGATTCCATATATATGTGTTAGCATATGGTATTTACCTTTCCCTTTCTGATTTACTTCACTCTGTATGACAGACTCTAGGTCCATCCACCTCACTACAAATAACTCAATTTCGTTTCTTTTTATGGCTGAGTAATATTCCATTGTATATATGTGCCACATTTTCTTTACTCATTCATCTGTCGATGGACACTTAGGTTGCTTCCATGTCCTGACTATTGCAAATAGTGCTGCAATGAACATTGTGGTACATAACTCTTTTTGAATTATGGTTTTCTCAGGATATATGCCCAGTAGTGGGATTGCTGGGTCGTATGGTAGTTCTATTTTTAGTTTTTTAAGGAACCTCCATACTGTTCTCTATAGTGGCTGTATCAACTTACATTCCCACCAACAGTGCAAGAGGGTTCCCTTTTCTCCACACCCTCTCCAGCTCTTATTATTTGTAGATTTTTTTGATGATAGCCATTCTGACTGGTGTGAGATGATATCTCATGGTAGTTTTGATTTGCATTTCTCTAATGATTAATGATGTTGAGCATTCTTTCAAGTGTTTGTTGGCAATCTGTATATCAAGTTTGGAGAAATGTCTATTTAGGTCTTCTGCCCATTTTTGGATTGGGTTGTTTGTTTTTTTGATATTGAGCTGCATGAGCTGCTTGTAAATTTTGGAGATTAATCCTTTGTCAGTTGCTTCAGTTACAAATATTTTCTCCCATTCTGAGGGTTGTCTTTTCGTCTTGTTTATGGTTTCCTTTGCTGTGCAAAAGCTTTTAAGTTTCATTAGGTCCCATTTGTTTATTTTTGTTTTTATTTCCATTTCTCCAGGAGGTGGGTCAAAGAGGATTTTGCTGTGATTTATGTCATAGAGTGTTCTGCCTATGTTTTCCTCTAAGAGTTTGATAGTGTCTGGCCTTACATTTAGGTCTTTAATCCATTTTGAGTTTATTTTTGCATATAGTGTTAGAGAGTGTTCTAATTTCATTCTTTTACATGTACCTGTCCAGTTTTCCCAGCACCACTTATTGAAGAGGCTGTCTTTTCTCCACTGTATATTCTTGCATCCTTTATCAAAAATAAGGTGACTCACACGTGCGTGGGTTTATCTCTGGGTTTTCTATCCTGTTCCATTGATCTATATTTCTGTTTTTGTGCCAGTACCGTATTGTCTTGATTACTGTGGCTTTGTAGTATAGTCTGAAGTCAGGGAGCCTGATTCCTCCACCTCCGTTTTTCTTTCTCAAGATTCCTTTGGCTCTTTGGGGTCTTGTGTTTCCATACAAATTGTGATTTTTTTTGTTCTACTTCTGTGAAAAATGCCATTGTTACTTTGTTAGGGATTGCACTGAATCTGTAGATTGCTTTGGGCAGTATAGTCATTTTCACAATGTTGATTCTTCCAATCCAAGAACATGGTATATCTCTCCATCTATTTGTATCATCTTTAATTTCTTTCATCAGTGTCTTATATGTCTGCATGCAGGTCTTTTGTCTCCTTAGGTAGGTTTATTCCTAGGTATTTTATTCTTTTTTTTGCAGTGGTAAATGGCAGGGTTTCCTTAATTTCACTTTCAGATTTTTCATCATTAGTGTATAGGAATGCAAGAGATTTCTGTGCATTAATTTTGTATCCTGCTACTTTACCAAATTCATTGCTTAGCTCTAGTAGTTTTCTGGTAGCATCTTTAGGATTCTCTATGTATAGTATCATGTCATCTGCAAACAGTGACAGCTTTACTTCTTCTTTTCCGATTTGAATTCCTTTTTTTTTTTTTCTTTTCTGATTGCTGTGGCTAAAACCTCCAAAACAATGTTGAATAATAGCGGTGAGAGTGGGCAACCTTGTCTATTTCCTTATATTAGTGGAAATGGTCTCAGTTTTTCACCATTGAGGACGATGTTGGCTGTGGGTTTGTCATATATGGCCTTTATTATGTTGAGGTAATTTCCCTCTATGCCTACTTTCTGGAGGGGTATTGAATATCATAAATATGATAAATGGGTATTGAATTTTGTCAAAAGCTTTTTCTTCATCTATTGAGATGATCATATAGTTTTTATTCTTCAGTTTGTTAATATGGTTTATCACATTGATTGATTTGCATATATTGAAGAATCCTTGCATTCCTGGGATAAACTCCAATTAATCATGGTGTATGATGATTTTAATGTG
Organism: Balaenoptera physalus; assembly: GCF_965194825.1. Lineage (NCBI taxonomy): Eukaryota > Metazoa > Chordata > Mammalia > Artiodactyla > Balaenopteridae > Balaenoptera > Balaenoptera physalus. Next base: position 8,862,702 of record NC_138891.1, on the reverse strand, counting down.
CTCTTAGATTCTGTTTGCTAGTATTTTGTTGAGAATCTTTGCATCTATGCTCATCAGTGTTATTGGCGTGTAGTTTTCTTTCTTTGTGACATCTTTTTTCTGGTTTTGTTATCAGGGTGATGGTGGCCTCGTAGAATGAGTTTGGGAGTGTTCCTCCCTCTGCTATATTTTGGAAGAGTTTGAGAAGGATAGGTGTTAGCTCTTCTCTAAATTTGATAGAATTTGCCTGTGAAGCCATCTGATCCTGGGCTTTTGTTTGTTGGAAGATTTTTAATCACAGTTTCAATTTCAGTGCTTGTGATTGGTCTCTTTATATTTTCTATTTCTTCCTGGTTCCATCTTGGAAGGCTGTGCTTTTCTAAGAATTTGTCCATTTCTTCCAGGTTGTCCATTTTATTGGCATAGAGTTGCTTGTAGTAATCTCTCATGATTCTTTGTGTTTCTGCAGTGTCAGTTGTTACTTCTTTTTCATTTCTATTTCTATTGACTTCAGTCTTCTCCCTTTTTTTCTTGATGAGTCTGTCTGATGGTTTATCAATTTTGTTTATCTTGTCAAAGAAGCAGCTTTTAGTTTTATTGATTTTGCTATTGTTTCCTTCATTTCTTTCTCATTTATTTCTGATCTGATCTTTATGATTTCTTTCCTTCTGCTAACTTTGGGGTTCTTTGTGTTCTTCTTTCTCTAATTGCTTTAGGTGTAAGGTTAGGTTGTTTATTGGAGATTCTTCTTGTTTCTTGAAGTAGGATTGTATTGCTATAAGGTTTCCTTTTAGAAGTGCTTTTGCTGCATCCCACAGGTTTTGGGTCATCGTGTTTACATTGTCATTTGTTTCTAGGTATTTTTTGATTTCCTCTTTGATTTCTTCAGTGATCTCTTGGTTATTAAGTAGTGTATTGTTTAGCCTCCATGTGTTTGTATTTTTTACAGATTTTTTTCTGTAATTGATATCTAGTCTCATAGCATTGTGGTCAGAAAAGATATTTGATATGATTTCACTTTTCTTAAATTTACCAAGGCTTGATTTGTGACCCAAGATATGATCTATCCTGGAGAATGTTCCATGAGTGCTTGAGAAGAAAGTGTATTCTGTTGTTTTTGGATGGAATGTCCTATAAATATCAATTAAGTCCATCTTATTTAATGTGTCATTTAAAGCTTGTGTTTCCTTGTTTATTTTCATTTTGGTTGATCTGTCCACTGGTGAAATTGGGGTGTTAAAGTCCCCTATTATTATTGTGTTACTGTCGATTTCCCCTTTTATGGCTGTTAGCATTTTCCTTATGTATTGAGGAGTTCCTATGTTGGGTGCATAAATATTTACAATTGTTATATCTTCTTCTTGGATTGATCCCTTGATCATTATGTAGTGTCCTTCTTTGTCTCTTGTAATAATCTTTATTTTAAAGTCTATTTTGTCTGATATGAGAATTGCTACTCCAGCTTTCTTTTGATTCCATTTGCATGGAATATCTTTTTCCATCCCCTCACTTTCAGTCTTTATGGGTCCCTAGGTCTGAAGTGGGTCTCTTGTAGACAGCATATACATGGGTCTTGTTTTTATATCCATTCAGCCAGTCTATGTCTTTTGGTGGGAGCATTGAATCCATTTACATTTAAGACAATTATTGATATGTCTGTTCCTATTACCGTTTTCTTAATTGTTTTGGGTTTGTTATTGTAGGTCTTTTCCTTTTCTTGCTTTTCCTGCCTAAAGAAGTTTCTTTAGCATTTGTTGTAAAGCTGGTTTGGTGATGCTGAATTCTCTTAGCTTTTGCTTGTCTGTAAAGGTTTTAATTTCTCCCTCGAATCTGAATGAGATCCTTGCTTGGTAGAGTAATCTTGGTTGCAGGTTTTTCCCTTTCATCACTTTAAATATGTCCTGTCACTCCCTTCTGGCTTGCAGAGTTTCTGCTGAAAGATTAGCTGTTAATCTTATGGGGATTCCCTTGTATGTTATTTGTTGTTTTTCCCTTGCAGCTTTTAATATTTTTTCTTTGTATTTAATTTTTGATAGTTTGATTAATATGTGTCTTGGCATGTTTCTCCTTGGATTTACCCTGTATGGGACTCTCTGCGCTTCCTGGACTTGATTAACTATTTCCTTTCCCATATTAGGGAAGTTTTCAACTATAATCTCTTCAAATATTTTCTCAGTCCCTTTCTTTTTCTCTTCTTCTCTGGGACCTCTATAATTCGAATGTTTGTGCATTTAATGTTGTCCCAGAGGTCTCTGAGACTGTCCTCAATTCTTTTCATTCTTTTTTCTTTATTCTACTCTGCAGTAGTTATTTCCACTATTTTATTTTCCAGGTCACTTATCAGTTCTTATGCCTCAGTTATTCTGCTATTGATTCCTTCTAGAGAATTTTTAATTTTATTTATTGTGGTGTTCATCATTGTTTGTTCACTCTTTAGTTCTTCTAGGTCCTTGTTAAATGTTTCTTGTATTTTCTCCATTCTAGGTCCAAGATTTGGTATCATATTCACTATCATTACTCTGAATTCTTTTTCAGGTAGACTGCCTATTTCCTCTTCATTTGTTTGGTCTGGTGGGTTTTTACCTTGCTCTTTCATCTGCTGTGTGTTTCTCTGTCTTCTCATTTTGCTTGACTTACTGTGTTTGGGGTCTCCTTTCCGCAGGCTGCAGGTTCGCAGTTCCTGTTGTTTATGGTGTCTGCATCCAGTGGCTAAGTTGGTTCAGTGGGTGTGTAGGCTTCCTGGTGGAGGGGACTGGTGCCCGTGTTCTGGAGGATGAGGCTGGATCTTGTCTTTGTGGTGGGCAGGACCACATCCGCTGGTGTGTTTTGAGGTGTCTGTGAACTTAGTATGATTTTAGGCAGCCTCTCTGCTAATGGGTGAGGTTGTGTTCCTGTCTTGCTAGTTGTTTGGCATAGGGTGTCCAGCACTGTAGCTTGTTGGTCGTTGAGCGGAGCTGGGTCTTAGTGTTGAGATGGAGATCTCTGGGAGAGCTTTCTCTGTTTAATATTACGTGGAGCCAGGAGGTCTCTGGTGGACCAATGTCCTGAACACAGCAGTCCCACCTCAGAGGCATAGGCCTGACACCTGGCTGGAGCACCAAGACCCTGCCAGCAACAAGGCTCAGAAGAAAAGGGAGAAAAAAAGAAAGAAAGAAAAAAGAAAAGAAAAGAAAGAATTAAATTAAAAAATAAAAACTATTTTAGAAAGTAATAAAAAAAAAAAGGAATAACAAAGAGAGCAACCAAACCAAAAAACAAATCCACCAATGATAACAAGTGCTAAAAACTATACTAAAAAAAACGAGAACAAAAAACGGACAGACAGAACCCTAGGACAAATGGTAAAAGCAAACCTATACAGACAAAATCACACAAAGAAGCATACATATACACAGTCACAAAAAGAGAAAAAGAAAATATATATATATATCATTGTTCCCAATGTCCACCGCCTCAATTTTGGGATGATCTGTTGTCTATTCAGGTATTCCACATATGCAGGGTACATCAAGTTGTTTGTGGAGATTTAATTGCCTGCTCCTGAGGCTGCTGGGAGAGATTTCCCTTTCTCTTCTTTGTTCGCACAGCTCCTGGGGTTCAGCTTTGGATTTGGACCCACCTCTGCGTGTACGTCATCTGAGGGCATCTGTTCCCACTAAGACAGGACGGGGTTAAAGGAGCAGCTGCTTCGGGGGCTCTGGCTCACTCAGGCCGGGTGGAGGGAGGGGTACGGATGCGGGGTGAGCCTGCGGTGGCAGAGGCCGGCGTGACGTTGCAGCAGCCTGAGGCGCGCAGTGCGTTCTCCCGGGGAAGTTGTCCCCAGATCACGGGAGCCTGGTAGTGGCAGGCTGCACAGGCTCCCGGGAGGGGCGGTGTGGAGAGTGACCTGTGCTCGCACACAGGCTTCTTGGTGGCGGCAGCAGCAGCCTTAGAGTCTTATGCCCGCCTCTGGGGTCCTCGCTGATAGCCGCGGCTCGTGCCCATCTCTGGAGTTCGTTTACGCGGTGCTCTGAATCCCCTCCTCTCCCCTGAATCAATGGTCTCTTGCCTCTTAGGCAGGTGCAGACTTTTTCCCGGACTCCCTCCCGGCTAGCTGTGGTGCACTAACCCCTTCAGGCTGTGTTCACGCCGCCAACCCCAGTCCTCTCCCTGCGATCCGACCTCCGAAGCCCGAGCCTCAGCTCCCAGCCCCGCCCGCCCCGGCGGGGGAGCAGACAAGCCTCTCGGGCTGGTGAGTGCTGCTCGGCGCCGAGCCTCTGTGCGGGAATCTCTCCGCTTTGCCCTCTGCACCCCTGTGGCTGCGCTCTCCTCTGTGGCTCCGAAGCTTCCCCCCTCTGCCACCCACAGTCTCCGCCCGCGAAGGGGCTTCCTAGTGTGTGGAAACCTTTCCTCCTTCACGGCTCCCTCCCACTGCAGCAGGTCCCGTCCTTATTCTTTTGTCTCTTTTTTCTTTTTTCTTTTGCCCGACCCAGGTACGTGGGGAGTTTCTTGCCTTTTGGGAAGTCTGAGGTCTTCTGCTAGCGTTCCGTAAGTGTTCCGTAGGAGTTGTTCCACATGTAGATGTATTTCTGATGTATTTGTGGGGAAGAAGGTGATCTCCACGTCTCACTCCTTTGCCATCTTGAAGGTCTCCCCTGCATTGACTTTTTAGATACACTTGGGCAGAGTTGATCTCTTTATTATATTGATACTGCCTATCCATTTATTTATTATCCATTCCATTTATTTAGGCCTTTTTATTGTCTTTAAAATTTTTATAATTTCCTCCATCAAGGTTTTTTTTTTTTTTATATATGTTGTCAATTGTTTTTAGGAATTTTATATATTTTTCTTGCCCTTTAATATGGTAATTTTTAAGTTTTTATTATGCAACAATATCAATCATGCTCATCTTGTTCCATTTATCGTCTCCTCTTTTTTTCTGGATTATTTGAAAGAAAACCCCAGACATTTTGTTATTTCACTTACAAATACTTCAGTATTCATGTCTAGATAATGTGGATTTTTTTTTTTTTTAAAAGCACAGGGACCATGTCATTGTCATACTTAAGAAAATTAGTAGTTCCTTTATACTATGTAATACCAAGTCCACGGTGAAATTTCCTTGATTGTCTCCAAGATGGCTAGTTTGTTTGCATGAGGATTCAAAAATATTCTGCATGTTGCATTTGGTTGTTTGTCCTCACGTCTCTTATTCTCATGCATCCTCCTCTTCTTTCATTTTTAATTGACGTATTGAAATATTTGCCCTGTGGAAGGTCCTGTGGTATGGATTTGGCTGCTTGTTCCTCTATGACTCATATTTCCTGTCATCTGGGAGTTAGATCTAGAGGCTAGATTGGATTGGATTCAGGTTATAGATATACCTTATAGGACTGCTACTGCCCCTAAGATTGAAGAGGTGAAGGGAGAGAACGTTTTTACCAGGTAAGAGCTGAGGGGTAGAAGATGGGCCACCTGAAGACAGCTGTGGCCAAAGGGAAAAGCATCCATTGTCAGAAATGCAGTCTGGCCTGCAGTGAGAAGAATGACACTCATCTCTCTCTCCTCCCACTCTCCATCCCTAGCAGGTGCTGTCCATTGGCTGAACCCAACTGAGAACTCGTGTGAAGCAGTTCATCGAGGTCAGATTCCTGCGTGACAGGGCAGTGCAGGGAAGGGCAGAGAATCAGGGACCGACAGAGAATAATCAGCGCTCACTGATGATTATTATCTCATTCTATTATTTCATTAAGCAGTGCAAAAATGGTAATTATCTAATTCTTTCCTTCTTTCTGTATTCATTAGCTGGAATTTTTCTGTAAAGAAGGCTTTCCTTTTATTTACCGTTTGGTTACTATGAAATACAATGTGTATGAAAAGGCAGAATAAATGCTTGACCCTTTCAATGGATTAATTGATGTTCAGAGTAATTAGTTGATGTCTTAGCAACTTTCAGTGGTGACATGAGATTTTATCAATATCATTATGAACTATGGATTTTTATATATTTGGTATGTTTCAACTATTAGGGTCATTATTCCTTTTAATGCTCAAATTGTCCCAGGATCTCTTTCAAGTTGGTTCCTGTGTCCTTTTGAGATGACTCCGTTAGTCTTTTACAGTTTTCTTCCTTTCTGGAAAAAAAGATGTCCTAAGCTTATCTTGTACATTTCCTACCCCAGAGCTATAAGCAGTAATTTCTCCAAAAAGTCTTTATTCCTTCTTTGGCACCTGGTGTTTAGAAGTCTTAATTTTGAGTCGTAGGTTGGGTCACCATCACTTCCAGGACTTTAAAGTGGACAGAACTAGGAAATATGTGAAATTTTGTAAAAGTAAAAATTTTATGAGGATTTTCCAACTCAAACTTCAGTTTATGAAGTTTTAACTTAACTTTGATTGTATACTTTTTCTCTTATCCAGAAAATCTTGGTTCATAAGGGCACAATTATTTGCTTTATCTTATAATATAATATTAATGCTTTCAAAATAACAATACTAATTCTTCCAATCCAAGAACTTGGGATATCGTTCCATTTCTTTGTATGATTTTCAAATTTCTTCATCAGTGTTTTATAGTTTTCAGAGCAATATATATTATCAGGTCATTTGCAAATAATGAGGTTTACTTCTTTCCTTCCAATTTGGATGCCTTTTATTTCTTTTTCTTATCTGATTTCTGTGGCTAGGATGTCCAATACTGTATTAAATAAAAGTGGTGAGAATGGGCATCCTTCTCTTGTTTCTGATTTTAGAGGAGAAGCTTTCAGCTTTTCACCATTGAGTATGAGGTTATCTGTGGGTTTGCCATAAAGGGGCTTTATTATGTTGAGATATGTTCCTTTTATACCAACTTTGATGAGTATTTTTTTATCATGAATGGATGTTGACTTTTGTCAAATTCTTTTTCTGAATCTATTGAGATGATCATGTGATTTTTATCCTTTCTTTTGTTAATGTGGTTTATCACATTGATTGATTTGTGAATACTGAAACATTCATGTGTCCGTGGAATAAATCCCACTTGATCATGGTGTGAGATCGTTTTTATACACTGTTGAATTCAATTTGCTAATATTTTGTTGTGGATTTTTGTATCTATATTCATTGGAGATATAGGCCTGTCATTTTCTTTTTTTTTGTAATGTCTTTGGTTTTGGTATCTGGGTAATGGTGGCCTCGTAGAATGAATTTGGGAGTGTTCTATCTTCTTCAATTTTTTGGAATAGTTTGAGAATAGGTATTAGCTCTTCTTTATATATTTGGTAGAATTCCCCTGTGAAGCTGTCCAGTCCTGGGCTTTTGTTTGCTGGGTTTTTTTTTTTTTTTTTTTTTTATTACAAACTCAATTTCACTGCTAGTGTCCATACTACCCAAAGCAATCTACAGATTTAATGCTATTTCTATCAAAATACCCATGACGTTTTTCACAGAACTGGAACAAATAATCCTAAAATTTATATGGCACCACAAAAGACCCCAAATTGCCAAAGCAATCTTGGGAAAAAAGAACAAAGCTGGAAGTATCACACTCCCTGACTTCAGACAATACTGCAAAGCTATAGTAATCAAAACAACAAGGTACTGGCACAAAAACAGGCAGACAAATCAATGGAACAGAACAAAGAACCCAGAAATAAACCCACACACCTAAGGTCAATTAATCTATGACAAAGGAGGTGAGAATATAAAATGGAGAAAAAGCAATCTCTTCAATAAGTAGTTCTGGGAAAACTGGACAGCTACATGTAAAGGAGTGACATTAGAACGTTCTCTAACACCATATACAAAAATAAATTCAAAGTAGATTAAAGACCTAAATGTTAAGACCTGAAACCATAAAACTAGGCAGAACATAGTCAGAACATTCTTTGACATAAATCACAGAAATATTTTCTTGGATCTGTCTCCTAAGGCAAAAGAAATAAAAGAAAAAAATTAAAAAATGGGACCTAACTAAACTTAAAAGCTTTTGCACAGCAAAGGAAACCATTGAAAAACTGGAAAGACAACCTATGGAACGGGAGAAAATATTTGCAAATGATATCACTGACAAGGGGTTAATATCCAAAAATATATAAACAGCTTATGCAACTCAATATAAAAAATACATCAAAAAATGGGCAGAAGATGTGAACAGACATTTTTGCAAAGAAGAAATACAGATGGCTAACAGGCACGTGAAAAGATGCTCAACATTAAAAGATGCTCAACATCACTAATTATTAGAGAAATGCAAATCAAAACAACAATGAGACATCATCTCACACCTGTCAGAATGGCTATCATCATAAAGCCTACAAATAAGAAATGTTGGAGAGGATGTGGAGAAAAGGGGACTCTTGCACACAATTGGTGGGAATGTAAATTGGTGCAGCCACTATGGAAAATAGTATGGAAGTTCCTCAAAAAAACTGAAAATAAAGTTGCCATATGATCCAGCCATCCCACTGCTGGGCATATATCTGGGAAAAATCCCACTAATTTGAAGAGATACATACATCCCAATGTTCATAGCAGCATTATTTACATTAGCCAAGATATGGAAGCAACCCAAATGCCCACCAACAGATGAACAGATAAAGAAGATGTGGTTTATATATATATACAATGGAATACTACTCAGCCATAGAAAAGAATGAAATTCTGCCATTTGCAACAATGTAGATGGTCCTAGAGAGTATTATGCTTAGTGAAATAAGTCAGAGAAAGAAAGCCAAATACTGTATGGTATCACTTTTATGTGGAATCTAAAAAATTAAACGAAGGTATATAACAAAACTGGAACAGACTCACACATCTGGGGAACAAACTAGTGGTTTCCAGTGGGGAGAGGGAAGGGGGGGTGAGATAGGGGTAGGGGATTAAAAGACACAAACTACTATGTATATAATAAATAAGCAACAAAGATACATTGTACTGCACAGGGAAATATACAGCCATTATTTTGTAATAAATTTAAACGGTGTATAATCTATAAAAAATTGAATCACTATGTTGTACACCTGAAAATAATATAATATTGTAAGTCAACTATACAGTACTTCAATAAAAAATGGCAATACTAGCATTATGACTAGCAATAAGAGTATTGAATGAAAATTAAGATTTCTCTGTGACTCTTTTTGTTTTTAGAATACATCCTACTAGGGAGGTACACTCAAGATAGAATGTTTTGGAGTCAATTGAAGTAGTTTTCTGTGAGTTACCATGCCACCAATTTGATATTTAGTTAGATTCATTTCTTTCAGTCTGTTTTCAATTTTGAAGCACTAATGATTACTTTTTGATTTAATTTTGTTTTTAAATTTATATATTTCCAAAGTCAAAACTCTGGAACAAGATATGTTCACTGAAATCCGACTTCTACCCCATCCCCTCCATCCTGCCCCCATCTCCCTCACAGGTAACCATTTAAAATTTTTTTCTAATTTGCCCTTTTATTGCTTCTTTTCAAAAATATAAATAGCTACATAAAAATTTTATTTTCCCCTCTTTTGCACAATAATATGGTTATAGTTAGCATACAATAACAATAAAAGTTTAAAAAGACTACAATAAACAATAAATATTTTTTTGCATGTTGCTTTTCTCGTTTAGCAATATATATCTGGAGATGATTCTACATCAACATTTAGAGTTTTTTTTTTACAACTTATTTCTATGGATGCATTATCTCACATTGTGTGGATGTACTGTAGTCTATCCAAGCAGTCCCCAATAATGGACTTTGGATTATTTCCAGTCTTTTGCTATTGGAAATAACACCACAATGAATAGCTTAGTACCTACATTATTTGCATTTTGCCAGTGCATCTTTGAGATAGACTTCTAGAAGTAACATTGCTGGATCAAATATTCTTATAAAATTTTGCTGAATAATGCTAAATTTGTCTCCATGGAGTGACACTATTTTTGCATTCCCACCACCATTATAGGAAACTGCATGTTTTCTCATAGACTTGCTAGCAGATCATGCTATTATGATCCGGATTTGTTTTCTGATCTGGTAGGTAGTTCTGATCTTATAGCTCTTTAGTGTAGTTTTAATTTGTTTTTCTTTTTATGAACAAAGTTGAGCACCTTTTCATTTCTGTGAGCTGCCTCTTTATATATATATATATACATATATATTTTTTACCTATTTTTGTACTGAATTATTGGTCTTCTCAACTTTTAGGAGCTCTTTGTATGTTAGGGAATTTGCCCTATGTCTGTGATATGTTACAGATTTTTTTTCCAGTTTGACATTTGTTTTTGTCTTTACTTATGGTGTTTTTTTGGTTTTGTTTTTTGCCATGAAACTTTTCTGTTTTACATGGACAAATAGGAAAGTTTTCCTGATTCCAGGTTATAAAGAAATTAACTCATGTTTTCTTCTAGTACATCTGTCAGTAAATAGTATCTTAAAAAACTTTTTTTATTGTGAAAATGTTTGAGCATGCAAATACATAGAGAATAGTGTAATTGACTCAGTTAATTCATCAACCAGCTTCAACAAGTATCATTACATGGCCTATCTTATTTCATTCACACTTCCATACACTTTTCTATCCCATATTATTATTATTATTATTTTTTCTTCCATATTATTTTGAAACAAGTCTTAGATATTATGTTATTTCATCTCTAAATATTTCAGCATGTAAATGGTCTTTTAAAAATTTCATGTTTGTTCCTGGCTTATGTAATATAATTAGTTTTATTTATTATTTATTGTTTAATTTTGACATAATCTTGTATATTAAACAAATATCTTATTTAAATCTTGCTTTAAAAATAATTTGTGGATTTATTTGCATTTTCTTTTTTTTTTTTCTGTTTTGGTGTTTTCCTAAGTCTTATTCCACTCTTTCTAGTTTGAAAGTTATTATGCTTGATTGATGTGTCCATTGACCCATGACATTGACACTATCTCTGTTTCACAATTTTCCTTCCCCTTGACACTTCCAAGTAGCAGAACTTATATTTTTGCTTCTTCTTTTTTAAAATTTTACTTTAATTTATTTTCATTTCATTTTTAAATTTTTTATTATTTTTTTATTGAAGTATAGTTGCTGTACAATATTATATGAGTTACAGGTGTACAATATAGTGATTCACAATTTTGGAAGGTTATACTACATTTATAGTTATTGTAAAATATTGGCCATATTACCCATGTTGTACAATAGATCCTTGTAGCTTATTTTATACCTGATAGTATGTACCACCAAGTCCCCTATCCCTATGTTGCCCCTCCCCTCTTCCCTCTGCTCACTGGTAACCACTAGTTTGTTCTCAATATCTGTGAGTCTGCTTCTTTTTTGTTATATTCATTGTTTGTTGTACTTTTTAGATTCCACATATAACTGATATCATACAGTATTTGCCTTTGTCTGACTTATTTGAGTTTTCTTTGTAAAAAATCTTATTTAATTAGTAAAGTTAATTACTATAGTTTCTTTTCTTGCTTTCTAAACTTGTATTCTTTATTAAATTGAAAAAGATGTAATCTGTTTATACTTCACTGTCTAGGACCACCATAGAAGATTCCATTTCTAATTTTAAAGACAATGATCCCAATATTTTATTTTATATGCCTTATGGACTGTAGATTTTTGTAGACACCCTTTTTCTGCTTAAGGAAGTTACCTTTATTTTCTAATTTGCCATTAATCTTTGTCAAGAATGGGTGTTAAAATTTTTGAATGCTTTTTTGCATCCATTGAGACTATCATTTGGTCTTATTGCTTTTTAAAAAATTGCAGTGAATTATAAAACTTTCTAGAATTAAACTAGATTTGCATTCCTGGGATAAACCCATCTTGATTAAGATGCATTCCATTTGAAAAAATTATAAAGCTAAATTTAATTTGTTAATATTTTGTTCAGAATTTTGCATTCATATTAATGAATGAGATTGACCGGTAGTTTCTTTTTCTACCAGCACCTTGTATGAATTAAGTTTCAAGGTTATACTAGGTTCATAAAATGAGTTAGGAGTTGTTTCTCCTTTTTGTATTCTCTGTATAAATTAAAAATTTTTGTTCCCTGGAAGCTTAAGATCATTCACCTATAAAACTATCTGAGCCTGGTGGTATTTTGGGGGAATATTTTTATAGATACAGATACAATGTTTGAAAATGTTTACAGATATAAAATTTGAAAAGGTTTACAGATATAATATTTGAAAAGGTTTACAGGATTATAGATAGAATGTTTGAAAAGGTTTACAGTATTATAGATGTTTCCTATCTCCTCTTGAATCAGTTTTATTAAGTTGTATATTTTTAGTGGAATTTGTAAATTTCATTTGTTTCAAATTATTAGCCTAATGTTCATGGTATTCTGATTATGCTTTTATTTTCTGTGTCTAAATTTCTATAACCCCATTTTTTAATTTACAGTATTGTTTATTTGTGTTCTTTTTCTTAACAAATATATTTGCCTGGCATAATATGTCTCACTTTAAATTAATTAATTATTGTTGATTAATTTATATTATTTAATAATTTTTCTTCCTTCTACTTTACTGACATTAATTCTCTTTATTTTTCTAACTTTTAATTAGGTCACTTTGTTCATTAACTTTCAGCTTTTCTGTTTTTCTATTACAAAGTTTTTAAAAAATGGCTATGCATCCCATTTATTTTGGATTGTTGTATTTTAAAATTTTCTTTGATCACTGAGTAAATGAGAAGCACATATTAAATGTTGAGACATAAATTTTAAAAAGTTATCTTCTGTTGTTTTTTAAACTAAATTGCATTTTGGTGAGGGAGTATGACATGTATGGTAATAGTTTTTGAAATTCGTTGATACTTTGTGCCCTGATACTCGATCAATTTTTATTAATGCTCCATATGTGTTTGAGACAATGTTACACTCTAATTGTTTGCTGCAGGGATCTTTATATGTCCATTAAATCAAGCTTGCTAATTTTGCTATCCAAATCTATATCCTTACTAATTTTGAGCTTTTAATTACTAAGATAAATTTGTTAACTCTCCCACTAGAATGGTGAATTTATTAACTTCTTGTAATTTTATGTAATCCAAACTATTTTATTTGATGCAATAAATTTTAGAATTGTTTTCCCTCTCTGGTCTGAGATACATCCATGCCTATTACTATATCTATGTTTATATTCATATATCTACATCTACATCTATGTCTATATAGCTATCACCTCAATTGTGCCGCTAATATATAGGCTCATCTGAAGGCAGAGTTTGTAACAAGTTCTAGAGAGACTATTATTTCTACTGCAATTATTCTTCTATCCAGAGTCAAGAATGGACCAGAGAGTTTTTCTGATGGCTCAGATGTTTAAACATTTATTAATGTTTATTATAATATATCCAGCAGAAGTTCTCTTGTGATAGATCCTTTTTCCCTAGATTATCTAATCTACCATATTGCCAGAAGTACAAACCTCCCATCTTGCAATAGACTCTTACTAGTTTCCTTCTTCAATCCGTTCTCCACAAAGTAACCAGAATAAAATTTTTACAGTATCAGTCAGATAATGTTGCACATAGGCTAAAATTCAAACTCTTTACCATGGTATATAGCACCTATGTAATCTGGTCCCTTCCCACTTTTCAAACTCATCTTTCCACCTCTCCACTTTACAGACTTTCATTAACCGCGTTGCCTTTTTTTAATTCCTTGATAAGCTATTATTATCCTTGCCTTAGATCTTTTATTGACTTGTCCCCTTGGCCTAAAATGTTCCCCGCCAAGATCTTTGTGGTCTGGTCCCTTCTTATTATTCAGATTTCAACCTAAATGTCATTTCTTTGGAGAAGACTTCTTTGATAATCTCATCTAAAGGTAGCTCTCCATAACTCTTATATTACCTTAGTTGTTTTTCACAGCATTTGTTGCCATGTGAAATTATCTTGTTTACTTGTTAACTTTCTCCTCCCCTCAGTAGGATATAGGTTCCATGAAGTCAGGGACGTGATTCACTAATATTTGCCCAATGCCTAGAAAAGTTTAGGTATCCAATAAATTCAATACATTCAATATACATTTATCAAATAAAATTAATTTTAAAAATATTTGTTGAACAACTGCTATGAGTCAGACACTGTTTTAGGTGCTTAGGATACAAAATGAAATGAACAAATAAAGATCCTTACCTTGTAAAGCTTATATTCTAATGAGGTAGATTGACATTAAACAATAAACATACCACCTAAGTAAATTATATAGCATGTTAGAAGGTCATATGTGCAATGGAAAAAAAGAAAAGTAAAGCAAAATAGCAGGGAGGAGCAGTTTGCAATTTTAAACAAGATAGGTTAGGCCTTAATGAAATGAGAGACTTAGCTGGGTGGATAGCCAGGGGAAAAGCATTCCAGGCAGAAGGAACAGCAAGCGCTAGGGTCCAAAGGAGAGCATGATGGAAATGGAGTGAGAGGGTGGGAGGAGATGAGTCTGGGGAAGTAACTGGAAGCAATATGCCTTGTGGACGATTATAAGGGTTTGTTTTTTCCTCTGAGCTGAGAAGTGACACAATCTGACTTACATTCTAAAAGGATCACTCTGGCTGCCGTGTTGAGAATAGACTTGGGACAAGGCTAGAAGCAGAGAGACCCAGGAAGTGGCAGTGAGAGTCATCCAGGCAAGAGGTGATGGTGGCATCAGGTGGACTCCTAGTGGAGTGGAGGTGGTAAAGAGTGGTTGGATTCTAGAAATGTTTTAAAGGTTCAGCCAACAGGATTTGCTAACAGTGTAGACATGGGTTATGAGAGAAAGAGAGGCATCTAGGATGTTGCTGACAATTAGAAAGATCAAGTTGTCACCAGCTGATAGAAAGACCACGGGGAAGTAGGTTTTGGGAGGAAAGAAAAGGAGTTTTGGATGCGTTGAATTTAGACTACTAGTTATAATATTGAGTAGGCAGTTAAAGTTCAGAACAGAGGTCTGGAGAAGATGATAAATTGGGGAGTAATTGGCATAGAGGTAGTATTTAAAAGCCAGGAAGTGAGTGTGGGTAGAAAAGAGAAGAAGATGACTCTGACATTAAGTATCAGGCAGAGGGGGAGGCACCAGCAAAGAGACGGGGGAAGAAGCCACCACCCGTGAACTAGGAGGGGACAGGAGAAGGAGGTCCTGGAGCCAAATGCAAATGTTACATGACTTTTTATATATACTCCTGTTAAGTGTATGCTTTTAGAAATTTCCATAAATGTCAATTTAAAACGGTGATTACTGAATTTGTTTCTTAATGTATACATTTTGTATTAACAAAAAATCTGTTTGGAGGAGAAATCTTTGACAATTTCCCACCCCAAATAATTTGTAAATTGAGATTTTATAGGAGTTAAATGTGAATCTTTAAGCCTGGCTTCTGTACGGTGTCTCACTTCTGTATGGTTCTCACTCTTTCTGGGGAGGGAGAGTTCATTGTCTCTTTTTTCTCTTCGCTGGGGCTCTCATTACCATGGGACTGGCTGTGACTTCAGGCCTCCCTCTTCCCAATCTGAGGTCTTTTTGTTGTTTCTGTTGTGATAAAAAGAATTTCCTATTGAAAGAACATGCAGGAAATTGATAGAATGGCCCTATTCTCATTGGCTGCTTAGCTGGGGTTTGCACTTTGAGAGATTTCAGGATAGTTTCTAACTGCCCTGTAGTTTTGTTGTGTATGGATCTGGGTTGGGTGGCATATTTCTAGGTTCTCAACTGAATTTTATCAAACGGACCACGTCATTTTTGCAACTTCCTGGCATCGTCCCACTCTCCCTCCCCCACAAAACTCCCCAAACCTGGCACATATTAGGTATTCAGTAAATATTTGTTCAGTTGAGTTGGAAGATTCAGCCTCCAACATGGCAGACACAGTGCTTTCAAAACAACAGAAGATTTTATTTTAAAAAATTATCCACTTTTGGAAGCGGGCTGTTGCTTTAAAATTACACATACACATACATATAAACATTATGGTAAAGTGTACCTAAATTACAAATTACCACCTCAAATAATTTGAAGTAGTTCATCCCCGTTGGTTTTTCTTCCCACTCAAGTCATCATCTGTTCACAGAACACCATTAGCAGCTGAAAAGACATGGCAGGGAATTAAACAAATTGAACATTCATAGCAGACAGATTTTCTCCTTCTGTGTGTGTGGATTGGACATGACTGTGAACAGTTGGAGGTCAGACGATCACTAATATGTAGAAAACTTTTGATGTTAATTTACCATTAAAAAATATATTAATTTTTGGCAGAGGTGCGAATAGCTTTGTCTTGCCTAAAGCTTTATTTCCCGCGATACATAGAAAGCTAAAAGCCACACTGGGCCATTTTGAAAAGCACGTGAACTTTTTCTTTATTAAAGCCCCATTTTGTTTCTTAGTGAAAGTACAGATATGAATTTCATTTTCACTCACTGCAAAGGCCCTTGCAAAAGACTGGAATGAGCCATTGAAGGAAAGAGGGATCATCTGAATAAGACACAAGTGTCCTGATTTGGTTGCATTTAATGGGTTTCTCTGACCTGGTCCCTTCAGTGGTCATTCTGGCTGTGTCTACTCAATGTGAATCAAATGTCTTATCAAGGAACGTGAGGATGCATAAAATGACGAGTGGCAATCATCTTTTCTTCAGTTGTTGTAAAACAGATGTCTCTACTATGAAGCGGTCGGGTTAGGGTTGGAGTTAAGGTTAGGAGGCAGTTAGAGTAGGAAAGAAGAGGAAAAGATCCAGTTAAAAGTCTCATCATAGCCTAGCAACTGGCCACCGAATGGTCTTTAACATCTTTTCTATCACCAGGTTCCCAAGCTGCAGCAGGAGAGTAAATACTGTTTCTAAGAGGAATGACATATTTTGGAAGTGCTTGCTTTACGTGGTATATGCATTCGTGAAGAAAGAAAATAAAAGAAGGGATTTTACTTTATTGTTGCAACAGAACACAATTATTTTTGACGTGTTGACACCTGACATAAAATGACATTGATACATCTTCTCTGAATAAACCTCCTCTCTGCTTGCTTTGCTGGAAGTGTTTAAACCATGGTTTCTCTTCTGTTCTTTGTTTCAATTGATAGCTGTTAATTTTTCAGACTGGTGTTGGCTTCTAATATGATGCACTATTAAAATAAAATAAAATAAAATAATCTCTTTACACATTTAAGGGGACGGTCCTGAGACAAGGCAGGTGTTAAATTAGCATTTACTGTTGACTTTATTGATTTTTTTCCTTGATAGTAGAGTAATAGTTTCAGGAGAACTCGGGCGCTGGGACCTCCTCAAGAAAAGCATCTTGAAGCACCTTTCTTCAAAGATGCTCTTTAAGTGGACTTAGATGCCATTAAACAATTTTTTAAATCCTATAAATGGACTGTGCAATAATGTTTGGCAGGATTCCAGAGGCTGCGATGATAGTGAGCCCAGTGAGATGCTTGTGTCTTTTTTTCACAGTAAGTACGTGGGACCAAGTCACATGTGTTTGTTATTGTGCTCGTGGCCACCAGACGTAAGCTCCTTTGAACCCAGATTACTCTTCTCTGAACCCCAGACTTCAGCCTTCTGTTTATATAGCCAGCACCCCATAAATGATATTAGCTCACCATTCAAATATTAATTTTTGACACATGTGTAAAGCTTGTCTTGTCAAAAGCTTTGTATTTCATGATCCACATAGATATAAAATCCATACAGAGATAAATTTCAATTTGAAAAGCAAGTAATCTTTTTTTTACATTAAAAAAATTAATTAATTCATTTTTTTACACTAGGTCCGTATTGGTTATCTGTTTTAAATATAGCACTGTGTACATGTCAATCCCAAACTCCCAATCTATCCCTCCCCCCAACCCTTCCCCCCACCCCCATAATCATAAATTCATTCTCTAAGTCTGTGAGTCTGTTTCTGTTTTGTAAATAAGTTCATTTGTATCATTTTTTTAAATCATACTACGTGAAGTAAGTCAAACAGAGAAAGACAAATATCATATGATACTGCTTCTATGTGGGATCTAGAAAAGCAAATAATCTTTTCCAAAATACTGTTATCAAGGGCCCAGCCCTGGGCCAGATGTTGTGAAAAAATAAAAGAAAATTAGAAGTCATGACCTCTTTCTCCAAGGAGACCACCGTTTTATAAATAGTACTTATGTAAGAACTACTAAATTACAAGGCAGTATAATCAGATGCTGAGCTATGAGGTAGTGTCCGTAAATGGTGGAAGAACTGGAGGAAAAAAAGCTCTCTGAAAAAGTTTTGTAACTTCCTTAGACTGAGCTTTGAAAAGACTGTTGGTGGAGAAAGTGAGTGAGGAAGGGAAATAACTCAAGCAAAAGCACCATGATGGGAAGGGAGTCCTGAGTGTTTGGTTGAGAGTGGTGAGATTGTCACGGTTACCTGGAGAAGTTTTGTTTTTTTTTCTCAAGAATTATGTACGAATGGCATCTTACATTCTTATAACATCTTACATGTTGAGGGCCTGTCCCCCTGTTTTATTGATCGATCATTCAGATACTCCACCAAAGAAACATTAATCTACAAGAGGTCATATAAGAAGAGAAGATTTTGAATGTTTGACCTTAGTATCTACTAACTGGGATTTTGAAAAGGAAAATGAGAGCCTAGTACATCCCTATCAGTGAATAAAGTGTCTTTGATTTTCATACTGAAAGCCTTGCATGCAATGCTCGCAAATTCACTCATCTTCTATGAGACCTGGAAGGAAGTGACAAAATCAAATCTTCCCCAGGATGACAAGAGATTTTGCATTTTCTTACCAAAAATATGCCATGTTTGAGCTTTTCTGGTTGACAAGTCTGAGCATTCCTTTGAGTAGGACAAGGAAGGGTCTGTCACCATGTCCTCCACTGGCTCCTTTATTTTCTTCTTCTGTCTTCTTCCTTCATCTAATGTGAATGGACAAAGGAATTCTTACCCCCCACTCCCTTTTTTTTGATTCTGATGTTGCAAGAAATCATAGACTTTAGTGGTGTATTTCACTTCTTCTGGCATTTTAATGTTCCAGTTTCCTTACAGTTTTCCCAGTTGAATAACCGCAGAAAAACTTTCTGACGAATAGAGCCTTGGATCTTTGAAAGCCTCCTGCAAATCTCCAGGGTCTGAATGGCTTACTCAACTTGCAACCAAGATGGTACCTCAGACTGTTCCTCCAGGTTTTGCCTCCTCAATCCCACTGGTCACATTCTATTGATAATTTCTTCTGGAAACCAGATAAAGGCAAATGATAGTAGGGAGATCAACAATGCAAGTTTAGTAACATGTGTGAAACCAACTGTCAGCTTAGATTTGACGTGAGGCTACAGGCTGTAGGTGCAAAGCAGAAGGAGAGCTGGCCGCATCAGCCTTGTGAACAAAATGGAATGTGGGCAGGAATAGCATTTTTTTTTTTTTTTTTGAAAAAGGAAAATGGGAGAAATGTTTCTGAGTGTTGGATCTGGTCTTTCTTTTTTTGCAGGAATCCTGTTGTCCCTTTAGAAAATATGAAAGCCGTTCCAAGGCACATTGGCACCCGTGTGGCACTGCAGCCTTCTCTTGGCACTGCCTTGTCCTGTTGCTGGCAGGACAGAGCATGGACCTCTGTAGCCTCATCCCCTATTGTTTTCTGCACAGGAGACAAGCATTGTGGTTACTCGCAAGGCAAGGTTGGCAGCTGAAGAACCCAGATGCCAAGCTCTGGACTGGACTTCTGTTCGGTTTGTGGCTGGTCCCTTCCCTGGCATCTGCCCTGGCTTTGCAGCCGCCTGTGTCCCCGTCTGCAGAGCTGGGCTCAGGATTAGGCTTCTGTTGGCTCCCACGGATGTTCGGTCACTGTTTCCCTTTTGAATTATCCTTGATTATGAGGAATGTATCTTTATGACACATTCTTCCTCAGGCGCCTGCCTCGGATGATGTGCCTCCACCAATAAAAAGGGGGTTTTCTCTCAAATTACTGGCCATTGTTAGTAAGAAAGCTCATGGAATGGGAATGTTCTTCTTTGGGTAGGGAGATGTAAAATGAAAAACAAAAGCTTGTATTTTAGACACAAACCTTTATTTTTTTCTGATCGATAGGAGAGGTGCTGAATGAAGTTAAGCAAAGAGAAAACAAAAACAAAACAAAACAAAAACCCCCAGGAATATGAGAAAGTCCAGAAATTTTCAGTTCTTTGCCTTTTCGTTCCCACGCAATGCTACTGTCTTTGATTGAGGGAGATGATTTCATTTCCTTATTCAGAGACTTTAAACTTGACAAAAGGGAGAGTGGATTCCCCAGGTTAGAGGAGGTAGTGGATTTCTGGAATTTGCCAACAAATACGCATTGGGTTGAGTTCCCAGTGGGTGAGGAATATTAGATTCCATTCTGCTGGTGAGGGGGCGATGGTAGAGGAGGTCAGACAATAAGTCTGACTGTCCTTGACAGAACAAGAAACAAAAACCAACTTCAGAAGTTCGCCAACCAGGGACTTCCCTGGTGGCACAGTGGTTAAGAATCCGCCTGCCAACACAGGGGACACGGGTTCGAGCCCTGGTCCGGGAAGATCCCACATGCCGCGGAGCAACCAAGCCTGTGCGTCACAACTACTGAGGCTGCGCTCTAGAGCCCGAGAGCCACAACTACTGAGCCCGCATGCTATAACTACTGAAGCCTGTGCACCTAGAGCCCCTGCTCCACAACAAGAGAAGCCCCTGCTCGCTGCAACGAGAGAAAGCCGGCGCACAGCAATGAAGACCCAACGTGGCCAAAAATAAATAAATAAATTAATTAATTAAAAAAATAAAGTTCACCAACTAGAAGGGAAGCTAAATATACACAGACATAGTTCAGAAATACTCACCTCTGGAACAGCTTTGTACATTGAGAGGCTTCTGACATTTGTTCATATCTTAGAATCTTTAGGTGTTTGACCTCCTTGTTCACCAAAATTATATCAGTAGATACAGTTCAAAAGGAAGGATGAATTACAGCTAAACAGAAGATGCTTTGCTTTCCACAGCAGTGTCTAAATGACCCTTTAGTAATTTGAGCAACCTTGGACCCAAGTCCCAAGTCTGTACTCCCATCCAGCCGAATGGTTATTCACTGCTCAATTTCTGCAGCTGGAAAAGAGGTGTGTCCCACTGGCAATCTCTCCAGCTTCATGAGATCTCCATGGAAGCTGTCTTTGAAGTCAGACAGACCTGAATTCTAGTCTGTTCTGCTTCATGACCTTGAGTAAATCCCTGAACCTCTTTAAACAAAGCCTCAGTTTGCTCCTCTATAAAATGGGACAATAACAGTACTGTTAGGTAACAAATTCCTGCTTAAATGTATGGCACAGAGGAAGACCTACACAGATGTTGGCGAGTATTCAGATTTTCTGTAGGTTTGGGTGGGAAGAACACCATCTATCAATTTGCTTTCAGTGAGGGAGGAAGAACTGTGTCCTTGAGACCCTTGGGGCTACCCTCGACATGGCGCCAGACAGGGCATGCGCTAACTAAATGTTTGCTCAGTGAAGCAGAGGGTAGGATAGGCTTCAGGTTTATCCCCCCGAATGTATTATTTTAGAAAGTCAGTTATAAATTACTGTTAAAATAGACAGTATATAGGCAGCTCACAAATTACTGTTAAAATAGACATCTCCCGAGGTGGCTAACAAAGGAAATTTCAAGTCTTAGATTCTAGGTACTGAGGAAATATTCTACTAAAGGAATACTTTCCAAATTTGGGACTGTGGCCACTCCCACCCCCAAGAAAATAAACAGTTATTGATTCAGGCAGGTGACATTAGCAGATGCAAAGCACATTGGGAAGGACCAGTAGTGAGTGAGTGAGATTTTAGTGTCATTTGCGGGCCCTAGAAATGGGAACCCATCTCTAAATCTAGAGAGTGAGGGGTTGGCACACTTTTTCTGTAAAGGGCCAGACAGTAAACATATAGGCTTTGCAGATCTTTCAGAGCTGTAGTGTGAAGCAGCCACTTGTAAGCAAATGAATGGGCTGGGTTCCAATAAAACTTTACTTACAAAACCAGATGGTGGCAGGATTCGGTCTCTCCGTGGGCCATAGTTTGCTGCTTTCTGGTATAAGGGACTGAAAATGTGATGAGTCAATATTCAGCATTTTATTTTGTAATCAACTTTTAGGTAGGTCACATAGTCCCTAAATAAGGCATCTCTCATTTCTGATTTCTTTCTGATTAACAGTTCATTGAACTAAGATGCATGAAAATTTTAAGGGATGTGGGAAAAGGATCAGAGACTCTGAGCCTGGGGACCAAACTTAAGGGCCAGACATGCATGAAGAACAGGCAGTGATAAGATAATAAGGGTGGGATCCATGGGTTGGGAGCTAAAGAAAGAACACACACTCTGTTCCAGCTGACCATTGCCATAGAGAATTTGGGCCAAGTGATCCAGATATTCCAATTTTTCAAGAAGCCAGAAACCTGATAAAATCTCCAGATTTTTAAATACATATTGGCTTACTAGTTTTAAAAACACTGTGCCACCCTACCAAAACATGTGTCTGGCTGAAATGTAGCATGCAGAATGATAGTTTGTGATCTTAGCTTTCAGCCCACAGATCACCTCTGGAATATTGTGAGTTGCTTTGAAATGGGGCTGGAGGTTTTTACAAAGCTAGTCTGAATTTTACAAAAACTGATCAGATTTATGCCCACTTCCTTAAAGTTGCCCTTCTATTTCAAAACTGTCTACCCCAAAGTAGCACCACAAAGCTCTGCCCAATCATATGTGCAAGGTATGCCAAACATGCCCAGTGAAATTCTGACTATAGAATGTCATGAGAATTTGAACAGCCTAAAGGAAAGGGCAAGATGTGGCAGCTTGTTCATTACTGAAGATTTATGGACGACCAACCTAGAAAATTCAGAGAGAAATCAGTCCACGTTGGGTCTGAAATTGTCCAGGTCTGTTTGAATATGCTAAATCCTCCCTTATCTCGTCCCTGCTCTTGTGTTGGCAGATTTAGTTCTATGATTCAATAGAAACCATTCTCTTTTCCTAATATTAAAATCTCATTTTGCTCTAAACTCTAAAAATTTGAGACTTTTTTTTTTGAGTTGGATTTCAACAGAAATTACCTTTTCATCACTTGCAAGTTTAATTCCCTAGTTTTAATGAACTCCTTAAAAATAAATTGGATAGATTAGATAAAACTTGTTTTGATTTGACAATCTTGAACTGCATTATTGTGGAAATATTTGGGGTGCTAGTTGTAATTTGAATGTCCCTGTCCTAATCCCGTGAGAATTAATCTATTTGGGATTCATCTGTCCTGAAGTCATCTGAAAATTCTTTTGTGGAATAAAACATGCTAGAAGTTTTTGGAGGCTTTTAAACCCAACCTCTATTTTTCTTTTCTCTTTTTTAACAGCCATTCTCCCAGAAATAGTCTATTTGTGCCTGACAAAATGTATCCAATCCTGACCTTGAAAAGGTTCCACTCCTATTTGTAACTCAGTGACCCTGAGGCCCAAATTGGTACTGAACTTTCTGAAAAAACACTCTTGGTTGTTTAATAAGAACTTATTGGTAATTAGCACTCTAGCCTGGGCCTACATTTTGGATTGTCAAAATAAAAATAAAAATCAAGTGGCATCTATTGATCTGGAAAAAACAAAACCGGTTATACACATTTAGCTCTGCATTTTAGAAATTCTTAAGTGAATCCTGTTTTAGCGTTTAGGTGCAACGGAATGAAATGATCCCATGAAATCCTTGTGTCCATAAGGTGTCTTGAAGTTTGATTGGATATTAACTAAAAGATCATTTTGTTTCTCTTTTATAGCAGGAGATGCAATGTGTTCATTTTATAACTTCTCCGCTGTTTGGAATAAATCACCAAGGACAGATGCTCCTCACATTTCGGTTCAATAAAATTCTTTGCAGAGTCTGAACAGATACATGGCTAGTTGCTTTAGGTCTCTGTCCAGGCGTTATTTGTTTGGAAAATCAAATTCACTGAACAAAATAGAGTTACACTAAGGACATGGAAATTAATATTTTGTTTGCTGTCTTATGTGTTTGTTGTAATATTTTTGGCAGGGATGTGCCTATAGGACTTTACCTTCAGTTTCATAAATTTCACCTTCATGAATATAAAAGACCACCTTCTTATCTTTTTCTTCTAAAACAGCACAGTTAATCTGACTTCCTGCTGTTAGATCTTCTAGTAATACCCTTTTAAATGTTCTCAGCGGAAAAATTTGCCAGTGCTCTTGAAGAAGTACTAAAATTCCATGTTCAGCCTTCTCTGTGGCAGCAAATGGGTTTTCAACAAGCAAAACCGAGGCGTTGATTTTAGATGAATATGTGTGTGCTGTGAAACTGTTGGAGAGTTTTGGACATCTTTCATGTGCTGTGTGGTGCTATTCTTGAATTTTAAAAAGAATCAAGAAGACATCATCTCTTGACTTGCCAATATTCCATTTTTTTTTTTTTTTTTAGAGGAGGAGAGATTTGAGCTTCAAGGGTTGTCACTGTACATCTTCAGTTGATATTTTCTCGAAGAAGTTTCATAAGGTTTTAATTTGTTCATCCAAGAGGGGGTGTGATTAAGAGTTGAGGCTTTCCATAACGGTGTGTAAGGTAAAAACGTGTGTTTTACCAAACATTCATAACTGCATGTCCCTGCATTTGACAAAGCTTCCCGAGTCTCCTGAGAAAACATTAAGCGTATTTGTTGTGTGTGTGTGTGTATGTGTCTGTGAAAGAGTTAAGGAGATACATAAACGTTGAGTATAGAGATCAACCCACGGCTAGAATGATGTGCGGGCGATCATCATTCCCACAGGGCCATAGAACATGCTTGCTAACCTGTCGTGGTAGTTTTCCTTGAAAACGAATCAAGGAAATCCAGGGTGAATAATAACCATTTGGTAGGGCTAATGTTCTGCCACCATCTGACGGGACAGGAAAAATGGGAAGCAAGGCAGGCGTGTGTCTCTAACCGCCACCAGTGAATTTTGCTTGCCGTTTGTTTATTAACAACCATGTCAGTGTTAGATTTACCCCCGAGCTTCCTCTCTTTCAAGGATCTGTCTCTCACCCTGGAATTAAAAGAGCATTTTTTACGGGCATACACCTTTGTTTTGAGAAAGGGCTCAGTGGCTGTCAGGCATTTTAGGGTTAGCTGTGTTTTCTTCTTTTTTCCCCACCCTGAATTAGGTTCCCCAACTGCAGAGAGAGAAACCTTTTCCGTACGCAAATCCTGAAGTTTATAGTGAGTAGATGATAGGAAATAAAAATGATGCCCTTTTATTTAAAGATCGCCTTCGTGTTGAACCGGCTTTTTACCGCCGTTAAATATTTGCTTTCTGGGAGCATTTGTATATATTTTCTTCGCTCTTAACTACCATTTCTGCTCGGTTTTGTATCTGCTAGCCCCAGCATTTACAACCTACGAAAACCTCATAAATCCACTTCGTTTTTCTAATAAGACATGAAAGTCCTTAATTGGCCTTAATGAAATGCACTTAAAGGGCAATAAACGTGTTTAAGCCCCTCTTTCAGGGTGAGCCTCGCTACTCTCGCTCTACTCTGTTTTAGCCTTTCTGGTAATTAATCATTTATTCATATGTGACGAATCAGTAACAAGATCAAGCAACTACTGCACAACTGCATGATAATAAGCTGCTCATATATGTGTCAAGATTTTAGCAATCCTTTTCAAAGCCTAATTTAAAGTCATTTTACAACTAACCAGACTGCTTCTCTGAAGCATTTTCCCCCCAGTATCTTTCCTACATATTTTCATTTGGTTGCCATCTTTTTATTTTGTTTATAGAACCCAGTCCGCCTTAAATCCACTTATGGCACCAGCGTGAATTTCAGCAATGCAAACATTTACCATTGTTTTTCAGTCTGCTTGGAATTCTCTCTTTGATCCAAACGGGCGGCGGTGGGGGAGAAGCGAAAGTAAAAGAAGGACCGCATTTATAAATAGAAGACCCAAGAGTCCCTGCCATTTTTAGTACGTATTTAAATCTTAAATCTGCAGTGATTTATGGAGATGTGTTAATCATTTGCCTGTACCTCAGCACTCTGAGAATTCCAGCAATATCCAGGCCACAAATACGCCAACAGAGGGGTGCTTTTTCTGCAAAGGAATTCTACCTTTCCTTTTTTTTTTTTTTTTTTTTAATTGAGATATATAATCGATATATCCCTCACCACAAAAGAGGAATTCTTGACTTTCCACGCAAGCGGACAGATCGAATATCTGAATGCCTGTTTGTGTGTTCCCAAAGAGGGGATTGGATTTTCCTGGCTGTGTGTGCGTGGCGTGTCCTCACCTGTAAGCCTAGCTGAAGGCATGTGAGGGAAGATTTGGACCTGCCCAATTATGGCAAACAGAGTTGCTCTGCACTTATGAAATGCATCTTGAGTTGATCCTAACGTATGATTGAACATACATTAGGACTATAGCATCAGCGTTAGTCCAGGCAAGTTTGTTCAGTCCAAGGAAACCAAGGTAATTATAGAGAAGAGTCAAAAGTCCTTCTCCAGCATATGTTAACATGTGTAGATCACTTGAGGTTTAATCATTCAGAAGTTTTTAATATGTGCCTATAAATAGCAGGTGACAAGACCAGATATATATTTTTATATTTATATATACTTACATATATAATTTTAAATAAGAAGAGACCCTGACAAATTCAGTAGAGATGGCACCGTAGGTAAAAACTTGCCGTCTAAATTACTTTGACATCTCAATTTTTACCTTCTTCTATTAATATTAGAATGAAGCTTTAAATATGTGAGTCCCTGCCCCAGATGCACTTAAACCTTATTAATTCAAATGTGAGGTAAAAAAAGGTGAATCCGAATTGGTAACAAAGCTGCACAGTATAATTTTTGAAAAGAAATGTCATTTTATTACTTTTAAGTACCAAAAAAAAAAAGGTTACTCCAGTATCACCGGGCAGGGGGAGCTATGGCCAGATTCACTTTTACGTCTGGAAAATGAGCACATGTGACAGCACATTAATTGTCTGTTGGTAGTGAATGTTCTGAAGCATGTCACAATTGTTCTCTTGTAAACCTTAAAAATCCCCCTCAGTTCAAGTGTAGATAGGCTCCTTTAAAGTAGAAATTTTATCTTTTTCTTGTGTAGCCAATAGAACTCAACATAGTGGATTTGATACATAACTATTTACCTTGACTCAACTACAGTTTTTTAATCTTAGACCCGCCCAAAAGTAAATTTTGTTCGAACTTTCTCGCAATCATACGTTCCTGAATAGGAGGCACAAAATTAGTGAGATCTAATCAAAACATCATTCACATTGCAGTCTACATGAATGGCTCCCCCTGGAGTTGTGCAGTGCACAATTCGTGCATCCACACATTGATGTTCTGGTTGTCTGCTTTGTCGATATACACTTGGCCTTGATAAAGATATATCTCTGATTTTGGTTGAAACCTTATGTTTCCTTCATTTTCAGATGGTGTCTATTCTTTATCAGGTACCTCTAAATGAGGTCCCTAAATGTAGCAAAAAGTGTTTTCATGTGTTAATTTTTATATTACAAAGTTGATTGCTCTAATATTTTCTGCAATTTCACACATGCTCTATAGACTATTTATCTAACTCTAAATCACTCTATGGGTGAAATGTGAATTGTATCCCCATTCTATTTTGTCTTTTATGTTTTGTGACAAAATAAGGTTACTTTCCTTCAAATTATGGCAAAGTTCCTTAAGCCAAATAGCTTCTACAAAAAAAAAGTAAAGTGATGAGACTTGAGTAAAATAAAAAAATTTTTAAAAAGCCTGGTTACCCAAGCTCCACTAATCAGCTGATTTAAATAATTTTAGGGAGAAAAATACATAATCTTCGAATATAAAAGCTGAATTTTTTACTGGGCTTGAGATTTGAAGATGGAGTGCTACAGCCTAAGCCCTCTGACTGGCATCTCCCCTGAATTTTGCAGGAAATAATCACAATGTATAAAAAGAATCACAACGTGTAAAAATAATTGCAATAAGATGATAATTTAGCAGCAAAAGGAAAATTCCAGATCCCGTTTAATCAGTTAAAGTGTCTCTCTGGTTCTTCTGATTTGTTGTTCATTTATGCTGGGCAGCTGGACAATAGGATTTTGCACGGGCCACAAACAATGAAATAAAACAGCAAGATATACTGTATTTTACTGAAACATACAATAAAGGGCAGCAGGGGTCTAGTCAAAGCCCAGTATTCAAAGACTGTAATTTTTTATCACTACTTTATTTCCTAACCCAAAATGTTTTTTGGGTATAAATATTGGATGACAACAAAACTGCATCACATTTGCTATCATGGAGGTAAGACCTAAACCTACTTTTTATTAGAATTAAATTAATATTGCGTAAGTAGTTTGAGAGTTTCAGCATTTTATTATTATTTATGTTCTAAGTGCTCTGCATAAATAGAATTGTTCCTTGCTTCTTTTTGGTTTTACTACTAATAAAAAGTAATAGGTATCATAACTCAGGGACTATTTGCATTGCCAGGCCTTTTCTGTTTGGTTTTGGTGGCCTGTGCAAGGAGACATACCCTAAACCGGAGTGGAAGAAGCTTTAATAACAAACATAGCAAGCACTTGTATGGAGCAGTAAATGTTTAGGTAAGAGTGGCCAAAACAAAAATAGGCAATTAAGAATTTAGAATTGTTGAACGGGAAGCCAGTCCAGCCAATGACTGCGTTGTGTGAGCAGAAATATATGTGTTGCTTCCCAGATTCCTTCATGTATGTCCGGTAATTGCAGAGTATACATATATTTATAAATAAATATCTTCCCTTAATTACCTGCTGATTTCTCAGAACACTTAAGAAAGAGATGAAAATAGCTTTATTTGTGATGGGAGGAAGGCAATTTTTAGCCACAACAAACACGCTTTCTTATATTTTCTATAAAAAAGACTTTTCAGAATTAGAAGTGACAGAAGATATTTAAGGGAAAATCAGAAAATTGAAAGCATTCCTTTGTGAGAGTCACAGGTTTGTGACATTCTCAAGAAGATTAGGCAAGAATTTGCACTTGGAAATCTGGAAAACGGGGCTAGGGGCTAAGACCACGTTCCTTAAGGGGGCAGATCTAGGGCTATATTTTAACAATGCTTTTATGCCTTAAAACCTGAGCTACTGTTGTTGTCTGAAGCATGTAGCCAGCACACGCAGCCCTTGCAATGCAGTTGACTCTCAGCCTCTTCTCTCCCAAGGAAAGGAATGAAAGCTTTTTTGTTGTCCTAGAGAAATCCTGGTTTTATAGTTAAGAGAGTCAGATGTGTGGGTACAGTGGAAGCCTATGCAACTATTCAAAGGGATGTTCAGGGGGAATTTTTTTCTTTCAGGGGGGATTTTTATTTACGTGGAAAATATTGATTCTAGGATGAGAAGGGGAAAATACAGCCTGAAAAATTATACCCCCAGTGAAATCTCAGAGAGAGCAAACGCATTACAGAAAGACTGAATGAAATATACTGAAATGTTAACACAAATTGCTTCTGGGTGGTGGGATTATGGGTGACTTTTGTTTTTCTGTGTATGTTTCTCTAATTTCTCTAATTTCTGTTTTGAAATTTTCTATAGTATGCATATATTATCTTTACAAAAAGGAACTAATATAAACTGTAAGAAAATAAAGTAATAAAATCAGACTTAAGGATGCATTTTTAATGAATTATGCTCTGTTAAATTTTTACATACATTGGCAGCATCCCTACGAGAGCGCTAACATTATTTTTGCCCATTTTCCAGAGGAGGATACTAAGACTTAGGGGGGGGGCAAGTTCGCACAGCTAGTCAGTAATTAGAATTCAAATCCAGATGGATTTGTTCTAGTGCTCACATCTCTGCCCAACACATCACTCTGCCTTTCAGAGTCACTGGTCCGCATGCACACTTTAGTATAAATACTGGAAGGTATCACTGGTCTGCACACACATTTTAGGTATAAATACTGGAAGGCATACTGGTTCTTCTTTGTTAGAAGAGGCAGCTGTGTGGCCACTTCTCCCACAGTGCTGGAGCCCAGCATCATCTCTTTTGTTTTCAGAAGTGCTGTTACTTTTGGTGATTCTGCTTTTCTCTCTAAATCAAGGGCTGTGTTTTTGATCAAACCAAACCAAAGGAGCAGGGCTTCCCACACTGTCATTCCAGTGCCTTCAGTTGCTTGAGCTCAATTTTTGAGGGTGGATGCGGCCTGTTCCTGAGGGCAGAGTTTTCCCTAAGCTCTTGTGCTAACTTTTTGGGATATCTTTGCATGCTAACACATCCCACTCGACGCTACAATAAATATTAAGCTGGAATCCTTCTAATTCAGACCAGGCTTGTCATTCTTTCTGTAAAACCTGAAAAGTCTCAAACCTAATACCTGCAGAAACAGACCTGTTTTTACTTATGTTACGTATTTTACACACACTTTTATTAACCTTGACTTTCTTTGGAGTAGCCCCTGAAGACGAGGGATTCTAATATAACACATTGTCTGTTAAAATTTTCTGAGATTTTCATTTTGCTTAAGGAAAAATCAGTTTCTTTCTTTCTTTTTTGATGTCCTAGGGTCATTTGAATTAAGCTCAGAGGGCAACTCTGCAATTGGTTCCATCCTGTTAACCATTTGTGGGAGTGTTTGAATGCTATGCTTCTGACAAGCCAGGCTTGATTTGCACAGTTGTCACTACGCTGAACTTGCGACCCTCAGTGACAATGCAAAGTGATTAACATAAATGATGAGCCACGTAATGCAGAAGGATGGACTATTGGAGATAAAGTTTTGTTGGGCTAGATTGGTCTAGGGAAAGATGGCGCCATTGACCATCGTTTGTCCTGGAAGCTTGCATAAGCCTTAATGTTACTTTTGCTGTGCAGAATTTAGATAGCAAGTTTGGCACTTTAAAAACATGGCCCCAAATGTTTTGCTATTTCTCCTATTGAGAGGGGGTCTACGTCCCCTCCCACCGAGTCTGGGTGGACTTGTAAGTTCTTCCACCAACGTTGGATTGTAAAGACTAGGTAAGAAAGGCCACACCTTTCCTGTGGTTCTCCTACAGTGTTCCCTCTCTGGATGATCCTTCTTGCAACCCCGACCTCATGCTGTAAGCCCAAGCCTATGAAGATGCTCCAGACAACGATCTCAGTGGAGCCCAGCTTTTAAGTCATCCCTGTTCAGGTGTAGGCATGTGAGAGAGAAGCAGCTTTTAGATGATTCCAGCCCTCAGCAGTTCAAGGCTACTCAGACAAGCCCTTCCCACTGAGCACCGTCCAAGCCCCAACAGCATTAGTGAGCATAATAAACTAGTTGTTGTTTTACACCATTAGGTTTGGAGTGGTTTGTTACACCACATGGAGAACCAGAATAGCAAGCTTTAAACATTTTTCTCCCATTCTTAATTAGTTGTTCAAATACTGTCTTACTTGCTCTTATCTTCTTTACTATGAACTAAGAAGCCTTAAGGAATGTCAGAGGCACGGCAATAAAAAAGTGAAGATGATTAAGAGATTCCTAGGCACAGGGTGGGGGGCTGAGGAAGAGCGTGTGGCATCCCCACAGATGCTGGTACATATCTCCTGGCTTTCATGGTGTGTGAAAATAATCACAAATATGGGGACTTTGGAAAGAAATTTTAGATGCATTGAATGCCACTGAATTGTTACAAAGATCTTACAAAGTGAGTATTATTATTATCGTTTTCATCCTTATCTTACAGATTAAGAAACTGGGGTTCTCAGGGGTTAACTAGATGGTCCAAAGACGCACAGCAACTTGGAGGGCAGAGGGAACCAGAGCTCATGTCCCCCTGCCTCTCATCCCTCGCCCTGCCTGGCGCCAGCTGCTGGACAAGAAGGGAACTCTTGTCCCACTGTGGCAGCTGGTCTTGCTTCATAGAGCTCCGAGCTCCAACCTCTGTAGGAAGCTGGAGGGGCCCTCTTTGCTGAACAGGTAAAAACAGCAGCCCTACAGGTCTCTCCTCAGGGATGGAGAGTGAAGGAGAGAAATACTGGCTGAGCTTTCATTTCTCTGGGAAGAGCACACAAAGGCCTTTGAAGATTCTTAGTGCAGACCTCATTCCTTGGTCCACCGTGTTTCATTTCTAGAAGTCTGACTTTTTAAATATCTTCCGTGTCTCTGCTTCACATGTTCAGTCTTTCCTCTAGCTTCTGAAACATCTGGAGTGCAGTTGTACTATCTGCTTTAATGTCCTTGTCTACTAATTCTATCATGTGTGTCATTCTGGGTCAGTTTCAGTTGACCCAGATGGGTTGCATTTTCTGCTTCTTTCTGTGTTAGGTAATTTTTAATTTGATGCCAGCCATTGTGAATATTACCTTGTTGGGTGCTGGATAGTTTTGTTATTACTGTATTTCTGAGCTTTGTTCTGAGACATGGTTAAGGTACTTAGAGGCAGTTTTAACCTCCTGACTATGGCTCTTAAGCTTTGTTAGGTGAGACCAGAGCTGTGTTTCATGTAGGATGAATTTTTTGCTGCTACTGGGCACTATTTCCTCTAAAGTCTTCACACACATGCAATGGTTAGTCCTTGACGGAATACGTGAGGGACCCTCTGCCCGTCCGTGGAGTTTTCTCTGTGGGCAGAGCACTTCTTTCCGATTACCTGCCTTGTAAATTCTAGCTGCCCTGGCTTCCCATTCCCAGCTTTGTCTCCTCAACTCGGGCAGACCACTGGGCTCTGCCTGGAGTTCCCCTCCCCGTACCACAGCTTCCAAACTTTCTCCAGGCAGTAATCTAGGCAACTGTAAGGCTCACTTCATTTGTTTTTTGTCTCTCAGTGCTCACTGCCCTTTGTTGACTGATGTCCAATGTCTCCAGAGCTGTGTTTCATATGTTTTCAGTTACTTTAAGTAGGAAGGTAACCAGAAGTTGTGTCTCAAAGACCCAGGATGAGTCTTTCAATCATCAATAGATGATTGAAATTGGGGACTTCCCTGGTGGCGCAGTGGTTAAGAATCCACCTGCCAATGCAGGGGACATGGCTTCAAGCCCTGGTCTCGGAAGATCCCACATGCCGCGGAGCAACTAAGCCCATGTGCCACGACTGCTGAGCCTGTGCTCTAGAGCCCACGAGCCACAACTACTGAGCCCACGTGCCACAACTACTGAAGCCCACACACCTAGAGCCTGTGCTCTGCAACAAGAGGAGCCACTGCAAGGAGAAGCCCGTGCACTGCAACGAAGACCCAACGCAGCCAAAAATAAAGAAAGAAAGAAAGAAAGAATAAATGTGTGCCTTTATGTATTAAAAAAAAATAGATGATTGAAATTGGACCATTATTTAGACACCAGTCTTGTGTAACTGTTTTCTTTCTCCATTGAATGGGATCAACTTGTAGGTCCTTTAAGTACTTTGGTCACCAAAAGCCCTCTTGGATGTTATTTGAGGTGAATTCACCCACTTTCCAACACTGAGTTTACAGTTCGAGTGTGTTATACACTTCATGGATAAAACACAAATGCTTTTTGTTTTGTTTTTTTTTGTTTGCTTGTTTTTGGCCGTACTGCGAGGCTTGTGGGATCTTTGTTCCCCGACCAGGGATAGAACCTGCTCCCTTGGCAGTGAAAGTGTAGAGTCCTAACCACTGGACTGCCAGGGAATTCCCCACAAATGCTAATTCATACCTTCAGTAGGAAAAAAACATTCATTTTTCTTTCTTTATACTTCACTTGCGGTGTTTGGATTTTTATTTCTGGTGCCTTATAACCTATTGAGTATTTGTTATGTGTATTCTTTGTACGCACTGCTTTTTAAGTTATACTGCTGGCTGATTTAAAATCTTGTACTGGAGGCACTACTTACACAATTAGACGTCTCTCTTGTCCCTGTGTTACCATCAGTCACCCTTCCTATGAACTTCCATGGACTCCTCCTACCCCTCTGACTTAGCCACTTTCATTGCAGGAATGATGCTCACTTACAGGGTGACAGTTCCTGGGAGCTCCAGAGGAGGAAAACTGACCCTTCTGGAATCTGGAATCTCATCCCAGGGCCCCCCATCAATTACACCACCTCCTGCCATGTATCAGTTGGTCTCAGATTGGATTCCCCAGAAACATACTCTGAGATGGAGGTTTGGGCACAGAAAAATTTGGGGGTGGGGTGGGAAATGCCCTTGAGATCAATTCCTGTGAGACAGGGAAGGAAACAGGACTGGACAGAGGGAGAAGCTGGGACGCCATCTATTAGCCCTAGGCCTCAGCCCATCCCATGGGGAGCTCTGGAGCAGCAAGGCCTCTTCAGAGTTGCCCTGAATTGAGGGAAGAGGGGCTGGGTCTTTGAATGTCCCTTACCTGCTAGTCCTTGGGTGCAGGCTGCCCCTGAGAAGGGAGTATGATCGTGGTGAGACTGCTAAGGGCAGTTCCCAGGGAGGGGCTCAGATGAGAATCATCAGCCTCTAGCATTTCCAGAAACCGGAGGCACGAGTGCTTCAAACAGGAAGCCACCTGTTGGGTTTTGGAGTCTTGGGTAGCAGTTTCAACTATTAGCTCTGAGAACCTGGGCAAAATCATCTGTTCACTTGTTCATTCAAACCAGTATTTCTGAAATGCCTACCTTGTGTTTTAAGCTCTGGGGATAAAGAGGTGAGGGGGTCAGGTTCAAACAAAACCCCAGCTCTATGGGACCTACCATCTTTTTAGAGGAGACAGATAATAAATAAGAAAAAATAACAATAAAATTGTAATATAAAATAAATATAAATTAATATCAGTAACATAAAATAATATAAAGTGCTTCTCAAACTTTAATAGGAAACAAATCATCTGGGGATCTTGTTCAAATGCAGATTATGATTCAGTGGGTCTCGGGCAGGGCCAAGATGCTGCATTTCTAAAAATTCCCAGTTGATACTGGTGCTGTGGGTCCATGGACCACACTTTGAGTAGTGACATAAACAGGGTGAACTAGGAGGGTCAAGTGGTGGGAAAGGGAAGCTATTTTGGATAGAGCAGTTTGTGTAAGGAGGGGATATTTGAATTGAGACCCAAAGAAAGTGATACTATTCATCTAAGTCCTAGCTTCCTCAGCTATAAAGTGGGAAAAAACCCAACCAAATCTGGTACATAGTAGGTACTCAATAAACATGAACTATTATTGGAGTTGTTGCTGGCTCACCTAGGCCCATCATGATTGTCCTGCCCCCCTCCTACCTCACTACCTTTCATCTTTTACTCCTGCTAATGGCTGCCATGTTCTCACCATATTTTCTATTTTAAATTCCCAAGAATAGGAACCGGATTGGCTCGACTTTGTGCGGGCCGACTGCTTTGGGACCAGCCACTTCCTAAGCTGCTGATTGGCTAGCCTGCTGATTGGCCAGCCTGCTGATTGACCAGCCTTGGCTCTGCTGCCCTTCACTGGCCAGTCAGCTACAACTGGAGGATCGTGGGGTTGAACGGAATGAAAACGGCTCCTAAAGGCTTCTCCCTCAGCAAAGGCTCCAGGCAGGCACAAAGGCCAGTGTTTAGTGCCTGCATCCCGTTAGGTACCTGTTGCATCTTAGGAGGGCTAAGCTGTTTGTGCAGTTATTTCTTCTAATGGATTGTGAGTTCTTTGAAGGTAGGCATCTGCTTCATGGACTCCTGGCAGAGCGTTGGAAGAGTGGGAACTTAACGATATTACGCGGGTTAATTTAGCAATATTATGGAGGTGCCTTGGGGGCTCACGTGCTCTGAGGAAGGTTTGGAGGAAGAGGCAGCAGGCAGAGAAGAAATTTGAAAGACAAGGAGAATTTCAATAGATGGAGAGAAGCAGGATGCTTTACAGAGAGGGGCCCTTGCATAAGCAAAAGTTGGATGGACGAAAAGACCAACATTTTAGGGAAGGTCACAAACAGTATCTTGGCTTGTTCAAAGGCTAACCTAAATTTGAGCAATATTTTTCCCTGAGGCAGTTACGAATTGGCATTTTATTTAGTCTTCCTGTGTAAGTCCTGGGTACCTTAATTTTGTGCACACACACACATACACACATGCACATAACATAATAAAAACAAAACATTCCCTGAAAACTTATTCCACTCATGCATTTACTTCGCTAGCTGCCCAGGTGTAGAAGTAATTTACCAAGAGTATATATCAAGAGTAATATACCAAGAGCAAACGTACCAAGAGTAATAAAAACATACTAAGAGGCAGCTTGCACAGAGGATGGTTTTTTTGCAAGGGTTCACAGATCTTATTTTAAGGTTGAAGCCCCCCAGGTGTCTTTCCTCCTTTTTTCAACTGACAGTTGTGGTTGTGCAAGGAGCACGGCTGGCCCTGGGGAACCGCCAGCCAGGCTCAAACTAACAGCCACTTGTGGCTGTGGACTTCCTCTTGGCTCTGCCCCGAGGCAGCAGTTAGCGTTGGGGAGTTTGAGGGTTGCACGCTGGGGTCAGACTTTGAGTGGTGCTAATTCTGACTCCAGTTCCCCCATTTTCATTTCTGTTGTGACAATTTTAGCTTCCCCGTAGGACGTGAATACTGCCCCGAAAGAATTTTGGAGGGGACAGCCCTTCCAAACGGGACACCGTCTAACTTTTCAATGAGTATGACTTCTGATTGGTAGGGATGCCACTGTTTCAGTCCTTAGGATGTGGTGGAGGTTTCCTTCTCCCCTAGCTATCAAGAAAAGTTCTGCTTCAGTGAATGATACAAATGAGAGTTAGGGGGACATGTTTAACCTGTTCAAGGTCCCTCCACACTGAAAACCTCTCTAACTAATCTCCCTCCTGCTAGTCTTTGACCGTAAAATCCTTGCTGCATACCACAGCCAGGTGGATTCCAATACTTTCAGCCTCTCCTTACCCAAATCTCTATGGTTCCTTTTACCTCTAGGATCAAGTCTCTTTTCCCTTTGCTTAAATTTCATTTTGCTCTCCCCAATCTGGTTCCAAACTCTTTCCACCCTTGCACGTT
Source organism: Balaenoptera physalus (assembly GCF_965194825.1). Classification (NCBI taxonomy): domain Eukaryota; kingdom Metazoa; phylum Chordata; class Mammalia; order Artiodactyla; family Balaenopteridae; genus Balaenoptera; species Balaenoptera physalus. The sequence continues at coordinate 8,825,879 of NC_138891.1, read as the reverse complement.
GTTTTCTGGACACAAAGTCTGAAATCTAGTGGGACTGGTGAACTCACCTTCCCTGTGTCCTCCAGTTCCGGTCTACAGGTCTTTCCCTACTTAGTGCCTGTGCCGGCCATGAATTCTCATTTCCTCTCTCGAAATTCACCAGTTCTCCCTGTCTAGCCCCGCCACTGGGAGCCTCCAGGATGGCTATGCTTCCAAAGCATCTCTCTGGACCCTTCTTCACTGAATGTTAATCTCGTCTCTATTATTTGTCACCTTTTGATGTGCCTAGACTCATATCCTCAACTAAGACTATACAGTCCTAGAGGGCATGGATATTTCACCTGCAGCACAAAGCTCTGGAGCTTAATGAATTACTAGCAGCTTGGAATGCTGTTACTTACAAGTCAATTTCATTGCAAGCAGACCTTGAATATCTCAGGCTTGAACATTCTGATAATACCAGCACCAAGTGTACTTGAAGTTAACAAGCTGGCACATCAGGAAACATTTCTCCTTGACTGATTTTTCCTGCATAGTCAGTGCAGTGTAGTGGGAAGGCCTCTCAGGGGGAGTTGAGAGATTGGGTGCTAAACTCACCTCTGTTGGAAACTAGCTAAGGTGCCTCTCGTGTGTGAACCTGCTTCCCTGGCGCTCAGTTTCTTTAAGCTGTGCGTTTCGGAGGATATCATAATTCCACCTTGAATTAATGAAGAAAGGGCAAGGCTGGGGCCGGGGGGCACTTTTCTGAAAATGTGGTCCAAGTTTACACTTCTGCCCCTTTTTTCCTCTATTTGTCTTCTCTAGGTAGGAGAGCCTCCTCACTTTCTCTCTCTCTTTTTTCCCTTTAAGTGTCAGTAAATCTGATAACGATCTCTCTTTCCTTTCATTCCTTCCCTTCTAACCACACTTTGGCTTGTTCTCCTTAGATAAACATTTCTCATGCGGTGAGTGCTATACATGCAAGCTCCCGCTTACTTTGCTCTCAGAATCTTTTGTTAAAAAAAAAAAAGGAAGAAAGAAATGAACTCTCAGCCTCGAGATACATCTTTCTTGTAATTTAACATTGCATTTCCACTCAAGAGTGCCAAGTCTTTAAAAAGCATGACCTCATTCATCTCTCATCCCCCATCAGCTCCTGGGTCTTCTGGAGGTGGAGGTGCAAGGGGAATGCCCATTGTGCCACCCCATTTTACAGAGTGAGAAATCAAGACCCAGAGCCCACAGCAATTTGCCTGAGGGAGGTCTGTGAGTCCTTGGCTAGTAGGGGAGCAGGATGTGGGGTTCCTGGTTTCCAGCCACTTCTCTAGCCATGGGCCTGGGGGCAAATTTGAGTAGAATCTTAAAGAGGCAGATTGATTTCGATGCAGCCAAGAAAGGGTGCCGCCCTGGGGTTCAAGGAGGTGATGAGTGAGAGCAATGATATGCTCTGACTGCAGACAGGTGAAGGTAAAGGGACTCACCCAGAGACTCTTCCAGAATGAAAAGAGAAAGCTCCACTGAGGCAAGACCAACGGGGAGATAAAAAAGGATACGGATCACTTTGAACTTTATTTATTGGTGTCCAGTCCTAAACACCAAGATGTATTTACTCCTTTCAGATCTCCCAACTTTGCCTTGAGACCTGACCGGAGAGATTTATCGTGAAGCTAATGAAGCTCAAGGGCCTTTCACTTGCACAGGTGCCTTCCAAGACCTGGGAGCGCCCTAGCAATGACTTCACATGGCTGTATCTTTTTGTGAAAGTTGCCAAAGTAAGATAGTCTTTTTCTTAGAGCCCCCCCAAATTGTACAAGCTTTAGGACTCAAAAAATCTAAATCTGCCCCTGGACCTGAGCCCCCACTGACACAATATCCATAGCTTTTGTGGCCCCAAGAAACCATTCCTCTTCCTAAATGGATCTGTGCTCCCTTAAACTGCTGACTACATTTGTGCCTGCTCTGTGTTTACCGAGCAATTGCAATTCTTGTTCTTCAGGACGGAAGCTAGCCTCCTTTGAGCACTTCTTATGTAACCAATGCTTTCATAAACACCATCAAAGTCCAGACTCACCACATCTTACTTTTTCAAGGTGGGGAAACAGGTTTGGGGAGGTCTGGTAACTCGGTGAAAATCCCAGGACTTGAACGTGGCACAGCCCCCTGGGAACTCATCCTTTTTGCATAAGCAGGGGTATGGGGAAGGAAGAAAGAGGATTCTGGTCTAACGGGAAAGTTCTTTCCTTCTTTGCTCGAGTCGCTCGTCTTTGTTTTCCTTTCCCGATCCCTTTCTCTCTTCTTTCTGTGATGGCGATCAATGCGTGTTTACGGGTTCTGTGTTTTCTGCAAGGCTTTGGGATAGGCACCCAAAAAGGAAAAGGCAGTTCCTTGTAATTTAAAAGAGGGAGCAAATTAACTACTCAAGTTTGAACATCGGACAGTAGAGAGATACACAGTGCTGATGGGTGTGGGACACAGCTGGCGGTTGAGGCGAGAGGAAAAAGGTGAGAGGAGCCTCAGAGGAGATTTCGGTAAGCTGAAGGCGACCGAGAAAGGTATACACGGAACCTGTGACAAGAGCCCAAAGGAGAGGCAGAAAAAAGTACACAAAAGAAGCATTGTCCTTGCACCTGGGCAAGGGAGCGGGGTGGTACCACACCGAGTCCTGTGCTTTCTCAGAGCTGTGAGTCTCGACTCTGGCATGGGTCAAAAGCAAGGAGGCTGCTTCAGGCTCAGGGTCTTGGGCTCCGTCCGCTGAGTTCCTGACTCAGTACTCTTGTTCCAGGTGCTTCAAATGTTAGAGGTGGGCCTGCAGATAAGAAAAAGCCATACTGTATTACTTTTGTTGTTGTTGTTGTTGGCAGTAATGGGATTTTTTTGGGGGGGGTGGTTTTTTTTGTTTTTTAATTATTTATTTTATTTATTTATTTTTGGCTGCGTTGGGTCTTTGTTGTGGTGTGCGGGCTTCTCACTGCGGGTGGCTTCTCTTGTTGCAGAGCACGGGCTCCAGGCACCCGGGCTTCAGTAGTTGTGGCTTGCGGACTCTAGAGCGCAGGCTCAGTAGTTGTGGCGCACGGGCTTAGTTGCTCCACGGCATGCGGGATCTTCCCAGACCGGGGCTCGAACCCGTGTTCCCTGCATTGGCAGGAGGATTCTTAGCCACTGGGCCAACAGGGAAGCCCTGCATTACTTTTATAAAAGAAAAAAGGGAGTCCTTTTTTTTTTCTCTCTCTCTCCACCTTGTTATAAACACATAAATTCTTTCCTGGAGTGGGTGACTCCCTGAGATGTAGGGCTGCTTCCGCTGGAGACCGCATGCACAGGGAGCCTGGCAGCGTGCCAACCCGCGGTTGGAGCTGGCTACATGAGTTCTTGTTTTTGTCTCTTCTCTTCCCCTTCCAAAGCCAATGACTGCACAAACTGCTGGTATCAGCCAAGCATGGCCCACGGCTCCTTGCAGAAATACTCAGAACATGCAAAGCCTCTGAGATCATGAGGCACGACATTCTGAGTGCTGTGGGGTAAGAGGTTGGGTATAGCATCTTAGGGTCTATTTCAAATCTTATCACAACTGGGGCTTCCAACAGGTGGCTGTGGGCTTGTCCAATAGAAAGGTTTCAAACAGAAGAAGAATTTTTATTTTTTTAATTTTTTAATTTTTAAAATTTTTATTGGAGTATAGCTGCTTTACAATACTGTATTAGTTTATACTGTGCAACAAAGTGAATCAGCTATACATATACATACATCCCCTCGTTTTTGGATTTCCTTCTCATTAGGTCACCAAAGAGCACTGAGTAGAGTTCCATGTGCTATACAGCAGGTTTTCATTAGTTATCTATTTTATACATGGTATCAATAGTGTATATATGTCAATCCCCATCTCCCAATTCATTCCCCCACCCCCACCCCCTTGGTATGCATGTTTGTTTTCTACACCTGTATCTCTATTTCTGCTTTGTAAATAAAATTGTCTATACCAATTTTTTCAGATTCCACATATATGCGTTAATATGCAATATTTGTTTTCCTCTTTCTGACTTACTTCACTGTGTATGACAGTCTTTAGGTCAATCCATGTCTCTAAAAATGACCCAATTTTGTTCCTTTTTGTGGCTAATATTCTATTGTATATATGTACCACATCTTCTTTATCCATTCCTCTGTTGATGGACATTTAGGTTGATTCCATGTCCTGGCTATTGTAAATAGTGCTGCAATGAACATTGGGGTACATGTGTCTTTTTGAATTACGGTTTTCTCTGGGTATATGCCCAGTAGTGGGATTGCTGGGTCATATGGTAGTTCTATTTTTAGTTTTTTAAGGAATCTCCATACTGTTCTCCATAGTGGCTGTATCAATTTACATTCCCACCTACAGTGCATGAGGGTTTCCTTTTCTCCACACCTTCTCCAGCATTTATTGTTTGTAGATTTTTTGTTGATGGCCATTCTGACCAGTGTGAGGTGATACCTCATTGTAGTTTTGATTTGCAGTTCTCTAATAATTAATGATGTTGAGCATCTTTTCATGTGCTCGTTGGTTATCCATATGTCTTCTTTGGAGAAATGGCTATTTAGGTCTTCTGCCCATTTTCTGATTGGGTTGTTTGTTTTTTTGATATTGAACTGCATGAGCTGTTTGTATATTTTGGAGGCTATTTCTTTGTCAGTTGCTTCGTTTGCAAATATTTTCTCCCATTCTAAGGGTTGTCTTTTCATCTTATTTATGGTTTCCTTTACTGTGCAAAAGCTTTTAAGTTTAATTAGGTCCCATTTGTTTATTTTTGCTTTTATTCTCATTACTCTGGCAGGTGGGTCAAAAAAGATCTTGCTACAATTTATGTCAAAGAGTGTTCTGCCTATCTTTTCCTCTAAGCGTCTTATAGTGTCTGGCCTTCCAGAGGTTGGGTACAGCATCTTAAGGTCTATTTCAAATCTTATCACAATTGGGACTTCCAGCAGGTGGGTGTGGGCTTGTCCAATGGAAAGGTTTCAAACAGAAGAAGAATTTTTAAAAAATTTTTTAATTTTTTAATTGAAGTATAGTTGATTTACATTGTATTAATTACTGCTGTACAGCAAAGTGATTCAGATATATATATATATCAATCTATATATATATATCAATCAATACATTCTTTTTTTAAAAATGTTCTTTTCCATTATGGTTTATCATACGATATTGAATATAGCTCTCTATGCTATACAGTAGGACCTAGTTGTCTATCCCTTCTATGTATAGAAGCTTACATCTGCTAACCCCAACCTCCTACTCCATCTCCCCCCAACCCCTTCCCCCTTGGAAACCACCAGTCTGTTCTCTATGTCTGTGATTCTGTCAAACAGAAGAAGAACTTGTAAACACTGAAGACACATGGAGGTCCTATGGGGCCACGTGATGACTGGCAAAAACTCAGAAAGTTCCTGGGGATTGATCAGTGGTCCTAAAAGTTTGATGGGCACCAGCTTGCCTTGAAGCTTGTTCATCCTGCAGACCCCTTGGGCCCCACCACAGAGGTTGTGATGCAGTAAAACGGGAGCAGAAAACAAGATTTGACATGTTAACAAATGCTTCAGATCCTGTTGCAAGTGGTTCGTGAAACCCGGTGGAGAGCTTGCTGTCATGTTCAAAGGAGGATATTGCTTTTAGCCAAAGAATAGCTTTTTCTGAAGAGGACAGAGGAGTCTTTTGCAGACATCAGAGCCCCCCTTGTGGTTACCAACATGAACTCTGGCCCCAGACCATGTTCAAATCCCAGCTCCACTATTTCCTAGCTGTGTAACCTTGGACAAGTTATCTAACCAATCCAAGCCTAGTTTTCTCATCTGTAAAATGGGGATGACCCTCACATTCTCGCAGGGTTGTTCTGAGGACCACATAAGTTAACAGTGTCTGGCACTATTTGCTATTATTAGTATTACCTGCTGTTATTATTCCTCATAGGGGGAAAATTGGTAGCAATGGAGTTTTTGCCGGAATACTGATTTTAGTGGGTTTCTGAAGAAAACAGTGCTGAAGGAGTGAGTAAACATATGTAGGAAGCTACTGGGGGCGAGAAAGTAATTAGTAGAGCAGTGTACTTTCTTTCTCTAGCTGGATGTGGGCAAATACAGTGCAAATCCCGCTCAACCAATGAAAGGCTCCTTCCCAGACCAGGGTTACCTATACTAATTATCCAAACACAATGCTTCCCTTCTGCTTCCAGGCAGTGAGGTCTTGTTAATGCGATAGAGGGAATCTTCCAGAAAGCGCCACATTCAACATCAGCACACCTGCTTCATACACCCTGAGCTCCAAATGGAGAAAAGAAGCAAAAAAAAAAAATTGATTTAAATTATGCAGGTGGAGCGTAATTAAATATTGATATAATAATTATTAAATTATGCAGGTGTTGGATAGGTTTATGGGAAACTTCTGGAATCACCGCAGGAGTGGTGTAAACAATGAAAAACCCTGCATGGGGCCCCGAGCTGGAAGACAATGCTGTGAAGTTACGGTTGAACTGGGCAGCTGCTGAAGTTCACGTTCATCTGGAGGTAGATGTCTCTCTGGATGAGTTCATCCAAACCAAGAGCAAGGCTTTCCCCCCAAAACACGAGTACACAGAAGAGAAGCCACTCTTCTCAGGCAGTCCTAAGAATTAAAAGAAAATAGTCAAAGTGGAAAATGTGGGGAATCTCCCAAAGAATCCTCTTTTCATTTAAAACTATAATCTTCAACAACAACATTTTCATTTCTAAAGTCACATTTATGATTTCAGAGCCATAAAGAAATGGCCCTGAAATGAACAAATAGTTCAGAGAAGAGCATGATGCAAGGTCTGAGGGATTGTGATGGGGGCTATCCCAGGTCTGGACCAGAAACGTGTTTGTAGACAGTAGCCGGGATAGGCAGACTCACCACAGCTAGTTTGTTGGAGGAAAATTTGAGTTCCAAAGCAGTGAATTTTTATGTTTGACCATTTTGTCACTTGTGTCACTAAAAAAGAATGGGCCAGGTGGTGGTCTCTAGTATGTTTTTCACAGTGTAGCGTCTGCAGAGGGATTTACCTTCATTGGCTATTAACAAGCAGTCTGAACAGCTTAAATGAGAGTCCAATGTTGAAAGGCAAGAAATCCAAATGCTGCAATGTCCTTTAATTTCGAATCTCAGATGAACTTAAATGTTCAGTTTTAAAAGTCGCAGTTGACAGTCATAGCCAATGGAGAAGATGACATCTTCAAGTATCTGTTCAAATAAGCCATTTTTTCTTCTTTCTCTCCGTAAAATGCAAAAATTATGGTTAAACCCGAGAGTTCTGATGTGTTGGCATTCAGTGTTTTGACTTTGGTTTTGTGAGTTTTGACTTTTTTTTCATTGATGTATACTTAATGTACAATATTATGTTAGTTTCAGGTGTACAATGTAGTGATTGGACATTTAAATACGTTACAAAATGATCACTCTCATAATTCTGGTAACCACTTGTCACCATACAAAATCTTTTTGATTTTTTAAGATTAGATAGTTTAGAGGTTCTCAAACTTGAAAGAGCTTCAGAACCACCTGGTTGGCAGGGGAGCGGGGGGGGGACTTGTTAAAATACAGATTGCTGGGCCGTGTCCTCAGGATTTCTAATTTAGTAGAAATTTGCATTTCTAACAAGTTCCCAAGTGGAAGTTCTCAACTTCCCAGCAAGTTCTCTGCTGTGTGTATGGGGACCACACACAGTCTGAAGATCACTGTTCTAATACATCCTCCAGTTCAATTGGGCTCAATTTATTTTTAAGTCCTAAACTCTTCTGAGAATCTGATGAAAGCCATAGACCTTTTCCTCAGAAGAAACACCCAGCTAAACATAGACACTTATAATTTTAGAGAATTTATCCCTAAGGGATTCCAAGAGTCTTTGCATAAAAGCTCTTGTCCTGTTTAGAGCTGAGGTCAGCAAACTTTTTCTGTAAATGTCCAGATAGTAAATATTTTAGATTTTATGGGCCATACAGACCCTGCTATAACTACTCAAGTCTGCCATTGTAGTGGGAAGGCAGCCATAGACAATATGTAAATGAATGGGCATGGCTGTGTTCCCAAAAACTCTATTTACAGAAACAGATGATGTGCAGTATTTGGCCCAAGGGCTGTAGTTTGCCAACCCTTAGTCTAGAGTATGGATTTTAGAATCAGATCTACATGGGTCATTAACCGTGCAACCTTGGGGTCAGCTCTTAACCTATGACAGCTTTGTTTTCCTCATCTGTAAAATGGCATGTAGTGACTCTTGCTATAAAGTATTGTGTTGAAAATTAACTGAGATAATCCACCCAGAGTTCCAAGCATTTCCCTTAAATGTTGTAATTTTGATATTTAATAATATTAATAATAGTAAATGGATAAATGCTAGGGTGAAGGCCCTCATGAACCATACAGGCATCGGACAATATTAGTTATTGTTATTATTGTTAAACAGACAGTGTGCATGAGAATTACCCAAATACAAATGAAGAACTGGGAATGTGGTATTTTGTTCTAGAATTGTGAAGTAAGAGCGATGGATGTCTAGTAAGGCCCTATGTGACCTAGCCACTGTCTTTCTCTCCAAACTCATCCGACCGCTGTACTGAAACCCTGATCGCCTCCTGTCCATGTGATCTTCAAATAACACCCCTTTTCCCTGGAATGTTCCTTTCTCTTCCTACCCCATCCTTCAGGCCTCTGTTTGTATCACTTCCTCCAAAGGGTTGGTCATGTAGGACTTGTTCTTTTCCCTTGTGACACTTATTAGACTTTGTACTTATTTATTTGTGAATTTACTTGATTTTTGAAGGTCTTCCTCATTAGAACTCTAGACTTTTTGAGGTCTGGACCATATCTGTTTTGGTCATCACTGTACAGCTGGAATTAAGCACTAGGCCTGGCATTCAGTGGATGCTCAAGAAACATTTAATGCATGAGTGAGCCAGTTTTACCCAAGGTTATTTTTGGCTCAAAGTAAAATAATGACACTTTACCTTTGGAGCCCTCTATTAATGCTCTTATATTTCAGTAGAGGTGGGAAAGGTGAGTCAGGGGTGGGGAGCTCTCTTATTCCAGCAGTTCTGTGCTTATGTTGATTTCTGTGTCATTACGTTCCCTCACCTACCATAAATGTAGATCTTCAGTGCTCTCCCCCGATTGTCTTATCATAGAGCCATATCTCAAACAGATGCTACTCAATGGTGATGGACCTTCTTTTTTTTAATTGACGTATAGTTGATTTACAATGTTGTGTTAGTTCAGGTGTACAGCAAAGTGATGCAGTTATACATGTATGTATGTATATATATATATATTCTGTTTCATATTCTTTTCCTTTATAGGTTATTACAAGATATTGAATATCTTATAATAACTGCTATACAGTAGGACCTTATTGTTTATCTGTTTTATGTATAATAGTGTGTATCTGCTAATCTCAAATGCCCAATTTATCCCTCCCCCCACCTTTCCTCTTTGGTAGCCATAAATCTGTTCTCTATGTCTGTGAGTTTGTTTCCATTTTGTAAATAAGTTCATTTGTATCATATTTTAGATTCCACATATAAGTGATATCATATGGTATTTGTCTTTCTCTGTCTTATCTACTTAGTATGATCATCTCTAGGTCCATCCATGTTGCTGCAAATGGCAATATTTCGTTCTTTTTTATGGCTGAGTAATATTCCATTGTGTGTGTGTATGTGTGTGTGTGAGGGGGCTACTTTATTGGGGAGGGGGCTTCTTGTCCGAGGAATAGTTGGTTTTAACAGAGAATTTTGGGGATGCAAAGCCTTAACACCAGAGTGGAGCTCTTCAATGGTGGACTTCTAGGCTGAGGTGGGTGGACGTGTGGGATAAATTGTGGAAGAGGAGCCATGGCTGAAAATCCTTCAAATCACAGCCCAGTGTCAGCTCTCTGCTCTGAAGCAGCATTGGGCAAATGTTTGGATCTGAGAGAGGTATTTGCTACTGCTACACGAAAACCTAATTCCCCAAACATACTGATATAAAATGTATTTTGTGACACTAATTCAGCACTGGTGGCTTCTTTTCCCTCCTCCTCCTCCTCCCCTCCCCCTCCCCCTCCCACGCCCTCCCCCTCCCCCTTCTTCTTATTCTTCTACTTTCTAATGATTTAAGCTCTTATTCCTAGTTATGGTGGAGGAAGAGAAAGATACAGAGAGTAACCATGGCTAACAGTGGCCTCATGTCTATTGGTAAACTCGGGAGCTCCTCAAACTGCCTATTTGACTTGGGCCAAAACCTTTTACAAAAAGAAATGAGCTTAAAATGTAATCACCAACAATGAGGGTGGAGTGATATAGCAGAAGATCTTGGAATGACATGTCTGGTCTCCTGGCTCCTCTCTGATACCAGCCATAGCTTTGATAGTGCTGTGTGCTCTAACAGGGCTCCCCTTAACGTTCCAGCTGGACATCCATACACTTTTTCACCTCATATATTTCTTCAAAGCTGTGGGAGCCTATTCAGCCAGTACATAGAGACAGCATCCTGTGCTAGTGGGGCGCAGTCAACACCCCAGGGCAACACTCAATGAATGGGGTGTGGAGCAAGTGCACCAGCCTCCTGGACTTTGAAAGGACAATTCTGGGAGGTACTGTGTATGTTTCTTGGAGGTCCCAGTGGAGCTGGTCCCCACTGTCTGCATCAGCGACCTCAGTAACCCACCTTTATAGAGCTTTCCTTTTCCCAGTCTCATTCTCTCACTCATGCTTTTGCTCATTTATTATTTGTTTTGTTTTCATGATGGTGGGGCATCTCCCATATAAACTCCCTACATCCAAGCCTTTTCTCAGCCTCAGCTTTTGGAGGAAATTAACTTAAGACAAGGGATTAGCGGGGAGACCTTCAAGATGGTGGAAGAGTAAGACGTGGAGATCACCTTCCTCCCCACAAATACATCAGAAGTACATCTACAAGTGGAACAACTCCTACAGGACACCTACTGAACACTGGCAGAAGACCTCAGACTTCCCAAAAGGCAAGAAACTCCCCACGTACCTGGGTAGGGAAAAAGGAAAAAGAAAAAACAGAGACAAAAGAATAGGGACGGGACCTGCACTTCGGGGAGGGAGCTGTGAAGGAGGAAAAGTTTCCACACCCTAGGAAGCCCCTTCACGGGCAGAGACTGCGGGTGGTCGGGGGGAAGCTTCAGAGCCACGGAGGAGAGTGCAGCCACAGGGGTGCAGAAGGCAAAGCAGAGAGATTCCCACACAGAGGATCGGTGCCGACCAGCAATCACCAGCCTGAGAGGCTTGTCTGCTCACCTGCCGGGGGCGGGCGGGGCTGGGAGCTGAGGCTCGGGCTTCGGTCGGATCACAGGGAGAGGACTGGGGTTGGCTGCGTGAACACAGCCTGAAGGGGGCTAGTGTGCCACGGCTCGCTGGGAGGGAGTCCGGGAAAAAGTCTGCACCTGCCTAAGAGGCAGGAGACCATTGTTTTGGGTGCTCGAGGAGAGTGGATTCAGAGCACCACCTAAATGAGCTCCAGAGACGGGCACGAGCCGTGGCTATCACTGCGGACAACAGAGACGGGCATAAGACGCTAAGGCTGCTGCTGCCGCCACCAAGAAGCTTGTGTGCAAGCACAGGTCACTATCCACACTGCTCCTCCTGGGAGCCTGTGCAGCCTGCCACTGCCAGGGTCCCGTGATTCAGGGACAACTTCCCTGGGAGAACACACGGCACACCTCAGGCTGTTGCAATGTCACGCTGGCCTCTGCCGCCGCAGGCTTGCACAGCATTCCGTACCCCTCCCTCCCTCTGGCCTGAGTGAGCCAGACCCGCCTAATCAGCTGCTCCTTTAACCCCGTCCTGTCTGGGCGAAGAACAGACGCCCTCAGGCGACCTACACGCAGAGGCGGGGCCAAATCCAAAGCTGAACCACAGGAGCTTTGTGAACAAAAAAGAGAAAGGGAAATCTCTCCAGGCAGCCTCAGGGGCAGCGGACTAAATCTCCACAATCAACTTGATGTACCCTGCATCTTTGGGATACCTGAATAGACAATGAATCATCCCAAAACTGAGGCAGTGGACTTTGGGAGCAACTGTAGACTTGGGGTTTGCTGTATGTACTGACTGGTTTCTGGTTGTATGTTTATCTTAGTTTAGAATTTAGAGTTTATTATCATTAGTAGATTTGTTTATTGATTTGGTTGCTCCCTTCCTTTATATATATATATATATATATATATATATATATATACACACACACATATATATATATTTTTTGCTTTTACTCTTTTTCTGAGTGTGTATGTATATGTTTCTTTGTGTGATTTTGTCTGTAGAGCTTTGCTTTTAACATTTTTCCTAGGGTTCTGTCTGCTCTTTTTTTTTTTTTAGTATAGTTTTTAGTGCTTGTTATCATTGGTAGATTTGTTTTCTGGTTTGGCTGTTCTCTTCGTTTTTTCTTTCTTTTTCCTTGTTTTATTACTTTTTAATATTTTATTTTTATAATTATTTTTATTTTTTATTTTAATAATATTATTTCTTTTTCTTTCTTTCTTTCTTTCTTTCTTTCTTTCTTTCTTTCTTTCTTTCTTTCTTTCTTTCTTTCTTCCTTCCTTCCTTCCTTTCTTCCTTCCTACCTCCCTTCCTCCCTTCCTTCCTTCCTTCCTCCCTTTTCTTCTGAGCCATGTGGCTGACAGGGTCTTGGTGCTCTGGCCAGGTGTCAGACCTGTGACTCTGACGTGGGAGAGCCGAGTTCACAACATTCATCTACCAGACACCTCCCGGCTCCACATAATAACAAACAGCGAAAGCTCTCCCAGAGATCTCCATCTCAACGCTAAGACCCAGGTATATTCAATGACCAGCAAGCTACAGTGCTGGACACGGTATGTCAAAAAACTAGCAAGACAGGAACACAGCGCCACCCATTAGCAGGGAGGCTGCCTAACATCATAATAAGGTCACAGACGCCCCCAAAAACACCACTGGACGTGGTCCAGCCCACCAGATAAACAAGATCCAGCCTCATCCAGCAGAACACAGGCACTAGTCCCCTCCACCAGAAAGCCTACACAACCCACTGAACCGACCTTAGCCACTGGGGGCAGACACCAAAAACAACGGAAACTATGAACCTGCAGCCTGCAAAAAGGAGAGCTCAAACACAGTAAGTTAAGCAAAATGAGAAGACAGAGAAACACACAGCACATGACGGAGCAAGGTAAAAACCCACCAGACCAAAAAATGAAGAGGAAATAGGCAGTCTACCTGAAAAAGAATTCAGAGTAATGATAGTAAAGATGATCTAAAATCTTGGAAATAGAATTGAGAAAATGCAAGAAACGTTTAACAAGGACCAGGAAGAACTAAAGAGCAAACAAACAATGATGAACAGCACAATAAATGAAATTAAAAATTCTCTAGAAGGAATCAATAGCAGAATAACTGAGGCAGAAGAACTGATAAGTGACCTGGAAAATAAAATAGTGGAAATAACAACCGCAGAGCAGAATAAAGAAAAAAGAATGAAAAGAATTGAGGACAGTCTCAGAGACCTCTGGGACAACATTAAACGCACCAACATTTGAATTATAGGGGTCCCAGAAGAAGAGAAAAAGAAAGGGACTGAGAAAATATTTGAAGAGATTATAGTTGAAAACCTCCGAAATATGGGAAAGGAAATAGTTAGTCAAGTCCAGGAAGCACAAAGAGTCCCATACAGGATAAATCCAAGGAGAAACATGCCAAGACACATATTAAACAAAATATCAAAAATTAAATACAAAGAAAAAATATTAAAAGCAGCAAGGGAAAAACAACAAATAAAATACAAGGGAATCCCCATAAGGTTAACAGCTGATCTTTCAGCAGAAACTCTGCAAGCCAGAAGGGAGTGGCAGGACATATTTAAAGTGATGAAAGGGTAAAACCTACAACCAAGATTACTCTACCCAGCAAGGATCTCATTCAGATTTGACAGAGAAAATAAAACCTGTACAGACAAGCAAAAGCTAAGACAATTCAGCACCACCAAACCAGCTGTACAACAAATGCTAAAGGAACTTCTTTAGGCAGGAAACACAAGAGAAGGAAAAGACCTACAATAACAAACCCAAAACAATTAAGAAAATGGTAATAGGAACATACATATTGATCATTACCTTAAATGTAAATGGATTAAATGCTCCCACCAAAAGCCATAGACTAGATAAATGGATATAAAAACAAGACCCGTATATATGCTGTCTACAAGAGACCCACTTCAGACCTAGGGACACATACAGACTGAAAGTGAGGGAATGGAAAAAGATATTCCATGCAAATGGAAATCAAAAGAAAGCTGGAGTAGCAATTCTCATATCAGACAAAATAGACTTTAAAGTAAAGCCTATTACAAGAGACAAAGAAGGACACTACATAATGATCAAGGGGTCAATCCAAGAAGAAGATATAACAATTGTAAATATTTATGCACCCAACGTAGGCGCCCCTCAATACATAAGGCAAATGGTAACAGCCATAAAAGGGGAAATTGACATTAACACAGTCATAGTAGGGGACTTTAACACCCCAGTTTCACCATTGGACAGATCATCCATAATGAAAATAAACAAGGAAACACAAGCTTTAAATGATACATTAAACAAGATGGACTTAATTGATATGTATAGGCCATTCCATCCAAAAACAACATAATAAACTTTCTTCTCAATTGCTCATGGAACATTCTCCAGGATAGATCATATCTTGGGCCACAAATCTAGGCTTGGTAAATGTAAGAAAACTAAAATCGTATCAAGTATCTTTTCCGAGCACAATGCTCTGAGACTAGATATCAGTCACAGGAAAAAATCTCTAAAGAATACAAACACATGGAGGCTAAACAATACACTACAAAATAACCAAGAGATCACTAAAGAAATTAAAGTGGAAGTAAAAAAATACCTAGAAACAAATGACAATGAAAACACGATGACACAAAACACATGATGCAGCAAAAACATTTCTAAGAGGGAAGTTTATAAGAATACAATACTACCTCAAGAAACAAGAAACATCTCAAATAAACAACCTAACCTTACACTTCAAGCAATTAGAGAAAGAAGAACAAAAAAACCCCCAAGGTTAGCAGAAGGAAAGAAATGATAAAGATCAGATCAGAAATAAATGAAAAAGAAATGAAGGAAACAAAAGCAAAGATCAATAAAACTAAAAGCTGGTTCTTTGAGAAGATAAACAAAATTGATAAAACATTAGCCAGACTCATCAGAAAAAAAGGGAGAAGACTCAAATCAATAGAATTAGAAATGAAAAAGGAGAGCAACAACTGACACTGCAGAAATACAAAGGATCATGAGAGATTACTACAAGCAACAATATACCAATAAACTGGACAACCTGGAAGAAATGGACAAATTCTTAGAAAAGCACAACCTTCCAAGATGGAACCAGGAAGAAATAGAAAATATAAACACACCAATCACAAGCACTGAAATTGAGACTGTGATTAAAAATCTTCCAACAAGCAAAAGCCTAGGACAGATGGTTTCACATGCGAATTCTATCAAACATTTAGAGAAGAGCTAACACCTATCCTTCTCAAACTCTTCCGTGATCAAGTGGGGTTTACCCCAGGAATGCAAGGATTCTTCAGTATACGCAAATCAATCAATGTGATAAACCATCTTAACAAACTGAAGGAGAAAAACCATATGATCATCTCAATAGATGCAGAAAAAGTTTTTGACAAAATTCAACACCCATTTATGATAAAAACCCTCCAGAAAGTAGGCACAAAGGGAACTTACCTCAACATAATAAAGGCCATATATGACAAACCCACAGCCAATGGTGAAAAACTGAAACTGTTTCCACTAAGATCAGGAACAGTACAAGGTTGCCCACTCTCACCACTGTTATTCAAGATAGATATGGAAGTTTTAGCCACAGCAATCAGAAAAGAAAAAAAAATAAAAGGAATTCAAATCAGAAAAGAAGAAGTAAAGTTGTCACTGTTTGCAGATGACATGATACTATACATAGAGAATCCTAAAGACACTACCAGAAAACTACTAGAGCTAATCAATGAATTTGGTAAAGTAGCAGGATACAAAATTAATGCACAGAAATCTCTTGCATTCCTATACACTAATGATGAAAAATCTGAAAGTGAAATTAAGGAAACCCTGCTATTTACCCCTGCAACAAAAAGAATAAAATACCTAGGAATAAACCTACCTAGGGAGACAAAAGACCTGTAGGCAGAAAATTATAAGACACTGATGAAAGAAATTAAAGATGATACAAACAGATGGACAGATATACCATGTTCTTGGATTGGAAGAATCAACATTGTGAAAATGACTATACTACCCAAAGCAATCTGCATATTCAATGCAATCCCTATCAAAGTACCAATGGCATTTTTCACAGAACTAGAACAAAAAATTTCACAATTTGTATGGAAACACAAAAGACCCCAAATAGCCAAAGCAATCTTGAGAAAGAAAAACGGAGCTGGAGGAATCAGACTCCCTGACTTCAGACTATACTACAAAGCTACACTAATCAAGACAGTATGGTACTGGCACAAAAACAGAAATATAGGTCAATGGAACAGGATAGAAAGCCGAGAGATAAACCCACGGACATGTGGTCACTTTATTTTTGATTAAGGAGGCAAAGATATACAATGGAGAAAAGACAGACTCTTCAATAAGTGGTGCTGGGAAAACTTTACAGCTACATGTAAAAGAATGAAATGAGAACACTCTCTAACACCAAACACAAAAATAAACTCAAAATGGATTAAAGACCTGAAAGTAAGGCCAGACACTATAAAAATCTTAGGGGAAAACATAGGCAGAACACTCTATGACATAAATCACAGCAAGATCCTTTTTGACCCACCTCCTAGAGAAAAGGAAATAAAAACAAAAATAAACAAATGGGACCTAATGAAACTTAAAAGCTTTTGCACAGCAAAGGAAACCATAAACAAGACGAAAAGATAACCCTCAGAAAGGGAGAAAATATTTGCAAATGAATCAACTGACAAAGGATTAATCTCCAAATGTTACAAGCAGCTCATGCAGCTCAATATCAAATAAACAAACAACCCAATCCAAAAATGGACAGAAGACCTAAATAGAAATTTCTCCAGGGAAGATATACAGATTGCCAACAAACACATGAAAGGATGCTCAACATCACTAATCATTAGAGAAATGCAAATCAAAACTACAATGAAGTATCACCTCACACCAATCAGAATGGCCATCATCAAAAAATCTAGAAAGAATAAATGCTGGAGAGCGTGTGGAGAAAAGGGAACCCTCTTGCACTGTTGGTGGGAATGTAAATTGATACAGCCACTAAGGAGAACAGTATGGATGTTCCTTAAAAAACTAAAAATAGAACTACCATACGACCCAGCAATGCCACTAATAGGCTTATACCCCGAAAAACTATAATTCAAAAAGAGTCATGTACCACAATGTTCATTGCAGCTCTATTTACAATAACCAGGACATGGAAACAACCTAATTGTCCATCGATAGTTGAATGGATAAAAAGATGTGGCACATATATACAATGGAATATTACTTAGCCATAAAAAGAAACAAAGTTGAGCTGTTTGTAGTGAGGTGGATGGACCTAGAGTCTGTCATTCAGAGTGAAGTAAGTCAGAAAGAGAAAAATAAATACTATATGCTAACATGTATATATGTAATCTAAAAAAAGAAAAATGGTTCTGAAGTACCTAGGGGCAGGACAGGTATAAAGATGCAGATGTAGGGAATGGACTTAAGGACATGGGGAGGGGGAAGGGTAAGTTGGGACGAAGTGAGTCAGTGGCATGGACTTATATATACTACCAAATGTAAAATAGATAGCTAGTGGGAAGCAGCCGCATAGCACAGGGAGATCAGCTCGGTGCTTTGTGACCACCTAGAGGGGTGGGATAGGGAGGGTGGGAGGGAGATGCAAGAGGGAAGAGATATAGGGATATATGTATATGTATAGCTGATTCACTTTGTTATTAAGCAGAAACTAACACACCATTGTAAAGCAATTATACTCCAATAAAGATGTTAAAAAAAATACAACCTGATGTAAAAATAGGCAGAAAACCTGAATAGACATTTTCCCAAAGAAGACATACAGATAGCCAAAAGGCACACGAAAAGATACTCAACATCATTAATCATCAGAGAAATGCAAGTCAAAACCACAATAAGCTGTCACCTCTCACTGGTCAGAATAGCTATCATGAAAAAGAACACAAATAACAAGTGTTGGTGACGATGTGTAGAAACGGGAACAATTATGTACTGTTGATGGGAATGTAAATTGGTTAAGCTGCTGTGGAAAATAGTATGGAGGTTCCTCAAAAAACTAAAAATAGAACTACCATATGATCCAGCAATTTCTACTCTTGGGTATAAATCCAAAGAAAACAAAAACATTTATTCCTAAAGATATATGCACCCCAATATTCATAGCAGCACTGTCTACAGTAGCCAAGATATGGAAACAATGTAAGTGTCCATCAACAGATGAATGGGTAAAGAAGATGTGGTATATATATGTACAGGAATACTACTCATCCAGAAAAAGATTGAAATTTTGCCATTTGTAACAACATAGTTGGACTTGGAGGGTATTATGCTCAGTAAAATAAGTCTCACAGAGAAAGACAAATACTGTATAATATCACTTATATGTGGAATCTAAAAAATAAAACAAACTAGTGAATATAAGAAAACAGAAACAGACTCACAGATATAGAGAACCAACTAGTGGTTACCAGTGGGGAGAGGAAAGCAGGGGAGGGACAAGATAGGAGTAGGGGATTAGGAGGTACAAACTACCATGTATAAAATAAGTAAGCTACAAGGCTATATTGTACAGCACAGGGAATATAGCCAATATTTTATAATAAGTATAATTGGAGTATAACCTTTAAAATTGACACTATGTTGTATCCCTGAAACTTTATTCTGTTTCAGAATAAATTTCTTTATATTAAAAAAATTGTTGATACATAAAGAAGTGTGCCATAAAAAAGATATTTTAAAATGTGGAGGAAATGATTAAGACTGTCCACTGAATGTGGGAAGGGGACTGTTCTGTAAAGTCTTTTCATGATGCTATGTAATGACCAAGATAAATCTTGAAGAATCAGTAGATATTTTCCAGGCAGACAAAATAGTTGTAAGTAAAGAATGTTTCCAGAAGAGAAAGCAGTATTTATAAAAGCATAGTGGTGTGAATCATTCTTCATTAAAACAAAATTCATACAACCAATGTTTACTGAGTTCCCACTAACTGCCAGGCTCTGGACCAATCAGGGAACAGCAGGAGTTCAGATTGGCTGACATGCAGACAGCTGAAATGGGGTAGAAGTTCAGAGCATAGGCTCTGGTGTCAGACTTGATTTCAAATCTCGGCTCCAAGTTGTACAAACTTGGGTAAGTTATTCAATCTCTTTGTGCCTTGGTTTCCTCATCCATCAATACGTACAGTGAGTATACACGAGAAAATGTATGTAACGCATTTTGCCCAGTGTCTGTGCGTGATCACATGTCACCCACCAATACTTCTTTCATGTTGTTAATTTGGTATAAATGAATACATATTACTTGTATGGGTGTACAAGATAATAAACTCTTTGTAACCACACACACACGAAAAAAGACAAGGGATGATCTAGTGGTGATGCAATGATCTTAAAATACTTTTGCATAAAAGGTGATGACTTGTTATTGTTTTTTCAAAGACAAAGGTGAAGAAAATGGCCTTGAACTGAAACATATGGAAAGATGGCTCTAGACTAGTATATCTGATATGGTAGCCACTAGCCACATGTAGCTCTTGAGCACTTAAATGTGACTGAAGAACTGAATTTTTAATTTAATTTAATTTAACCTAACTAACTTAACTTAACTTAACTGAAATAACTACATATCCCTAGTGGCTACTGTACTGGACCACACAGCTTTAGATATTTTATATATATATATATATATATATATATATATATACTTTTTTAAAATATATAATATATGTATGTATATAAACTCATTCTGGAGGTTTAAATAAATTTTGTGGCTGACTCTGCTAGTTCCTTACCCAAAAGATTCTTTTCCATTGTGGGTTATTACAAGATATTGAATATAGTCCCCTGTGCTTAACCCTAGGTCCTTGTTGGTTATCTATTTTATATGTAGTAGTGTGTATATGTTAACTCCAACCTCTTAATTTATCCCTCCCCCACTATCCCCTTTGGTAACCATAGTTTGTTTTCTATGTCTGTGAGTCTATTTCTGTTTTGTAAATAAGTTCATTTTTACCACTTTGCATTCTTGATATGGAACGGGGTCTCGGTCAGGAAATGCAGGTAATCCCATACCTCCTTCACCTCCAGCTGTGATGGACAATTGTGATGAAAAGTTGCAGAGCTCCCTTGTAATGCACTTTCAAGCGTTTGGTGAGTATTTGGGGATCCAAGTCTATTTCTTCCTACCGTGTACATCATCAGCTAACCGCAATACCCACACTTCTGCCACAGGAAAAAAGATATTTCACTCTCCCAGGCTTTCATTGAATAAAGAGATTTTTGGACTGAGCTCCTTAAAATATCAATGCTCCATATTACTCCCCAGATACAGATATAAATCTTTATAACGGTACACTTTACAAGCACCACTACGGAGTCTTTTCTGATTAGTAATCACAGTGTTTCCTTATTAATACTGTAAAAAATGTAAAAGGCATAAACATTTTGCAATCTATCTGTTCTTTCTGTGTGGGCATACATCAGGGGCTGCTTTAAGCATTCCTAATGGTTCAACCATCACATTTTTTATGAGTTTATATAGGAAGAAAATTGTACCAGAAAACTGAATTCAATGACTGTCATTCTATGAATAAATTCTGTTATCTTTGATACTTGGGGTATAATAAAAACATACAAAAGTTAAATTTCAGCATCCTTGCAGAGTTATGTCAACTGTTTTTAATGTCAGTAAGACACTGCTGTTCAACCAATGTCTTTTCCCTCCAAAAAATACTGCTCGATTTTCAGGTTATGTTTTCATTAAAACAACTTGTTTTTAACAGTGAGATGCTGTGTATGTTTGCTAATCTATGTATACTACAAAGTCTGATCAAAATGAAGAGTTATAATTTCAAGACATGGAGCTCAGTAAAAATCCATCTATACTTTGGATGAAAGATTAAAATAAAAGTCAGATATCCATAAAATGTGTTTTATATAAGTTAGATCAGAAAATATCTTGGGGGCTTCCCTGGTGGCGCAGTGGTTGAGAATCTGCCTGCCAATGCAGGGGACACGGGTTCGAGCCCTGGTCTGGGAAGATCCCACATGCCGCGGAGCAACTGGGCCCGTGAGCCACAATTACTGAGCCTGCACGTCTGGAGCCTGTACTCCGCAGCAAGAGAGGCCGCGATAGTGAGAGGCCCGCACACCGCGATGAAGAGTGGCCCCCACTTGCCGCAACTAGAGAAAGCCCTCGCACAGAAACGAAGACCCAACACAGCCAAAAATAAATAAATTTTTTAAAAAAATCCCAAAAGTATGGGGTTCAGAGAGTTTCCAGGTTGGTGAACACATGCATGTGCTTGGAAGGTGGTGCACCCCAATGCCACGGGAACAGAAGTTCCTGCTCCCTGGACCACTGCAAACCTCATCCTATGTGTCTCTTCATCTGGCTGTTCATATGTATCCTATAAAAAAAAAAAAAAAAGAAAATATCTTGGTAGAGTAACTTTGATCAAGCAGATTCTTTATATCACCCATCACCCTGTGATTAGAGGGCATATTTTACATTGCATCCTATAGGTATATTCTACAAATAAGATATTGATCTTTATGATCACCTATGAGATATTTTTTAAAAAACGCAATGATCTAAATAAAACAAAGTGCAGATTTCCTGAACTATCCAACTTCAATATTTGCAAATTGATTCACTGTGCTTCTTTTATAGGATAAAAACTCTAAGCAACTTCTTTAAGATATGGGAAGCCTGAAGCACAGAGAGTTTCCCCACAGTACTGACCCACAGACTCTCAGCTGCTCATCCAAAGGTCTATAATTTTCCTTAGGGGAGGGGGTGGAATGTTGAATTTTTATCTCCGAAAGATCTAACCTATCTAAGTGGCCATTTCCTTAATGGCTTATCTGCTAAGATACAAGAAAACTGAAGTTAAAATCGCAGAGATGCTCAGGAATGTCAAAGCTCTGAAAGCCCCCTGCTGCCTTCACTCCCACCCACCCCACATACCCTAATGAGTCCACACATATAAGTTACAAACTAATGAAACATTGCAGGTATTTGCTAGTGACGTGGACACATCCCTCGGATTTGTGAGACCCTCCACACTTAATTATTAACATCTGGGACCTCAGGATTCCTATATTCTCTTAAGCTTTGCCTCAGGGAGGTTTCTGCTTTGTTTCCTGGTCTCAGGCTAACCCTCAGACCTTCTGCATGTAGGAAAAGCAGGAAACGATTTGGACCGAAGTACATTTTGAGGTACGTAAACCAAATTTATTCCCAAGTCTAGTAGAGTTTAAAAAAATATCCTCTTGTTTTTTTGGTGAAATAAGTAGGTAATTGAAATAAAAGTGACTCCCTGGCCTAAATATATGTCAGATGACATGAATTCTCTATTTGTCTGTGGAGACAGCTTCTGATCTTGACCACAAGCAAGATTTCCCAGAAAAATTAAAGTCATGGAAGGGAAGGCAGGCTCAGGAACAGGTCCATTAGGCGGGCTGTTGGAGTTTCATTAGACACACCTTAACCTCTTTTAGGGCATTCACCCAGCTTATTTTCATGACTGGGCTAAATCATCTTTTCTGGACCTACCCAACCAGATGACTCCATGTTAGCAAATGAGTGTTTTGTTTTCTTTTAAAAGTGTACAAGGAGATGCTTATTTGTGAAGAAGTTTCCAGAGTTGGCATCCTTGGAAGTTAATCCTGATTAATAGGTGCTTGGCTGTATAATTTTGGCTCTTGCTTGACATTGAGGTTCTGGCCTCCAGCCACCTGACAATTATCACCAAGTCTCAGGGCACACCTTGTAGACACCCCCGTGTGGGGGCGATGGCTTAATTGGATGGCATAAACAACACCTTATAACCAGGAAACACTCATTAAGCATCTCATCTCCCAGAATTTCACAATCCTCTCTCATTTTCCCATGTTCATTGGCACCACAAAGAGGTGTTTTTTCTTGCTTTGTTTTGTTTTGCTTTTGTATGATATTTGCTGAAGTTTTCCCTTGCTCTGGGGTGGTTGTCAGCATTAAGGAGAAAGTGGAATCAACATTGCTTGAATGTTTTCACCCTGCAATTGAGACTGGATCGTGGATAGCGAATGTTCTCAGAGCTGTGTTTTTATTATTTTACTTTGATAAGCAGGAACAGCTCCATACAATTTCTCCGCTAGCTTCTGGGAAATATCTCTACTGTGCATTCTCTTTAGATGCTACAATGTGAGGGTTTGAGGTTGAAGTATAAGAACTTTGATGGGGGTTTTCAAGATGGCAGTTATTTCAAATTTCACTTGAAACCCCTGGCACACAGATTTGCACAAATGGCACTTCTTGTGTAGACTAAAATCAAATAAATGGCCTGACAGTGGAGGGAGACAAAGACACCTTGGGCTTCTGGCTCCCCACGTTCTTCTGCCCTCTCTCTGATTCACAAAATGACCTGGGAGGGACTTTGAGGATATGGTCATATTTTTAACAAATTAGGGAAGTTAAGTTTCTACGAAGCACTTTCTATGTGTAGAACACAGAGCTAGATGTTGTGAGGATAAAGAAACTTTATATAGGTCTTATTGCTAAAGAAATTCATAATCTAGTTGGAGGATTAGTGTCAGGTCTAACTTAAATACCTGTGAGTTTGCATCCAACGTGCGATGGTGATTTGCGAGACCAGGAAAGGACTCCAAATATTCCACCTATACCAAGGTTAAAGCCAGCTCCAATTTCATCCTAACCCAACCTCAGCCTCAAACCTAACCTTTCCAAAAACAACAGTAGATCTCTTACACTGAGTACCTGGAACATGCTTGGCATTGTGATATGTTCTTAATAGATGTGATGTTATTTCGTTCTGAACTGTATTTGGCTTTGAGCCTGCTTTAGCTTTTCTGCCAGTTCAAGTGCCAGGCAACCTCTTGTATAGGCTTGGGTTGAGCTGGATGGCCACTCAAGGCACTAAACTGCTGCCCCAGATTTGCAACTGCATGTTCCCAAAGCCACCCAGAGAGCTGTCATCCAAGGCGTCTACATGTTTTGGAAATTTGGTAAGGCTGGGAACAAAAGGAACCTGAAGTAACATCCTAGGATATTAGGGTGTCCCCTTCCCTCAGTCCCCAAAGGGCTCCTATCACCCTGATGAATTGTAAAGAGTAGAAAAGTTCTCTAATAATAGTCTCAACATGTTTCTTCTACGTCTGCAGCTTATTTACCAGAAGGGCTTCAGGATTCCACTGTCTTTAAGGTCTCTTAGATTGTGGGCTCTGTGTGGGTGAGAAAGAGACAGAATTCTCTCAAGACTTGACTTGGATTTTGAATTCTGGATTTCTATCTGTACAGCTACAAAGAACTACCTGACTGCCCCCCATCTCTGAAGTGTCAGCACAAGTTCAGAATGATAACTCTCCAAACACCATTAAGTCAAGACTACTGGTGTGTTCATCGAACCTGGCTTATCCCAAACCACAGATTGTTTCAGGAATAGAATTTGTGAAGTGTGCTCAGAATTATTTTTTTATTGGGGAGGGAAAAGCTCTATAAATTTGTACCAAAGTAGATCATATAGCTACTTTTGAAACTCTTCCTTTTGTTCTTGTTATTCCTACTAAAATATGGGGAGATACCCTAAGGATTCATCTGTGGGACATGGAAGAAGCACCCCCAAAGCTGTACTTTTAAAAGTCTTAATAGATTCCAAAGATTAGTTGAATGTTATATGCCACTTTTCATACATTTCTTTGCTTTCTTAGACAACCCTGAAAGACCAACATTAATAATTCCACTTCAATAGAGTAACTGAGGCTCAGATGAGTTAAACAACATGGCCAACTCCATACATCAGCCTCTTGTGCTCCTTCCACTAACACTTTGCTCCTTTTAAAGTTGTTTTAAACAAATCTCAGAAATCTTAGACATTGTGAAAATATATGAAAAGAAAAGAAATTTTATTTAAAAACGTCTCCAGCTTTATTGAGACAAAACTGACATATAACACTGTGTAAGTTTAAGGTGTACAATGTGTTGATTTGGTAACATGTATATTGCAGTATGATTATCACGGTAACCATTCGTGTCCATCACGTCTCAAAACTACCGTTTCTTTTTTGTGGTGAGAGCATTCAAGACCTACTCTTTTAGCAACTTTCAAGTATATAATACAGTACTGTTAACTATAATTGCAATGCTGTGCCTTACATCCCCAGAACTTATTCATCTTCTAACTGGAAATTTGTCCTCTTTACCAATATTTCCCCATTTCCCTCATCCCTCAGGCCCTGGTAACCACCATTCTACTCCCTGTTTCTGTGAGTTTGGCTTTTTTAGATTCCACATATAAGTGCTATTTTACAGTATTTGTCCCTGTCTGATTTACTTCATTTAGCATAATGCCCTCAAGGTCGATCCATGTTGTCACAAAAGGCAGGATGTCATTCTTATAGCTGAATAATATCCCATATATATTATATATCACATCTTCTTTATCCATTCATCTATTGATGGACACTTAGGTTGCTTCCATATCTTGGCCATTATACATACTACTGCTAGGAACATTGGAGTGTGTATATTTTTTCAAATTAGTGTTTTTGTTTTCTTTGGATAAATACCCAGAAATGGAATTGCTGGGTTGTATGGTAGTTCTAGTTTCAGTTTTTTGAGGAAACTCCAATTGGCTGCACCAATTTACATTCTCACCAACAGTGCACAAGTTTCCAAAAGAAAAATCATTACAGCCTTAAAATAGGTGTCTCTTTTCTCATGTCCTGTTTCTTATCAGCACCACTAAGGGAGATGGTATAAAAGTCTCAAGAAGAATATTGGAGAATGTGTTCAAGACAACTGGGGCACAACACTAATTTGCATCTGCTATAATGCATCAATAGAAATGCAGAAGAAATCTGATATGGATGTTAAAATGAATATTGCTGAAGGAAGAAGACTCTTGGCTTCTTGGTGGAACCATGAGAAGAGTCCAAAAGTTTAGCTAAGTCTTGGTGCCACAATCAGTCCCGTCATTTGGCAAAGAGTCAGTGACTAGAGTTGATTAGTTGCAGCTAACCAGTGGAGTGCTGTTAAAGTAGGGGTGGGGCTCTGGGAAACCGGATTTGTGGCATTTGTCAAAAAAAGCAATCTAAAAAAGAATGGATATATGTATATGTATAACTGATTCACTTTGCTGTACAGCAGAAACTAACAAAACGTTGTAAATCAACTATACTGCAATAAAAATTAAAAAAAAAAAAAAAACCAATGGTTTAACAATGGTCTCACAAATTCCTGAAAATTTAACAACTTGCTCTCATAAGCCACTATGATCTGGCTCTGACATGCTACCACAATTCTTCTCTGAGAACCGATGGCCCCAGGCAGCTTCTGGTAAAATACATCCAGGATTTACTTGCCCAGGATTTCCCAGGTGGACGCTCATCATGAGAGTGATGCTGGTTCCATTCATCACATTTCCTGCTACAGTGGCTGGTGATTAAGGAAATCCCCTTTCAAAAAAATCTTTCAAGCAGGTAGAACTTTGTTTTGAGGAAAACAAGACAGTGAAAAATGTTTGTAAACACCAAAGATGCCAATTTATCAGGGAGATCTCAGATGAAAAACCCATTAGAAATAAAGCCCAAATTCATACTACTCAGTAGCAAAACCCCCAAGTAACCCAATTTAAAAAGGGACAAATGGCCTGAATAGACATTTTTCTCAAAAACAGCATACAAGAGGCCAACAGGTACTCAATATCACTAATCAGGGCAATAGAAATCAAAACCACAAGGAGATAATCACCTCACACCTGTTAGGATGGCTATTATCAAAAAAATAAGAAATAATAAGTATTGACAAAGATGTGGAGAAAAGTGAACCATTAGAAATAAAGCCCAAATTCATACTACTCAGTAGCAAAACCCCCAAGTAACCCAATTTAAAAAGGGACAAATGGCCTGAATAGACATTTTTCTCAAAAACAGCATACAAGAGGCCAACAGGTACTCAATATCACTAATCAGGGCAAGAGAAATCAAAACCACAAGGAGATATCACCTCACACCTGTTAGGATGGCTATTATCAAAAAAATAAGAAATAATAAGTATTGACAAGGATGTGGAGAAAAGTGAACCCTTGTGCACTGTTGGTGGGAATGTAAATTGGTGCAGCCACTATGGAAAAGAGTATGGGGGTTCTCACTACAGAGATCCAGGGCTGCAGGAGCACTCAAGCCAGGCAGAGCCTTAAGGGGCTGAATTCCCTCTCTAGGAAGAAAGGAGTGCACAGAACAGCTCGGGGTCAGGAGCTGGGTTCCCATCCCAACTGCCACTCTGTAGCTGTGTGAACGTCAGACAGCTTATTGACCTCTTTAATCTCTGGTTCTCATCTGTAAAATGTGGATAACATTCCCAACTTCATGATAACGTTATGGGACTTACACGTAAATAGCTTTGAAAGTACGCAAGTAACATATATAAAAACATATTTATCTAGGAATATCTCTAAGTGTCAGATATATAGTAAGCCCTCTGCAGTGTGGTCCAGAGACTGTGCTCCTGGGAAGGCCTCCCACTCGCCCCCAGGTCTCCCTGGAGCCCAGCCTTTGCCCTCTGTGCAAGGGTGGGGAACGAGTGTTTCAGTGCAGGCTCTGCTCTGGCAAGAGCCCAGCACCCAGCAGGCTGAGCCAAAGCCCTCTAGCCAGGTGCGTCCGGCCTGAGTCACCACGCCGGGCCAGGTGAAGCTCTGGGGTGGCACCTGCCCGGGGTTGGCAAGACTTCTGAGAGCACTGCCTAATCCCCAGTAATCATAATGACAACAGTAGTGGCGATAATGCAGGGCTTTCTGTGCACAAAGTGTGGTTCAGTCCCCAAAGGTCCAGGAACTCTACGAAAGGTCCTGATAAGTATTATTATCTCTTGGGAGGGCAGCAGGTTTCCCCTGTGGGCAAATTCTGTGTGGGGAAGTAACGAGCCTGAGACATCAGGAGAGCAGGTAATAACGACAATTCTAATGCCTGTCGCCAGGAAAAAAGACAGGCAGAAAGCCACGTGTGGAGAATCAGGGCTGGTTCAGGGAGGACTTGTCTTTCCTATTTCTCTTTGGAGGTGAATTATCAGCAGCAAATGACAGAACACAAGCTCAGGTTTTAAGGTAAAGAGGGGGACACTGTGTGGGGGGCTGTTTGCCCTGCATGTGTGGTCTGCAGCTGGCACACTGGAGGGTCTTCGGGGCTGGCAGGTAATGGTAGTGAATGAAAACGGTCAAGTGGAAGGCAAGCATATTTCAACTGGAATGAGATCAAGATGACCATGGCCATTGATGCTTGGCTTCTGTACTGGGGGAGGATAAGGAGGGGTGAGGACTGCGGCAAAGTGAAGGGAAAAGAGCATGCTCCTACGAAACGGGGCATCTCTGCTCAGATCCAACCAAAGCTGGCCCCATGTTGCCACATCTTCCAGTTTTGGAGGGAAGCAGGAAATCTAATTTTTTTTCTTTTTTTAAAAAAAATTTATTTTATTGAAGTAGAGTTGGTTTACAATGTTGTGTTAATTTCAGGTGTACAGCAAAGTGATTCAGTTATACATATATGTACATTCTTTTTCATATTCTTCTCTGTTATGGTTCATCACAGGATATTGAATATAGTTCCCTGTGCTATAAGTAGGACCTTGTTGTTTATCCATTCTCTATGTAATAGTTTGCATCTGCTAATCCCAAACTCCCAATCCACCCCTCTTCCTCCCCCACTCCCCCTTGGCAACCACAAATCTGTTCTCTATGTCTGTGAGTCTGTTTCTGTTTTGTAGATAGGTTCATTTGTGTCATATTTTAGATTCCACATATAAGTGATATCATGTGGTATTTGTCATTTTTTGTCTGACTGACTTCACTCAGTATGACAATCTCTAGGTCCATCCATGTTGCTGCAAATGGCATTATTTCATTCTTTTTTATGGCTGAGTAATATTCCATGGTATATATGTGCCACATCTTCTTTATCCATTCATCTGTCAATGGACATTTAGGTTGTGGAAATCTAAATTTTTGTGAAAGATACCTTTAATTTGAAATATTGGTAACTGATGTGAACACTTTCAAATGCCATTGGCCTATGGCCTGCCTGGTTAGGGTCTCTCTTGGAAGATAATCCTTCAGTTATTTCAAATTTTTAAGAAGTTGAGCCTCATTATACACATGGAGTTGGATGAGACAGAGCTGGCCCGCTGTGCACTTCCCACCCCAATCTGCATCCCCAAGGTTATAAAGGAAGCCAGTGGGAAGGAGGAGGATTCAAGGCTCAGCTGGAGTGGGGCTGGATGGGGCTACCCAGCTATGGTCAGGTGAGAGCAAGAAAAAGGAAGGTGGTAGAAGGAGGGCTGCTGAGGGTGAGATGCCTCAGGGCGGCTGGAGATAAAGGGCAACTAGGACAAAACGTTGTCGTTTTTAGCTTCCCCCTCCCTTTCTTTCTCTTTACAACCCTGCCATTCATTCTTTCTCCCAGCCCTTCTTTCCTTCCTTCCTTCCACAAATTCTCTGCCCACTTATGTTGTGTCAAGAGCTTTCCTAGGCTATGGGAATAGTCTAGGCCTAAAAATTATGTTTCTAACTTTTTTTTTAACCATACCATATGAAAACAGCTATATAGATTTTTACCAAATTTGGAGTTTGGTCTGACAAGGTTGGACATTGTACAAGCTGGCTGTGTAAACTGTTCTTTGAGGGAATCACTTCAGCGAGACACAGCCAACCTCCAGAGCAGCAGACATTGAAGTATAGCGAGAGGCCTGATGGTTCTGAGTGACATGAGACCCAGCAGATGCCTGAGATGTTGTGGGCAGAGACTACAAACAGTAGATTCAAATCTGAGCCTTGAATTGAAAGTCACTAGGGAAAGAGCTGTTTCTGACAAGGTCAAATCCATAGAGGTGCTGCTGGGTAAGTAGGAACAACAGGTGTTCAATTAACGATGCTGCTGACCTCTAGCGACATTGTGGAGGCTGTGAGTGGTGAATGGGTCAGCTCATCTTCTCAATCTCCAAGTGTGGACCATAGACCTGCAGCACCAGCATCACCTGGGAGCATCTTAGAAATGCAGACTCTTGACTCTAGCATGGATCTACTGCCTTTTAACCATATGTCCACATGTGCACATTACCATTGGAGAAGCACAGTGGGTATATGTATATGTATAACTTAATCACTTTGCTGTACAGCAGAAACTAACACAACATTGTTAATCAACTATACTTCAATAAAAAAAAAGAATTGGAGAAGCATTGCTCTAAAGCAGGAGTTCTTAACCTTGGATTCATCTGTGGAAACTGGAAAAAAATACCAACATGCTCGGGCCACCACAACCCCACCCTCCCTCCCCCACCACCAAGAGGCTCTGATTTACTCATTCTCGGGGGGTGGTCTGGGCAACAGAAAATTTTGAATCTTTCCTCCCGTGTTTCTCATATGCAGCCAGGTTTGAGAACTACTGCATGTTAGAAATGAAAATTCTTGGGCCCTACCTCAAACCTAATGAATCAGAATCTGTGTTCTCACAAGCCTTGGAGGGGTGATTCTGAGACATGCTTAAGTTTGAGGACCACAATCTATGGTGGAGACAGACAGGAGAGACAAGCTTGTGTGCATTCATCTATGCGGAGATGAGAGACCAGACAGGGATTCTCTTGTGGGAGACATCCAGCCTGGTGCAGAGGAGGACAAGAAAGGCCTTCTGTAGCCAGGTGACATCTAGAGGGAGAGTGGGACCCAGCCAGGTAAAGAGACAGGAAAGAAAAGAACATTCCAGAAAAAGGAACAGTGCGTGCAATGGCCCTGAGGTAAGAGAGTGTGCAGCTTATCTGAGCTCCTGAAAATGGTTCGGTTTGGCTGGAGGTGATGGTGCTGAGGGGTGAAACTAAGCTATAAGCAGGAGATGAATAATGAAGGACCTTGTGTGTTGTGCTAAGGAACTTCTTAGCACAACAGGTGGGTTTTTGGTGGGAGAGTATGAGAGAGATCACTTTGGTTGCCATGTGGAGAAAGGCTTTGGGGAGGGAGGGGACACTGGTGGGGTCAGCGGGCCAATTGGAAGATGGTCACAGTAGTTCAGACAGGGGATGCACATATTATCAATCAGCCAGTTTTTCCTGAGAAACTACTATACTAATAATTGTATGGGACACAGTAGACAGTTTTTGCCCTCAAAGGCCTTTGTTGGATTGTCGAGACAAATAGATCATCCTATTCAATCAGTTAATTCAACATAGCTTAAAATATCCATAAACCCTGCACTACAGAGAGGCAATGTTCATAGCAGCACTATTTACAATAGCCAAGACATGGAAGCAACCTAACTGTCCATCAACAGATGAATGGATAAAGAAGATGTGGTATATATATATACAATGGACTATTACTCAGCCATAAAAAAGAATGAAATAATGCCATTTGCAGCAACATGGATGGACCTAGAGATGATCATACTAAGTGAAGTAAGTCAGACAGAGAAGACAAATATCATATGATATCACTTAAGTATGGAATCTAAAAAAATGATACAAATGAACTAATCGACAAAACAGAAAGAGACTCACAGACACAGTAACAAACAACCTTATGGTTACCAAAGGGGAAAGGGAGAGGGATAAATTAGGATTTGGTGATTAACAGATACACATTACTATATATAAAACAGAGAAACAACAGGGACCTACTGTATAGCACAGGGAACTATATTCAATACCTTATAATGATCTATAATGGGAAAGAATATGAAAAAAAAATTCATAAACCCTGCACTGCAGAGAGGCAATGTCCCAAGGGACAGGGACATGCAGTGATCAGTAAAGCATGGTTGCTGCCATCAAGGAGCTTATAGTCTCCTGGGGGAGGCAGATATGGCCAAACACCATGTATGGTACAGAGTACAGATACTGTTGTGGACAAGTAAATCAACTGGTCCTCACTGGCCATGTCCTCTTATTGTAATACGCACCATGCCCCTGATTTATCCAGCCTCATCTCTCGTGCTTGGCTCATCTGGGCCAATAACAGTCTTGTGTGGCAGTAGTATCTTCATTCCCATTTCATAGATAAGAAAACTGAGGTGCAAGTATATCTATATCTTTATCTATATCTGAATCACTTTGCTGTACACCTGAAACTAACACCATTGTAAATCAACTATACTTCAATTTAAAAAAAAAGAGTGCAGCATTAGTATTTTGAAAAGAGAGAACATAAAAAAAAAAAAAGAAAGAAAACTGAGATGCAGAGAGGTTATGTCATTTGCTCTGGATCACAGGACCAGCAAAGGAGTAGGGAAAAGATGCGTTACCCCAGGTGCTCTGGCCTCATCATCCTGTATTCTGATGATTATAATGACGTTTCCCAAACTTCAGTCATCCTTTCTGATTTTTACCACAATTGTGCAAGGCTGCATGATTATTTACTTTGTATTTTACATTAAACTGACTTGTTTTTTCATGTTAAATAATTTATTCTAGAAAGAAGGTCATATGAATATAGTGAATAGAAAGTCGGCATCACTTGCTACAAATAGGAAATAAGTGTAACATTAAGTATGTCAGACACAAACCAACGGTATTAAAAATCAAGTTGCATATGGTAGCCTGGCCCAGGCTCTGAGCCTGAGGTCTGCTCTCTCTTTGTGAAAAAAGGAAACGTGAAAATGTTAAGAGGTGTTAAAGACGTGGTAGCACCAACCTGACACTTAGCTTTGATTCATCACAAGGCTCTAAAGATAATTGAGCCTCTTGGGAATAACTTTCTCTCTATGAGATTTAATCTTATTTAATGGTATCCGTCTACTACCCCAAATCATTGCACATCATCCACGGGGCAGACACTGTGAAGTGTCCCATTCTCCCATTCTCCCTTTTTATAAAGATGACTGCCCTTCTCTGTCACAAGTCCCCACCCCACAGGGTCACCAGGGACACTCCTTCTAGGAGGGCAGAGAAGAGTGAAACTTTGGGACAGTGTCATAAGATGTAGAGGCAGCTGCTGGGGTTTCAGTCTTGGGGACTATGATTGTGATAAACAGTGATGATCCTCATGTGGTAACTGGCAAAGA
Source organism: Balaenoptera physalus (assembly GCF_965194825.1). Classification (NCBI taxonomy): domain Eukaryota; kingdom Metazoa; phylum Chordata; class Mammalia; order Artiodactyla; family Balaenopteridae; genus Balaenoptera; species Balaenoptera physalus. Next base: position 8,792,566 of record NC_138891.1, on the reverse strand, counting down.
TTAGATCTTGCTTTGCCCTTAGCACCTGTTTTTCTTTTCTTTTTTTCTCCTTTGTGGGACCACTCTAGCTTTGGTCTTACATTTCTGTCTCTCAGGATTCATGAACCCTCCCTCGTTTTGTTAACGATGTTTAATGATATTTTTATATTATTACACAACGTGATAAATTTCAGGATGTAGAGAGAAAGAAAGAGACTTTGAAGTTGCCTCAAGATCTGGGAGCCTGAGGGACTGAGACCACGGAGCAGAAGCTGGGTGAGAGGGGAGGTCATTGGCTTGGTTTGCCTGTCCATGGGAGCATCTGGATACTGGAGCACTGGCCATAAATGTGGGAGGACCAAAGGCTGAGGCTGGAGAGAGGTCCTGAGGCAGGATTTAGAGCCGTGTGAAACGCCTGAGTGTAAATCCCACTCCAAATGAGGGACTGGGGAGGCGTCCACACTGCACTTAGAGCCCACAAGCCTGTGGGGATTCCTAGCCCTTTGAGAATGAGCCTCCAGCTTGACCATTCTCCCTGACTTGAGAAGGTACAAGAGAAGGGACTTGTCTTAGGAATAATACCTCCCGAGTGATGTATCTGTTGACCCAGCTCTGTATATACCTAATTTGTACATCAGCGGGGACATTGCTTGAGTCAAACGACTTATATGTTAACTACTCTACTTTAATGATCATGATTACCATGATTTATCATATACTTTTTAACATTCTGGTAAAAGAACACCTTTCAAAATTCGGGAGATTATCACCTGAGTCTGCTAGGCAAATGATTTATTTCTGTCAATATTCCAGGGAGAGGGGAACATTTTGTTTATGTGACACACGCTCGGGATTTACAAAGAGCAAAAGACCCCCCATAAAACATATCTAAACATGCGCAACTCCACATGAAAGATTAAAGGAAAAAGAAGAAAATGATTGTTTAGACAAAGTCTTGAATTTCTCTGGATTTTAGTATAGTGGCTTTCCATGTAGTATAGTCTACCCTTCAGAGGTTGGGTTTGAACAAAATAAAAAGGCCTCTAGAAACTTTTTAAAAAACAGCTTTAGGGACTTCTCTGGCAGTCCAGTGGTTAAGATTCCAAGTTCCACTGCAGAGGGCACAGGTTTGATCTAAGAACTAATATCCCGCAGGCTGTGTGGTGCGGCCAAAAAAAAAAACACACACACAAAAAATTCCCCCCCCCCCAAAAAGCCCCCCAAAACAGCTTTAAAAATCCCATTTAAAACTGGAAGACAGAAATTCTTAGAAAAGCACAACCTTCTGAGACTGAACCAGGAAGAAATAGAAAATATAAACAGACCAATCACAAGCACTGAAATTGAAACTGTGATTAAAAATCTTCCAACAAGCAACCGCATAGCACAGGGAGATCAGCTCTGTGCTTTGTGACCACCTAGAGGGGTGGGATAGGGAGGGTGGGAGGGAGGCAGATGCAAGAGCGAAGAGATATGGGAACATATGTATATGTATAACTGATTCATTTTGTTATAAAGCAGAAACTAACACACCACTGTGAAGCAATTATACTCCAATAAAGATGTAAAAAAAAAAAAAAAAAACTTCCAACAAACAAAAGCCCAGGACCAGAGGGCTTCACAGGTGAATTCTATCAAACATTTAGAGAAGAGCTAACACCTATCCTTTGCAAACTCTTCCAAAATATAACAGAAGGAGGAACACTCCCAAACTCATTCTATGAGGCCACGATCACCCTGATACCAAAATCAGACAAAGATGTCACAAAGAATGAAAACTACAGACCAATATCACTGACAAACATAGATGCAAAAATCCTCAACAAAATACTAGCAAACAGAATCCAACAACACATTAAAAGGATCATACACCATGATCAAGTGGGGTTTATCCCAGGAATGCAAATATTTTTCAATATATGCAAATCAATCAATGTGTTACACCATATTAACAAACTGAAGGATCAATAGATGCAGAAAAAGCTTTTGACAAAATTCAACACCCATTTATGATAAAAACCCTCCAGAAAGTAGGCATAAAGGGAACTTACCTCAACATAATAGAGGCCATATATGACAAACCCACAGCCAACATCGTTCTCAATGGTGAAAAACTGAAACCATTTCCACTAAGATCAGGAAGATGACAAGGTTGCCCACTCTCACCACTATTATTCAACATAGTTTTGGAAGTTTTAGCCACAGCAATCACAGAAGTAAAAGAAATAAAAAGAATACAAATCAAAAAAGAAGAAATAAAGCTGTCACTGTTTGCAGATGACATGATACTATACATAGAGAAACCTAAAGACTCTACCAGAAAACTACTAGAGCTAATCAATGAATTTGGTAAAGTAGCAGGATATAAAATTAATGCACAGAAATCTCTTGCATTCCTATACACTAATGATGAAAAATCTGAAAGCGAAATTAAAGAAACACTCTCATTTGCCATTGCAACATAAAAAATAAAATACCTAGGAATAAACCTACCTAGGGAGACAAAAGACCTGTAGGCAGAAAATTATAAGACACTGATGAAAGAAATTAAAGATGATACAAACAGATGGACAGATATACCATGTTCTTGGATTGGAAGAATCAACATTGTGAAAATGACTATACTACCCAAAGCAATCTGCATATTCAATGCAATCCCTATCAAAGTACCAATGGCATTTTTCACAGAACTAGAACAAAAAATTTCACAATTTGTATGGAAACACAAAAGACCCCAAATAGCCAAAGCAATCTTGCGAAAGAAAAACGGAGCTGGAGGAATCAGACTCCCTGACTTCAGACTATACTACAAAGCTACAGTAATCAAGACAGTATGGTACGGGCACTAAAACAGAAATATAGGTCAATGGAACAGGATAGAAAGCCCAGAGATAAACCCATGCAAATATGGTCACCTTATCTTTGATAAAGGAGGCAAGAATATACAATGGAGAAAAGAGAGCCTCTTCAATAAGTGGTGCTGGGAAAACTGGACAGCTACATGGAAAAGAATGAAATTAGAACACTTCCTAACACCATACACAAAAATAAACTCAAAACGGATTAAAGACCTAAATGGCAGGCCAGAGACTATCAAAGTCTTAGAGAAAAACATAGGCAGAACACTCTATGACATAAATCACAGCAAGATTCTTTTTGACCTACCTCCTAGAGAAATGGAAATAAAAACAAATATAAACAAATGGGACCTAATGAAACTTAAATGCTTTTGCACAGCAAAGGAAACCATAAACAAGATGAAAAGACAGCCCTCAGAATGGGAGAAAATATTTGCAAATGAAGCAACTGACAAAGGATTAATCTCTAAAAGTTACAAGCAGCTCATGCAGCTCAACATTAAATAAACAAACAACCCAATCCAAAAATGGGCAGAAGACCTAAATAGACATTTCTCCAAAGAAGATATACAGATTGCCAACAAACACATGAAAGGATGCTCAACCTCACTAATCATTAGAGAAATGCAAATCAAAACTACAATGAGGTATCACCTCACACCAATCAGAATGGCCATCATCAAAAAATCTACAAAGAATAAATGCTGGAGAGGGTGTGGAGAAAAGGGAACCCTCTTGCACTGTTGGTGGGAATGTAAATTGACACAACCACTCTGGAGAACAGTATGGAGGTTCCTTAATAAACTAAAAATAGAATTACCATATGACCCAGCAATCCCACTACTAGGCATATACCCTGAGAAAACCATAATTCATAAAGAGTCATGTACCACAATGTTCATTGCAGCTCTATTTACAATAGCCAGGACATAGAAGCAACCTAAGTGTCCATCGACAGCTGAATGGATAAAGAAGATGTGGCACATATATACAATGGAATATTTCTCAGCCATAAAAAGAAATGAAATCGAGTTATTTGTAGTGAGGTGGCTGGATCTAGAGACTGTCATTCAGAGTGAAGTAAGTCAGAAAGAGACAAAGAAATAACGTATGCTAACACATATATATGGAATCCAAAAATAAAAAAAAAGGTTATGAAAAACCTAGGGGCAGGATAGGAATTAAGATGCGGACGTGGAGAATGGACTTGAGGACATGGGGAGGGGGAAGGGAAAGCTGGGATGAAGTGAGAGAGTGGCATGGATTTATATACACTTCCAAATGTAAAATAGATAGCTAATGGGAAGCAGCCGCATAGCACAGGGAGATCAGCTCAGTGCTTTGTGACCACCTAGAGGGGTGGGATAGGGAGGGTCTGAGGGAGACACAAGAGGGAGGAGACATGGGGATATATGTATATGTATAGTGATTCATTTTGTTATAAAGCAGAAACTAAGACACCATTGTAAAACAATTATACTCCAATAAAGATGTTAAAAAAAAATCAGAAGACAGAAAACCTGATTTTTTTTCTAAAATATCTTTCTAGAAAATATGCATTTATTTATTCCAGGTACTAAAGACACTGGGTATACATAAATGACAAGATGTAGCCATGACTCTCAGGACATTTACAATCCCCCAAGGGAAACAGGCATAAAACGATGATAAAAGTAGACTAGAGGAGTTGCAAAGTAGCAGGTGAACCCAGGGGCTGGACAATTCATTTTATATCAGCTGGCAGAGGAAAGGACTATGGAGGAGGTGGCATTGGAGTTAGTTCTCGCTGGGTACATAGGGTTTTGCAAGGAGTGGGGAATGGAGACTATAGGCAGAGGGAAGAGTGGGAGCAAAGACAGAGAAACAGAACATGCAGAATGTGCTTGGCGGAATGGAAGTGAGGACAGGAGCATCGTGCCTGTTTGAGGGAAAATGAGAGCGTATAGGGGTGGAAAGGTGAGTCGGAGCCCAATTGTGAAGGTCTCTGAATGGTGCTTGGATTTCCTTGAACTAGTAGTGGGCAACCATCATGGATGCTTAAGTCGGATGGTGACGATGATGGGATATTTTGATTTAGAAAGCTAGGAATGGAGATTACGCAAGAGGCTTTTTACGTTGGCCCGGTTAAAATTATCCTTCATGTATCGGATACCAACTCTGTTCTCTCTCTTTTTTTCTTCTAATAACTATACTGAAATAAAGGATTTTTAATTTGGAGAGACCGAATGTATTTGTCACACAAACAACTCAGGTTGTTCCAGTGAGTGAAGTCCTTAAACACAGCCAAAAGGATGAGAAAGGGCTGTCTTCATTTTGGATTTCTGGTTTGTATTTTTTTAGTATGTGGGACATTACTGAGATGGAAGGAGGGGAAAGAGGCAGAGGGAAGAAAACCATGTGCCAAACTTTGCCTATTCCTCCAAGAAGACAGTTTTTTTTTCTTTTTGTGAGGCTCTTCAGATCAAGTTAAGCAGTAAAAATATTCTAATTGAGTTGGACTGGACTGGAGATGGATCCTTCTCTTAGTACAATGATGTGGTGTAATCTGTGTTTCCAATTATACCATTCCTCCTTCCAAGAGGAACACTGAGCTTGTAAACAGATTCTCAGTCAGGCTCGGAAAGAAGCGTGGCTGCTGTTATTAAAGAGGGGGAAGAGATGCTGTCATAATGTGCATGACGCCCAGCGCCTTTAAAGACATCGCCTTCCTGCTTTGAGGAGTGGAGGGAAGGCAGAGGGACCGGTGGATAGACCAATCGTTGAGGGAAATTTTACTGTAAAGTATAAGACCATGGTGATGGCTGCTTTTTGAGACCTGACTTTAGCTCAGGTCACTGAAGGATCTGCAGACGTGGCGGGTGATGGCGGTGACAGTGGTTCTAACTTGGCCAGCATCATCGCAAGAGCCCGCTGCCTAAAGGAAGCTCGGCTGTCTTTCTACGTGATCAGAGCAAGTTGTGGAACCTTCTTGTCCAATCTTTCCCGACACTGTCCTCCATCCCCACCCACTTAGAATACGTTCCTCCTTCTGAATCACAAATGAGAAACATAGTTTGCAGTTTTCAGTCGCAAATTTTTAATTTTCGGATCTGATTTTGGACAAGTCATGAGAAAAACAAGTTGTAAGGCTTTGTCTTCTCTTCATTTTTTTTTTTTTTCTCTTTTCAAATTCTCTGTAGTATCTTTCTTTCTATCCAAGCTCCCTGGGGAGGTGCGTTGACACTGGGAAACACGTTTTCCCTTACGTTGGGGTGGGGTGGGGGGGGGGAGGTGGGGAGGGCAGGATATTCCATTGCCAGTTAAAAAAATAATGATCTGCAGCTGATTAAAGAACTGAGCAAGCCTTACACTTTGAGTCTTTTAAGTGGGTAATTCCTTTAACTGGGAAATTCTTCTAAGCGGGTAATCTCTTTAAGCAGGACCCTTCACAGCCCTGTAAAACGGAAGACCATCTAGGAACTCTTGAACTGTTTCAAATTGTTTTCAAATGGGTCTGAATGCTGCTGAGAAATGCATAATTTACGACCTTAACACTTGATTAGGTGGTAAACGACTGTCAGGAGAGATGTCCTTGGTAATCTAGTCATCATCCAGACTCTAATTATCACTTCGCAGGGGAAGGAAGGCTGGGTAATTGAGAACCAAAACTCTTAAAGGGCTTGGAGTGGCCATTTTCCTATGCAGTTAAACAAATTATTTCTCTACCTAGAAGGTGTTTAATTGGTACCAATTGAGGAGGAGGAAATGGTGCTGTGACTTGCAGGAGTGAGTGAGTCAGGGGGCTTCAGCCAAGGAAACAGAAAGTTGCATTGATTACTAAGAGGTCTCTCCCACTTAAAAAATGCACTTAGACTGGGACTGACACATACACACTACTACATATAAAATAGATAGCTAATAAGGACCTACTGTCTAGCACAGGGAACTCTACTCAACACTCTGTAATGACCTATATGGGAAAAGAATCTAAAAAAGTGGGGATATGTATATGTATAACTGATTCACTTTGCTGTACACCTGAAACTAACATAACATTGTAAATCAACTATACTCCAATAAAACTGTTTAAAAATGAGACAAAAAATAAAATAAAATATATGTTAGGAAGGAAGAGAAGAGAAAAGAGGAGGCAGCCGAGACGACAGAATGTAATTAAGAACTGATAGCCATACCTCTCCCCTGTCTGTCATTACTAAGGATTTTTCTCAGATGAGACCCAATTTCACCTAGTGTTAGTTCCCATTGATCACTATAAATTATTTAAGCTGCAAATGCTCTGACATCCATTAAAACAAGAATGGGGAGAATTGGCCAAAGTCTGCCTGAGGGAAGGGTCCTACTCTCCTGAATTCAGTAGGAAATACGAGTGAGAGGAAACAGGTAAAGAGATTCCCATCTATAGCTTTTTCTCTGACCAGTCCTCTTCGTCCTCTCTACCCCCAATCTTCTGCGGAACACTTCTATGTCCATAAATGTCCACACTAAGTGCTATGGATACAAAAATGGGAATGTCAGACATGACCCTCGGTCTTCAGCAGTATCCACCCTAGAAAGACACTGATGGATAGCGTTGGGGTTTAAAGGAAGCTGAGAATCAACACCTCATTCTTCTCCTTTCAAATGTGGGGTGAATTGATAGATACATTCTGGAGAGTGGGAAGTCAGAGTACCTTGATTACTTATAAAGTAGATTGGAGAATGTGGGTTAGATCTGTGGCCAAGTGGGTTTGCCTATTGTAGACAAACAATGTCGCCTGCCATATGAGCAAACAAAGGATGTTGTGACCATCAAGCCATCAGGCACTGCAGCCGCCCCAGTGGTGCACCCTGAGGGGATTCAGGATGGAAAAGGACAGGATACTGGCCCTAGATAGTTGAGGTGTATATCAAAGGAATCATTTCATTAAGCCGCCGAGACTCTTGCATCTTCGCATACATAGAAAGGGGATAAATTCATTAACTTGAGACTTTTTTTTTCTTTAATTAACAGTAATTGTTTGATGTTCCAACTACCTGGGTTTTGTTGCAAAAACTCCTATATATCCTGGCTCCTTCCTTATCTCTTTGGAGCAGTCGCTCAGAGGTATCTGAGAGGCTGTCTCCCGTGCTTAAGTCCTCAGGAAGTCCACTGAATAAAACATAATTCTCAACTTTTAGGTTGTGTATTTTTTTCAGTGGACACCATTCACCAGCTCTTACCTCTGGTAGCTGGCCCAGCTGGTCAACTGCAGGTGTCCCCCATAATGAGGGTGTGGGGGGCAATGCCCATGGCAGAGAGCAGATCAGAATGCATGTGGCCTTCGGACAGGCTGGCTCCAAAAGAGCGTCTCCCTAAGACTCTGATCAGATCATCACAGCTGCCATCAGAGGAGTGAGCTGGAGGTGGAGCCCAGAGTGTCCCTCTAGCTCACATCCTTCTACGTGGAAAAACAAGGCTCCTGTAACAGAGAGACCTTGAAAGCGATATTAAGTGGAGACCTACCTGTGTGTGGTAAGTTCCATGCTTAATTCGCTGGTTTTATGGGTTTGAGGTTAGAAATGCAATTCTATGCAGTGTTTTGAAAACTAAAACTGGCCACATCCTGAAGAACTCAGAGGACTAAAAATGCACAGAACCACTACAATCTAGAATCACTATCTTATCATGCCTGGGATGCAGAAAACGTGTCTTCTATCCCTGATTGGTAGGTGTCAGTTTGGCACAACAAATGTCTGGTGAGCAGGAAATGATGGCTGAATGTAAGCCTATATCTTCCAGGTTCTTCTGAATTTATTTTTTTCTTGATAGCATCTTTTTTTTGCATGGATACAAATGCAATACATATTTATCATAGAATATTTAGAAAATACACAAAAGTATCAAGAAGAAAATAAAAGTCAACTTTGTCCCACCATTCAAGGATATCATTGCTACCATTCAGGTTTTGTTTTTTTAATTCTATGTATAAAGCGATGGATGTTAACTAAACATAATGCGGTAATCACTTTGCAATATATACATATATCAAATCATTATGTTGCATACCTTAAATGTATACAATGCTATATGTCAATTAAATATATCCCAATAAAACTGGAAAAAATAAAATTCTTTATATATCCACATTTTGTGGGACTATTTTCCCACAAAATTCCTCTTATACTCTATATGGAGTTTGATATTCTGATTTCCCCTTATTATATCCTGAATGATTTTTCATGTCATCAAGCAGACTTAAAAGTAGGATTTCAGTAGCTGAACAGCATTTTGTTTAACCTGCTGCTTCCTCTGGACATTTAGGTTATTTTCAACTTTCTTTTCTACGAAGACCTTTCTTATATGTAAATATTTATGTGCTTCTCTCAATACTTCTTACAGTAGAGTTTTTGGGAGAATTTGAACATCTTAAAGCAGTGTCGTGCCAGTAAATGCTTAATAACTGGCTTGCAAAGGGGGACGAAAGACTTGATTTATAGTATTTGCCCATTTCTGGGGTATAAATACTCCCACCATAGTTGATTTCAAGCTACCAATGGTTTAACACCTCCCTTAAAAATTTTTGAAAAATTAACAATTGGTGCTTGTGAACCAACACACCACCACTGCAAGGCTTTAAATACACATTTTGCTGTTTCTCTCCAGAAAGTTTATACCTAATAACATTCCTACTAGCAACATGCAGGATGGCCTGCTTAGATCCAGGTGGGCCAGCAGCTGAGGTGGAAGGTAAGTAAACCCATATTTCCTTTACTCTGAAGGATCCAGTGCCACCTCTGATGACATGTAGGAAAAATAACTTTTTCCCTAAAGGACGATTCCACACGTATAAATGTTGTAAAAGGGGAAAAACTAAACTCAGAATTTGTTTTAGATTTTTATGTAAGACCAAGTCCAAATATTTGCTAACCAAAATAGTCTCTCTATTACTTCTCTATCCTTCATATTGATGCAATGCTATTAAATATGACATTTCGTCATCTTGTATATGCAGAGAAATATGGCATCATGGAATAAAAAGGGACTTTGTAATATTGCTGGAGCATGGTACTTCTCAAAGAGCCAGAGCCCTGGCCCAGCCACTAACTAACTCTGTGACCGTAAGTAGACCCTCTGCATGTTCTGTTTATCCTCTCTATGAGAATGAGCGTGAGCCTCAAAGTGCAGACCTAATTCTGCCACCCCTCCCTTCCATACATTCTTTGAATGAGTGCCCCTTATTGGCATCAGGATAAAGTATCAAATTCTTAATAAGATGTACTGTGTTACATGGTACAGCAGTCAAACTCTAAGGTGACCTCTTGTGCCATCCCCTCACCTTGAGTGTGAGTGAGCTTATGACTTGCTTTTACCCAATAGAATATGGCAAAGATGATGGAATGTTACTCCAGTGTTTATGTCATGTAATTTAGGACTCCATCTCTCTGGAATCATTCTTGTTCTCCTGCTGGCCTTGAAGGAATAAACAGCCATGTTGTAAATGTCTCTGGAAAGGCCCACATGTCAGGTAAATGCAGGAAACCTGTAGGAATTGAGGGCCTCAGTCCTATAACCGCAAGGAACTGAATTCTGCCAACAGCCTGAATGAGCTTGGGAACAGAACCTTCCCCAGTCCCCAGTCAGACCTCCAGATGAGAATGCAGCCTGGCCAACGCCTTGGTTATAGCCTGGTGAGACCCTGAAGCAGAGAACCAGCTAAGCAGGCTTGGACTCCTGAGCCACAGAAATGTGAGATAATAAATATGTATTATTTTAAGCTGCTAAGTTTGTGGTGCTTTGTTGCACAGCAATGCAAAACTGGTTGCAATGTCTTCCACGATATTCTGATAGCACACCTTCTCTAGTGTGTTCTGGTGTTCTCCACCTGCCTCTTCCAGATCCATTCTTTATGCTCTTTCTTCTTTCCCTGTGCTCCAGGAGGCTGACTGGTAGGGACTGCATCTGCTGAGCTTCCTTGACCTCTGGCTTTTGACTGGCACTGAAACGAGGCTGGGAAGCGGGAGACAGGGAAGAAGATGAATCGAGGCTCCCTCCCTGTGAGGTTGTAGGTTGGAAATAGCCACATTTCTCTACGGCAGGCCACAGCTCTTGTCATGAGGCTTTCTCCTCTGGCTCCAGCTCTGTCTGGTTCCTTTACTGCTCCCTTCCTGTGCCCCTGAGTGTTACAGGATACACTCTGCATTGTTGTTAGTCCTCCATATTCACCACCCTTTCCCTTGTTCACTTCCCTTAGCCCTGTCTAAATCTTTGTTAGCAGTCACGTCATTAAACTCTCCTAAATTACCCTGTTTAAGTGTATCACTGTTTCTTGTTGGAACTCTGATTGATACAAAGCCTTATTTCAATTCCCTGCTCTTTTATACAAAGGGCTTCTCACACACTAGGGCAGCGGTCCCCAACCTTTTTGGCACCAAGGACTGGTTTCATGGAAGACAATTTTTCCATGGATGGGGTTGGGGGGAGATGGTTCAGGTGCTAATGTGAGCGATGGGGGGGATGGTTCAGGAGGTAATGCCAGCGATGGGGAGCAATGGGGAGCGGCACATGAAGCTTTGCTTGCTCGCCCGCCGCTCACCTCCTGCTGTGTGGCACAGTTCCTAATGGGCTGTGGACCGGTAGTGTCCACAGCCCAGGGGTTGGGGGTCCCTGCACTAGAGGACAGTTTCCCCAGCCTCTGGTCCCCATCTTTATCTAGCTCAGTAGTTTGCAAAATGTGGCCTCCAGAACTGCAGCATCAGCCTCAACCTGGGAATGTGTTAGAAATGCAAGTTCTCAGGCCATGGCCCAGATCTACTGAATCAGAAATGCTGTGACTGGGCCCAGCGGTCTGTATTTTAACAAGCCCTCCAGGTGATTCTGAGGCATGCTAAAGTTTGGGAACCACTGAGCTAGTTTGCTCTGTTATCTTCTACTTTAAGTCCCAACTTAAACTCTTAGACTTCATTTGTTCCCTCTGCTACATTTCCCACAGCACTCTCTGTCTCTGTACTTGTAGTAATCCTATCCTTATAGTTGCTTGGTCAAAGGTGGTCTCTCCCAGCATCCTATGAGTCCAGCATCTATTTCTGCTTTGTTCATGTTGAAATTATTCATGTTGTATCTGGTGCCTGACCTATAATGGACATGCAATAATTATGTCTCAAAACATTGATTCAGTGAACCATTTGGGCCTCAGTTTACTCATTCATGGAAAGAAGTTTGACTGGCTCATTCATTCAACAATCACCTTTGCTCAAGTAGCTTGGTTAAGTCATAGAGTTTGGTGCTGGGCAGAAGTTTTCACCCTTCTGGCTTGGAAAGATCTATATGGTATGGGTTAATTATTATCCTTTTCAACCATTTTTATCTAAGCTCAAAAGGTTGCAGAGTTGCAAAAATATGTTATATAACATAGTTTACTTTATAAATAGCTTAGATCATAGTTTGGATGAATTGCTTTCAAAGTCTATCTAAATAATCTGACCAAAGAACTTTTGTTCTATTGTTCAGATCAGACCTCTTTTTCAGTTTTAGAGTCATCTCTTATTGTTTTTAAACATATTCAGCCATCCATCCACTCAACATTTACACCTTGCAACAACTATTTACTCTGTGTCAGGACAAGTGCTTTGAACTTGGAATAGTAGCCATGTCAGGGACAATTAGTTAGGACTGTTGTTTTTTTAAAAAACCACAAAACTGTAGCCTGATCTCACGTTTTTAATGACAGTGGGGTCATAATCTAAGCTGAATTTGCTCGACTTGAAGTGGCCTTGTTCCTGAAGGATCTCCTTGAACTTATGACATAGAGGAGGAGATGGGAGCCGTCGGAGGTTTGAGCAGAGGTATGACAGGAACAAACTTACATTTTAAAAGAATCACCCTGGCTACTCCGTGGTGTAGGGTGAGGTGGAACAAGAGCAGAGGCAGAGAGATATGTTACGAGGCGATGGCAGTAATACAGGGAGAGATGATGTTGACCGGGATGAGAGTGGTAACACTGCAAATGGAGGTGTATTCAGCTTCTGGGTATATTTTGAAGGTAGAGCTGTTGGGCTTTGCTGGCAGATGTGATCTGGGGTGAGAGAGATAGAAAGAAGTCAAGGTTTTTGGCCTATCTAACTGTTAGGATGGGGCTGCTGTTTAGTGAGATGGGGAAACTGTCAAAGACGAAGGCTCTGAGCAGGAGAATCAGGAGTACGGGTCGCATCTCCTGTAAATCATCTAGCTCTGATTGAGTAAATAATATCGAGTTTAACAAATATCTTGGGAATTTTACAAACTGTCTCAAATGTTGGCTTCATTATGACTGTGGATGGAGACAAAGAACATCCTATGATTTTATCCCTCATCAGTCTGTGATAACTGAGATAGATGTGCTTCAAGAAAGCAGGAGATCATCACCCCACGTGGATTAGATTCTGAGCTGGTCCTCGGATCAGATCTGTTCCTTGCCCTTTTCCGGGTCGGCTCTGCATCACAGAAGAGCTGATAATTGCAGGCTGTGGTTCCTGGGGTCCATGATTAGGGGTCTTTGGCTGTGTTGGTAGCGGGAGGTGAGTGTGTGGAGGGGAGGGAGAAGCTGGGCTATTTCTCCTCCTCTCTGTCTGACTCATGCAGCATCACTGGTAGTAGCTGATCATCCTCTGCTGCACCTGCCCCCACTGGACAGGCCCTCTGTGGCTCTGGTCTCTCCCCTCCCCCTGGGCTCTGATAACATTATCTCCCCGCTCTGAAACTCCAGCCTAGGGGAGCCCCAGTTTCCCACAGCTGCCATCTCTGGGCTGCCATCCTGTCCCTGTTTGGCTTCTCAGTTTAATGTCCAGCGAGGTTTCTATTTTCCTGGATGGCTCCCTCAGACTAAGATTCCCATAGTGAAAAAAGAGGGAATCCAGGGTAACTATTTGGTACATCACTTATTTCAAGGGTGTCTGAGTGTTTGACTTGAGTTTATTCTCTCTACTTGTCTTGTCCATGACTTGATGATCCATCTGGGTGAGATGGGCTGTGGGTTTAGCATTGATCTGGCCCTCATGCATTTTGATCCACTACTCAGGACCCAAAGTGTCGACAGTAATCTTAAAACAAAGCCACCCCTCTGATGCTTGAATTTCTTCTCTGGTATCCCAATCCTTCCTGGATATTCTTCAGTAGAAACTCATTAATTTCCAAGTTTTGTCATTTTATATTTAGATAGTTCTGTTTCAAATTTTAATTTTTTGATTTAGAACAGTCTGTGTCAAAAAAACCAAAAAACAAAACCCAAAAAATCCTCAAACTGGCTTAAAGAAAAAAAATAGCATTTATTGGCTCCTTTAATTTATCAATCGAGAGGGAATGGTTCAGATGAAGCTTTATTCTGGGCTCAAACAATGTCTATGACCCAATTTCTGTTTTTGTTTCTGTGTTTTTTTTCTCCCTTTCTTAGCACATCTTCTTCAAGATTGTTTCCATCCTGAGGTAGGCTCCCCTAGTGGTCTGAAGTGGGCTCTCATTGGCTCACAAAAGCTTGAACAAATCCTGGAATCTCCTGGCCCTGATTGGCTCATATGTTCCAGCTCTCATTGGTCTGCTTAGGTCACGTTCCTACCCCTGATTGGCCTGCCTTGGGTCATGCTCCCATCCCTGAGCTAACTCGTGTGGCTGGGTCAGTGGGATACATTGATAGGCCTAAGAAAATACTCAATAAATGGGACTAACTGATTAGCTTAAACAAATACATGACTGAACAGAACTGGAAGTGGGGTCAATCCCACCCAACCGCAGGTCTCAAAAATTCAGGATGAAGTTAGTAAGGAAGAGGGGGGAAATGGGTTCTAGAGATTGCTGGAGGGAAAATATGTCTACTATAGAAGGTAAAGGCAAAGAGTCATTTGAGGGTCTGCTATTATTTCATCTCCATAGGTAAAGGATTCTTGAAGGTTTACATTGGCCAAATTAAGGTTTACAAGGTACATTAACAAATCACAGTTGCCACTACTCCAAAATTTGGTAAGTAAAACAAAAGGTTCTCTATTCCATAAGGAGGTAAACTCTGAATTTTCAAAACTCCTTGAGCAGTAATAAAACTATTCTTTATTCAATTATAAATCAATAAACAGTACACTATAGGCATACATATTTGGAAGGAGACGACAAAACGAAACAAAAAGAAAGGATGATTAAAAAAATCTCAGCTTTTGACATAGTACGAATACATCGGAAAAAGAGCCATCACCTAAAACAATGCACAATTAGAATGGAAACTATCACAGCAAATGTGGAGGGAAGGGCTATCAATATCAAAACAATGTATTGAACCCTCATGAGAAATGCAGCCAAAATTTCATTGGATAATTCCATTGCTTCATTCAGCAAAATGGTAACTGTGGCAACTGAAATATGCTTTAAAGGTCTACACCTCCAAGGACACTTCAATTTGTGGCAGGTTGTTAGTTAATTCGTTATGCTTTTTCGTGGAGGCCAGTGAGCAGTTACACCGAACAAAGCTTCCCTCCCCCACCCACCGATTTCTCTTATTTCTTTTTGGTTTGGAGGTGCCTAGATTTTATCTCTGCACAGGACAATAAAATGGCGGATGACCTGCTAACAGTGACGAAAACAAAACCCCAACTACAACTTCAAAAAAATGAAGTGAACGGTGATTCACTTAATCCCGTGCTTACCATTAAGTCATAGCTAATTATAAATTAAGAACAAAGTTCGTAAGTCTTAGTGAACATGGTTGATTGGTATAATAGGGAGTAGAACTTGATGGGATTCTTAATTTTTTTTGGCATGTGTGTTTTTTGTCTTTCTGCCAAAGTGAACCGTAACTCTTTAAGCCTCAATAGACTATTGGAGGCTTGAAGGAGCTATTGTTCTGACAAAACTTACCTGTTGAGGTTGTTTTTCCTGTTAATCACTCACACTAAATAATTCTGAGATGGCTTCTTTTTATTTTTTTAACATCTTTATTGGATTATAATAGATTTACATTGTTGTGTTAGTTTCTGCTGTATAACAAAGTGAATCAGCCATATGTATACAAATATCTCCATATTTCCTCCCTTTTGTGTCTCCCTCCCACCCTCCCTATCCCACCCCTCTAGGTGGTCACAAAGCACCGAGCTGATCTCCCTGTGCTATGCAGCTGCTTCCCACCAGCTATCTATTTTACATTTGGTAGTGTATATATGTCCATACCACTCTCTCACTTTATCCCAGCTTACCCTTCCCCCTCCCCATGTCCTCAAGTCCATTCTCTACATCTGCGTCTTTATTTCTGTCCTGCCCTTAGGTTCTTCAGAACCTTTTTTTGTTTGTTTGTTTGTTTACATTCCATATATATGTGTTAACGTATGGTATTTTTTTTAATGATATAATGAACATTGTGCTACATGACTCTTTTTGAATTATGGTTTTCTCAGGGTATATGCCCAGTAGTGGGATTGCTGGATCATATGGTAGTTCTATTTTTAGTTTTTTAAGGAACCTCCATACTGTGCTCCATAGTGGCTGTATCAATTTACATTCACACTAACAGTATAAGAGGGTTCCCTTTTCTCCACACTCTCTCCAGCATTTATTGTTTGTAGATTTTTTTGATGATGGCCTTTCTGACCGGTGTGAGGTAATACCTCATTGTAGTTTTGATTTGCATTTCTGTAATGATTAGTGATGTTGAGCATCCTTTCATGTGTTTGTTGGCAATCTGTAGATCTTCCTTGGAGAAATGTCTATTTAGGTCTTCTGCCCATTTTTGGATTAGGTTGTTTTTTTTTTTATATTGAGCTGCATGAGCTGCTTGTATATTTGGGAGATTAATCCTTTGTCACTTGCTTCATTTGCAAATATTTTCTCCCATTCTGAGGGTTGTCTTTTCGTCTTGTTTATGGTTTCCTTTGCTGTGCAAAAGCTTTTAAGTTTCATTAGGTCCCATTTGTTTATTTTGTTTTAATTTACATTTCTCTAGGAGGTGGGTCAAAAAGGATCTTGCTGTGATTTATGTCATAGAGTGTTCTGCCTATGTTTTTCTCTAAGAGTTTTATAGTGTCTGGCCTTACATTTAGGACTTTAATCCACTGTGAGTTTATTTTTGTGTATGGTGTTAGGAAGTGTTCTAATTTCATTATTTTCCATGTAGCTGTCCAGTTTTCCCAGCACCACTTATTGAAGAGGCTGTCTTTTCTCCATTGTATATTCTTGCCTCCTTTATCAAAGATAAGGTGACCATATTTGCGTGGGTTTATCTCTGGGCTTTCTATCCTGTTCCATTGATCTATATTTCTGTTTTTGTGTCAGTACCATACTGTCTTGATTACTGTAACTTTGTAATATAGTCTGAAGTCAGGGAGCCTGATTCCTCCAGCTCTGTTTTTCTTTCTCAAGATTGCTTTGGCTATTCGGGGTCTTTTGTGTTTCCATACAAATTGTGAAGTTTTTTGTTCTAGTTCTGTAAAAAATGCCATTGGTAGTTTGATAGGGATTGCATTGATTCTGTAGATTGCTTTGGGTAGTATAGTCATTTTCACAATGTTGATTCTTCCAATCCAAGAACATGGTATATCCCTCCATCTGTTTGTATCATATTTAATTTCTTTCATCAGTGTCTTATAATTTTCTGCATACAGGTCTTTTCTCTCCTTAGGTAGGTTTATTCCTAGGTATTTTATTCTGTTTGTTGCAATGGTAAATGGGAGTGTTTCCTTAATTTCGCTTTCAGATTTTCCATCATTAGTGTGTAGGAATACAAGAGATTTCTGTGCATTAATTTTGTATCCTGCTACTTTACCAAATTCATTGATTAGCTCTGGTAGTTTTCTGGTAGCATCTTTAGGATTCTCTCTGTTTAGTATCGTGTCATCTACAAACAGTGACAGCTTTACTTCTTTTCTGATTTGGATACTTTTATTTCTTTTTCGTCTGATTGCTGTGGCTAAAACTTCCTAAACTATGTTGAATAATAATGGTGAGAGTGGACAACCTTGTCTTATTCCTGATCTTAGAGGAAATGGTTTCAGTTTTTCACCATTGAGAATGATGTTGGCTGTGGGTTTGTCATATATGGCCTTTATTATGTTGAGGTAAGTTCCCTTTATGCCTACTTTCTGGAGGGTTTTTATCATAAATGGGAGTTGAATTTTGTCAAAAGCTTTTTCTGCATCTATTGAGATGATCATATGCTTTTTATCTTTCAGTTTGTTAATATGGTGTATCACATTGATTGATTTGCATATATTGAAGAATCCTTTCATTCCTGGGATAAACCCCACTTCATCATGGTGTATGATCCCTTTAATGTGCTGTTGGATTCTGCTTGCTAGTATTTTGTTCAGGAATTTTGCATCTAGGTTCATCAGTGATATTGGCCTGTAGTTTTCCTTTTGTGACGTCTTTGTCTAGTTTTGGTATCAGGGTGATGGTGGCCTCATAGAATGAGTCTGGGAGTGTTCCTCCCTCTGCTATATTTTGGAAGAGTTTGAGAAGGATAGATGTTAGCTCTTCTCTACATGTTTGATAGAATTCGCCTGTGAAGCCATCTGGTCCTGGACTTTTGTTTGTTGGAAGGTTTTTAATCACAGTTTCAATTTCAGTGCATGTGATTGGTCTGTTTATATTTTCTGTTTCTTCCTAGTTCTGTCTCGGAATGTTGTGCTTTTCTAAGAATTTGTCCATTTCTTCCAGGTGGTCCATTTTATAGGCATATAGTTGTTTGTAGTAATCTCTCATGATCCTTTGTATTTCTGCAGTTTCAGTTGTTACTTCTTTTTCATTTCTAATTCTATTTATTTGAGTCTTCTCCCTTTTTTTCTTAATGAGTCTGGCTAATGGTTTATCAACTTTGTTTATCTTCTCAAGGAACCAGCTTTTAGTTTTATTGATCTTTGCTATCGTTTCCTTCATTTCTTTTTTATTTATTTCTCAACTGATCTTTATGATTTCTTTCCTTTTGCTAACTTTGGGGGTTTTTTTTGTTCTTCTTTCTCTAATTGCTTTAGGTGTAAGCTTAGGTTGTTTATTGGAGATTTTTCTTGTTTCTTGAGGTAGGATTGTAGTGCTATAAACTTCCTTCGTAGAACTGCTATTGCTGCATCCCACAGGTTTTGGGCCGTCGTGTTTTCGTTGTCATTTGTTTTTAGGTATTTTTTGATTTCCTCTTTGATTTCTTCAGTGATCTCTTGGTTACTTAGTAGCATATTGTTTACCCTCCATGTGTTTGTATTTTTTACAGTTTTTTTAATGTAATTGATATCTAGTCTCATAGCCTTGTGGTCGGAAATGATACTTGATACGATTTCAGTTTTCTTAAGTTAACCAATGCTTGAATTGTGACTCAAGATATGATCTATCCTGGAGAATATTCCATGAGCACTTGAGAAGAAAGTGTATTCTGTTGTTTTTGGATGTAATAGCCTATAAATATCAATTAAGTCCATTTTGTTTAATGTGTCATTTAAAGCTTGTGTTTCCCTGTTTATTTTCATTTCGGTTGATCTGTCCATTGGTGAAAGTGGGGTGTTAAAATCCCCTACTATTATTGTGTTACTGTCTATTTCCCCTTTTATGGCTGTTAGCATTTTCCTTATGTATTGAGGTGCTCCTATGTTGGGTGCATAAATATTACAATTGTTACATCTTCTTCTTGGATTGTTCCCTTGATCATTATGTAGTGTCCTTCTTTGTCTCTTATAATAGTCTTTATTTCAAAGTCTATTTTGTCTGATATGAGAATTGCTACTCCAGCTTTCTTTTGATTTCCATTTGCATGGAATATCTTTTTCCATCCTCTCACTTTCAGTCTGTATGTGTCCCTAGGCCTGAAGTGGGTCTCTTGTAAACAGCTTATATATGGTTCTTGTTTTTGTATCCATTCAGCCAGTCTATGTCTTTTGGTGGGAGCATTTAATCCATTTACTTTTAAGGTAATTATCAATATGTATGTTCCTATTACCATTTTCTGAATTGTTTTTGGTTTGTTATTGTAAGTCTTTTCCTTCTCTTGTGTTTCCTGCCTAGAGAAGTTCCTTTACCATTTGTTGTAAAGCTGGTTTGATGTTGCTGAATTCTCTTAGCTTTTGCTTGTCTGTAAAGGTTATAATTTCTCTGTCAAATCTGAATGACATCCTTGCTAGGTAGAGTAATCTTGGCTGTAGGTTTTTTCCTTCCATCACCTTAAATATGTCCTGCCACTCCCTTCTGGCTTGCAGAGTTTCTGCTGAAAGTTTAGCTGTTAACCTCATGGGGATTCCCTTGTATGCTATTTGTTGCTTTTCCCTTGCTGCTTGTAACATTTTTTCTTTGTATTTAATTTTTGATAGTTTGATTAATATGTATCTTGGCATGTTTCTCCTTGGATTTATCCTGCATGGGGCTCTCTGTGCTTCCTGTACTTGATTGACAATTTCCTTTCCCATATTAAGGAAGCTTTCAACTGTAATCTCTTCCAATATTTTCTCAGTCCCTTTCTTTTTCTCTTCTTCTTCTGGGACCCCTATAATTCGAATGTTGGTGCATTTAATGTTGTCCCAGAGGTCTCTGAGACTGTCCTCAATTCTTTTCATTCTCTTTTCTTTATTCTAGTCTGCAGTAGTTATTTTCACTATTTTATCTTCCTGGTCACTTATCCGTTCTTCTGCCTCAGTTATTCTGTTATTGATTCCTTCTAGAGCATTTTTAATTTTATTTATTGTGTTGTTCATCATTGTTTGTTTGCTCTTTAGTTCTTCTAGGTCCTTGTTGAATGTTTCTTGTATTTTTTCCATTCTATTTCCAAGATTTTGATCATCTTTACTATCATTACTCTGAATTCTTTTTCAGGTAGATTGCCTATTTCCTCTTCATTTGTTTGGTCCTTCATCTGCTGTGTATTTGGTCCTTCATCATTTGCTGTGTGTTTGGTCCTTCATCTGCTGTGTATTTCTATGTCTTCTCATTTTGCTTAACTTACTGTGTTTGAGCTCTCCTTTTTGCAGGCTGCATGTTTGTAGTTCCCGTTGTTTTTGGTGTCTGCTCCCAGTGTGTAAGTTTGGTTCAGTGGCTTGTGTAGGCTTCCTGGTGGAGGGGACTGGTGCCTGTGTTCTGGTGGATGAGGCTGGATCTTGTCTTTCTGTTGGTCAGGACTGCGTCGAGTGGTGTGTTTTGGGGTGTCTATGAACTTAGTATGATTTTAGGCAGCCTCTTTGCTAATGGGTGGGGTTGTGTTCCTGTCTTGCTAGTTGTTTGGCATGGTGTGTCCAGCATTGGAGATTGCTGGTCGTTGAGTGGAGCTGGGTCTTAGTGTTGAGATGGAGATCTCTGGGAGAGCTCTCACTGATTGATATTATGTGGGGCTGGGAGGTCTCTGGTAATCTAATGTCCTGTACTTGGCTCTTCTACCTCAGAGGCTCTGGCCTGACAACCTGCCAGAGCACCAAGACCCTGTCAGTCACATGGCTGCGGGTCTTGGAGGGCCTTCTGGGGAGGTGGGTGTGGCTGTGACTCACTGTGGGGACAAAGACACTAGTGGCAGAAGCTCTGGAGAATATTCCTCAGCATGAGCTCCCCTGGAGGCTGCCATTTTCTCCATGGCTTCTTTTTAAAAAATTTTTTTATTGACATTACAGTTGCTTTACAATGTTGTGTTAGTTTCTGCTGTACAGCAAAGTGAATCAGTTATATGTATACATATATCCCCTCTTTTTTAGATTTCCTTCCCATTTAGGTCACCACAGAGCACTGAGTAGAGTTCCCTGTGCTATACAGTAGGTTCTCATCAGTTATCAATTTTATACATAGTAGTGTATATATGTCAATCCCAATCTCCAAATTCATCCCACCACCGCCCCCTTTCCCCCTTGGTATCCATAAGTTTGTTCTCTACATCTGTGTGTCTATTTCTGCTTTGCAAATAAGTCCATCAACAGAGGAATGGATAAAGATGTGGTACATATATACAATGGAATATTACTCAGCCATAAAAAGGAATGAAATAGTGCCATTTGCAGAGATGTGGATAGACCTAGAGACTGTCATACAGAGTGAAGTAAGTCAGAAAGAGATAAACAAGTACCATATAATATCGCTTATATGTGGAGTCTAGAAAAATGGTACAGATGAGATGGTTTCTTTTTAAAATTTTAAAAAATTGAAACATAGTTGATTTAGAATGTTTTGTCAGTTTCAGGTGTACAGCAAAGTGATTCAGTTATACCTATATATATTCTTTTTCAGATTCTTTTCCATTATATGTTATTACAAGAGGTTGAATATGGTTCCCTGTGCTCTACAGTAAGACCTTGGGTAGCTTCTTTTCTTAAACTGCCTTGAAAAGCACCCCCATAGTAATAACAACCAGAGAGAGGTCTGCCAAAGCTGTTGTAAGATTCGGGTTCACCTGGTTCTCTAGCATAATGATTGGGGAAGTGTTTCAGTTAGCTGTTGTAGTGAAACAACCCCCCTCAAAACTTAGTGGCTAAAAAGAACAACGGTTGATTATTCCTAGCAAGCCAGTGCATCTGCTGGGTGGATCCACCGATCTGGACTGGACTTGGCCCATCTTGGCCGGGCTCCCTCATGTCTCTGTGGTCAGCTGGAGGCTTGGCTGGGGCTGGCTGCTCTAAGATGGCCATGACTGCGATGAATCAGCTTGGCTCCATGTGGTCTCTGATCCTTCTTGGAAGTCAGTCTGGACTTGTCCACGTGGCAGTGGCAAGGTTCCAACAGAGTGGAAGCATGGAAGTTCTCTTGAGCCCTAGAGTCTGAATTAGATCATTATCACTTTGGCCTCATTCTACTGGCAAAAGCAAGCCCAGATTCCAGAGAAAGGGAAATAGACAATGCTTCTTGGTGGGAGAAGCAACAAACTCCCCTTGGATGTAGGAGGGAAAGAATTGAAGCCACATTTGCATCCATGTACCACAGAAAACCTGAGTATGCTCAGCTCACATGGTAAACACCTTATTTTTAGGGAGGAGAGTAGTATAAAAATAAACATTATGTGTAAAAGAAGTTCCCATACCCAATTTAGAAACAATCTGGTTTATTAAAATAGAAGCTTCCCCCCCAAATCCTTTTTTAGTTTTCTCGTTTCTACCATTTGTTGATTTTTCCACTCAATGTAGAGAGAAACTTTCATATTTAACTTTTTGTTTTGTTTTGTTTTGATTATAGTTGAAGTATTTTTGGCTTTGTTTGTTAATATATTATTGTGGAGTTTATGCTTTTAATACCATGGGACTATTATCTATTCTTCTGAGTTTGTTTTTAGGTATCTTAAAATGAATTGCAACCCATAGTGGAATACTTGAAATTACTGTGTAAAAGGTAAAATATGATTCAAGTATTCACTTCTTCAAGAAACAGTGGTTGAGTGAGTGCCTCCTGGGTATATTAGAAGCTGGGCTAGTGCTCAGGACACAGTGGAGAGCAAGACATACAAAATCCCTGACCTCATGGTGCTTACATTTTACTGGGGTGACAGATAGGAAGCCAGCAAACCATGACTGACTGTGATAAGTGCTGAGAAAGATAAAACCGGGCACTGGAGAGCTTCTTTTAAACAGAGACAGCTCCACCTCCACTTACTGGAGACTGGAGGAGGTAAAAATGAAGCCAAGACTCTCTTGAGGAAAAGAAGACACCTGTGCAAAAGGCCAGGGGCAGAGAGATCCAGAGTGGGGCAGACCTTGATGAGGCCTCAAGATGCTTTCAGGGAGTGTTTTAGGAACAGAAACCCAGTGTCACAGGTGCTGTCACCACTCTGTCTGTATCTATTTAGATTCATCAGCCTCTGGTTTGCTTTCCCTCCCAGTAGCAGTAGCTGCCTCTCTATTGGAAGGCTGCCTTCAGGCCGCCAGAATTCACTTTGCCTGCAAGTCCCAAGAGCTGCAAGTTCTGGGAATGGAATTCTCTGGGGCAGCCCTTTACCAATACTGATGAAAACAGGGGTATCAATTCCCCAGCTCCCTTGCCCCGATGGGGGCACCTCCCAGACCTCTCCTGCAAAAGTGGGCCAAAGTTGTGCTAATTGGGACTTTGCTTGATTTCTCACCCTCGCTTGGTTTTCTTCTTTTTCTGTCCCACTCCGTCACTCCCCTACTGGCTTTTCCTGGAACACTTTCTAATAAATGGCTCTCCCAGGAATTCTTGTCCCTGGAGATGATTCTAAGGTATCCCAGCCTAGGTAGCCTGTGACATTGGAGCAAAGTGAATGAAGGAGGCATGAGATAGGGTTCCAGAGACTGCTCAGGCACAATGTAGCCCCCCTGTACAAGCAGGGATGACATCACCTAATATACATACATAAGAGCATCACTCTGTGGGCAATGGCTGGAGAGAGAATTGGTTGGATGAGGGAAAGAGTAAAACCTCAAATCAAATTCAAGGCCAGTAATCCTCCCTGTGCTGACATCTCTACCAATTTCTTTTTATCTTTTCAATTGGGATAAAATGATCTACCCTTCGGCTATCCCTCAAAGATGGTGTGAGGATGAAAAGATGATTTGCATAAAGTTCTTATCGTTCTCCAGAAAAGATGTGCCCAATAAAAACCACTATTATTATTGATAAAAATAAAAATAACAATGTAAGCTCATGACCAGTCTCTGGAGAATTTTCAAACATTAATAGGAAAATTAAGGGTAATATTAAAGACTAAAGCAACTGTTTCTAGGTTTCTCTTTTGTTCATACCATTGTTGCTCCTTTTGGTGTGTGAGAAGCAAAAGAGCGGATGCAAATATTTGTGCCCTGACCTGGTTCAGTCTGAAAGTAGAGATAAAGATCTTTTGAAAAATGGCAGCAATGAAACCAACATTCCAGGTTCTTTCCTTTGGGGGGAAGGGATACCTTATTTTGAAATTAAAAAAAGAAAACAGCTATTGTATAAATGGAGGTAAAACTATTGTTAAAAAATATTGGCTTATGTTCTAGATCCATACACACACATATAACCTCCATACAAGTGAGTGTGTGTGCGCGTGTGCGTGTGTGTGTGTGTGTGATGTGTCTATGCAAGCGTGCTCGGTAGACTGTCTCTGCTCATGAAAGCTTTTTCCAGACCAATGTACGGAAAGTGACAGATGGATCGTCAATGGATGAGAAGCAGTTACACATATCTGGCCAGCATGGTTTTGATTGTGTGTTGGGTCGTCAGCCAGCCACACACCAGAACTATTATTTTAGGAAGCTGGAAGAGAATTAGCCAATGTCAAAGGGAAGAGAGAGATGCAGGGAATGAAATAGACCCTCTGTAAGTAGGTAGGGGGAGGGATCAGTGGAGGCAAAGTGGGAGATGCAGTGTCAGTTCTACTAAGAAGTTGCCCAGGTCCCTGGGGCCACTAATTTCTCTCCATGGAAAGACCATCTTTCTGTCTTCTGTAAAAATGCTTTCAGTAAGGCATCAGTGTGGCTGAAGCTACATCCACCTGTTGGAATTCACACAAGAACTCACTGAGAACAATACGTTCTGGTATTCAGGTTCAATTGTTATTGCTCCTATGTTATCATAATAAAAATCTCATAGTTGAAATAAATATGGGATACGCAGGATACACAGGATAATATTGTAGGCCCACACTTTCCAATAACCCTGTAAATGCTTCTTATCTCAGGGGTTTTCTGAACAACACAGCAGGTGTAAGCTCAAATGCAGTAGAAAATGACAGACATACTTCAGTGTCAGAAGAACAAATATTTGGGCTCAGCACGTGAGAAGATCACGTACCTCAGTAAGCCCAACAAATCAGAGAAGTCTGTAGAAAAGCATGGACATGTTTACTTTTCTACTTCTCCATCAACACCATTCTGGTACTTTGCTGTATATGCTTTAAAACACACTCTACTTGATACAAAATGTCAAATCAGCCCAAACAATCCAGGGCAGTCTAGACTCTACTAAGATGAGGATTCTCTGTTAAGTCACTAGTTTTTTTTCCAGGCAGAGTCCCAAATTGAATCAATAGACTCCCCTAATCTTTCTCTCAGAAGAAAGGGACATTCCAGGCCTGTGTGTTATTAGGCTAGATCTCTGCCATATCTTAGCATCTCACCCGCTGGCCCCTTGATAAGTTTGGGAGATACTTACAAGGGTTGGTTTTGAAAAACGGTAGGCGTGACAGAGTTACATGCAGTACTGCTAACAATTGCTACCCATGTAGCTTTAGGTACATCAGAGACCCTCTCAGCTGCCTCTGCTTCATTCTCTCCGGTCCTCACCTTCCCCAGTGGCTCTTCTGTGGTGTGGGTTCCCATGTGGTTCATCCCAACTGCTTGTAGGCAATCTTACACTCACTTTTGAGGACTGCCTCTTCTTGAAAAAATTTATTATTTTTTTAATTACAAAGTATAAAATTGCCACTGTAGAAAACCAGGGCCTAAAACTTAGTGCTGACAAAATACGCATTGAATGAATTAATTAAAAATATTTTGAAAATAAAATACAGAGGAAGAAAAAATTAAGAACCAGTCATAAACCCACCCTCCAGATACGGACAATAACACCACTTCTTGTTTATATGCTCTGAGATATTTTCTGCAAGTCTATAAACAAAAATTAGACCATTTTGTCTTATTGTTTTGTTATATGCTAGCCTCCCATCTCCAGTTGGAAAATCTCCCATGCCAATACAGGTTCTTACATACCACACTTCTTTTTTTTAAAACATCTTTATTGGAGTATAATTGCTTCACAATGGTGTGTTAGCTTCTGCTGTGTAACAAAGTGAATAAGCTATACGTATACATATATCCCCATTTCTGCTCCCTCTTGCGTATCCCTCCCTCCCACCCTCCCTAACCCACCCCTCTAGGTGCTCACAAAGCACCAAGCTGATCTCCCTGTGCTATGCAGCTGCTTCCCACCAGCTATCTATTTTACATTTGACATACCACACTTTTAATGGCTACATAATAATTCATTGTATAGAATACTAACAATGAATTGTTTAACTAAGTTCCTGCTGTTTGACATTTACCTTGCCTCCCTTTTTTTGTTGTTTTTGTAAACAATACTGCAACAAGTATCCTTGATGCTGTTCTCTATTTTTTGCGTGTAATTCTATTTTTTTAAAATTTTTTATTTGTTTTCTTTTTAAATGTTTATTTTTGACCTACAGCACTATGTTTGTTCCTGTTACACAACATACTGATTTTTCTATACATTTCATTTTTTTCTTTTTTTTTAAATTGAAGTGTAGTTGATTTACAATGTTGTGCTTATTTCTGCTGTACAGCAAAGTGGCTCAGTTATACACATATAGACATTCTTTTTTTATATGCATGTAATTTAAATTATTTCTTTAGGGTAAATTCCCAGAAATGAGGTATGTGGGTTAAAGAATCTGTGTGTTTTATTGCCTATTGACAAGTCATCCAGGGAAGCATCTCTTTGCCTGAGACTTGAGGCTGATCCCTGTCCAAATAGAACTCTGAATTATAGCCTCCTTCAGGGTCTATGCCCTTCAGGACCCGTGACTTGTACAGCAGGCAATCAATGTGTATTTATTGGATCAAGTAATTTGAATATCCCATTCCCTTGGACTTGATTCTAGCCCCCTCAAGAACTGAATTCCCCTGTACAGCAAAAAAAGAGATACACAGGAAGCCACAGAGAAAACCCCCATGTTATCCCTGAAATCTTAACTGCAGCTCAATTAATTAATCTAAGCCAGGGGTCAACCAACTACAGCCCATGGGTCAAATCCAGCCTGTTTTTTTTAAGATTTTTTAAATGTGGACCATTTTTTTTTTTTAGCATCTTTATTGGAGTATAATTGCTTTACATTGTTGTGTTAGTTTCTGCTGTATAACAAAGTGAATCAGCTATACGTACACACATATCCCCATAACCCCTCTCTCTTGCGTCTCCCTCCCACCCTCCCTGTCCCACCCCTCTAGGTGGTCACAAAGCACAGAGCTGATCTCCCTGTGCTATGTGGCTGCTTCCCACTAGCTATCTACTTTACATTTGGTAGTGTATATATGTCAATGCCACTCTCTCACTTTGTCCCAGCTTACCCTTTCCCCTCTCTGTGTCCTCAAGTCCATTCTCTACGTCTGTGTCTTTATTCCCGTCCTGCCCCTAGGTTCTTCAGAACCATTTTTTTTTCTAGATTCCATATATATGTGTTAGCATACGGTTTTTGTTTTTCTCTTTCTGACTTACTTCACTCTGTATGACAGACTCTAGGTCCATCCACCTCACGACAAACAACTCAATTTCATTTCTTTTTATGACTGAGTAATATTCCATTGTATATATGTGCCACATCTTTATCCATTCATCTGTTGATGGACAGTTAGGTTGCTTCCATGTCCTGGCTCTTGTAAATAGAGCTGCAATGAACATTGTGGTACAGGACACTTTTTGAATTATGGTTTTCTCAGGGTATATGCCCAGTAGTGGGATTGCTGGGTCATATGGTAGTTCTATTTTTAGTTTTTTAAGGAACCTCCATACTGTTCTCCATAGTGGCTGTATCAATTTACATTCCCACTAACAGTGCAAGAGGGTTCCCTTTTCTCCACACCTTCTCCAGCTTTTATTGTTTGTAGATTTTTTGATGATGGCCATTCTGACCGGTGTGAGGTGATACCTCATTGTAGTTTTGATTTGCATTTCTCTAATGATTAGTGATGTTGAGCATCCTTTCATGTGTTTGTTGACAATCTGTATATCTTCTTTGGAGAAATGTCTATTTAGGCCTTCTGCCCATTTTTGGATTGGGTTGTTTGTTTTTTTGATATTGAGCTGCATGCGCTGCTTGTATATTTTGGAGATTGATGTGGACCATTTTTAAAGTCTTTATTGAATTTGTTACAATATCTCTTCTGTTTTATGTTTTGGTTTTTGGCTGTGAGACATGTGGGATCTTAGCTCCCCAAACAGGAATCAAACTCACATCCCCTGCATTGGAAGGCAAAGTCTTAACCACTGGACCACCAGGGAAGCCCCCAGCCTGTTTTTGTATGGCCCATAAACCAAGAATTTTTCCTATATTTGTAAATGCTTGAAAAAAATCAAAACAAGAAGAATATTTCTTGAAGTGAAAAGTATATAGAATTTAATTTGTGTCCATAAATAAAGTTTTATTGGAATACAGCTAGACTAATTTATTTATGACTTATCTATGGCTGCTTTAGTGCTAAGATGGCAGAACCAAGTAATTTCAACCGAGACCATAAGGCCTGCAAAACTTATAGTGTTTACTCTTTGGCCCTTTACAGAAAGAGCGTGCTGAACGCTGATCTAGGCATCAGTCAATAAAAGCAGAGTAATCTACAACCTAGAAAAATGAAATCTGCAATGATGCTGTTGCTAAATCAGCACTCGTAGAGAGCCGCAATTATTAGCACTTCCAGTGTGTAGGGGTGAGATCTCAACATCTTCCTATTGTCTCGGCTTTGACCCCAGCATTGCATAGGTGAGAAAATCTAGCACCTTAAACCCTGGCTCCACAAAGTACTCAGACAGGGGGTTTTCGTTGTGAGCATTGACAATTTCCCAAGTTTACAGTTTCAGCATTGTTGATACCAAGTCCTTAGGGCATGCTTTGGCTAGTGCGGCTGCCGAGATGAAGTATGGCTCTCTTATTAACTTGTCAAAGTGTGGTGCAGCTGCATCATTTGCTGACCCATTTGCTTAACTTAAATAAAGGTTGGTGGTTAGGCTTCTGTTGCATTGTGCTCTCCTGCTAATTATCAGTGTATTTGTTTTAGAGACAATTAGCCACCTGGTTCATTCTCCCATTGAAGTCAGGTCATCATGAGTTACATCTGCTTTCAGGCCTCCTCAAGTCCAAGACATAATAAAAAGATGATGGCTATGATTATAAAAAGCGTGTGGGGTTGGGCATCCATGGTACAGCATATTGAATTCCCAAGGAGCATTGAGTTGCATCATTGTACTCACAGAAGCTCCTCTCTGCCAGTCACAAAATAAGGATGTGAACAGAGAACTCTCGCGCCAAGCCAGAAGTTCCTTTAGCAAGTGGGGGGAGTATTTGCAACGGTAGACACTAATAACGGCGAAACACAGTGAGACACGATTTCCTCCCTCGGGCGCTGTGCTGATACAACAAAAAAGTGACAAATAAACACGTCTTCGTGCTTGCAGAATTTGCATAAAACTGAAGTTGTTCAGACCTGTGGGTGTTGCCTTTCAAAAAATGTGCCTGATAATTGTGACACAATATTATGCGGAATACACATTTGCTTTTATAATCCCATATGCTCTGGCAAAACTTAGCATTTTGGAGCTAAGACTTTGTTACGCTAAGTCCTAGCTGAATCCCATTGATGGGATGATGGAGGCATGTTTGTAGCTTTCTGAATTCGGGGAGGTGAGGGTCTACGGCACTGAGGCTGCTCGATCACAGGGGACGTTGTGATCCGAGGATGTTACTTGACTGTAGCGAGGGAATCAGACCTATGAGGCTTAGTAATGAATCAAGTGTGTGTCTTTGCTGCAGAGGCCCTGGAACTGGATTCAACAGATTGAGAGTGAGTATTAAACAGTTCACTTGGCTGCCTTAATACTCGTCAAGCAGAGACTGTCAAGTGAGGTTTGGTTCAGTATTGGGGAAAATGAAGCATTTGTAAAAGTTACAGGGAAGAGTTCACCAGGATACATTCTGAAAACCTTTCACCTTGGAGGAAGGTGACAGAGAATGCATGCTTCAGACCCTTAATTATCAAGTTGCTTAAGCACCGAAAGAAATTCCGATTTACGTAAAAACTCACACATCCACAAAACTCTGGAGATTGCGGCACTTTCCAAAAAGTTACAGCGGATTATTTATAATGTATTGTCCAACTTAAATTAGAAAAAATGTAAGCAGAGAGCCAATTTGGAGTCCTAAATTTGGGTTTCCCAAAGTGAATCCTGGTAGAACATTGGTTCCATGGAATATTATGTTGAAAATGAGATTCTGTGGCCTCTAAATTTTGGGAAACGGGGGCTCAGCAAGGGTAACTCAACTAAGTTAAGCGTTTCTGTAGGACTTCTGGGAGCTTTTAATATGCTATTGAGCTTTGTGAAATGCACATTTCCCAAACTTATTAGACCACAGAACCCCCTTTTCCTGAGCATCTGGCAGAATAGTGTTCTGATAAAGGCTTGTTGAGAAACCTTTGCCCCAAAGTGTTTGCTCTAACTCAGGGCTTGATGAAAAATCCAAGAGTGAGTGCAAGGAAATGGCGGGGCTTGGGGGGTGGCCGGTGGGCTTACACAACTGAAGACCAGGTTGGTTTCTGGATCGTAGGGCTTGGGCTTTTCTTTACTTCAGGTCTGATGTCTGAGCATGAATGGCCCCACTTTTCAATTTTTTTTTCTTTCTTTTTTTTTCAATTGCTGCCTTGTGGAGCCTTAGGCTATGATTTGAAATGGCAAGAAATAATTTAGCTAATTGAGTCGAGAAGTCAGCCCACAACTTTTGATCACCTGCATAAAATCCATTAGTCTGAAGATAAATTGTGTAGTACAAAGGGCGTTCCAATGAGTACAGCGGGGTGGGATCGGCCTAATTTCCTAAATGCAGGAGAAAGCCTGATTTTACATCACCACTGGTGGCATATGAGCCTCACTATTTGAAAATGTTTGCCAGGTACATACTAGAGTGTGGAACGTAAATAAGACGGATCAAGTGAGAACGCGGGACCAGGAAGGTTACTGTTTTACGCGCACTAATTCATAACACCGGCATTTGAGAGAAAGGACTCCTGGAACTGCAGCTACATACAAATGCGTATCCGTTGTTTGGGTCTATTTCTGTGTTGTGCTTTTTCGCAGACTTTCACGAGACTGTTGTAAACTTAATCCTGTTTAGCAATTATGAGTTACTTCAATTGGCTCCACTCATTAAGCTGTTTAAACTTAGATTTAAAGAATAATATCCACTTTGTTCCTTTCCACAATTTGTGGGGTGGGGAATCAAACATTTAAAATGGATTTCTTGGCAGAGAACAATCGAGGACACTAAAGCTGACTGTACCTTTAATACAGATTTTTTTTT
The DNA here is from genome assembly GCF_965194825.1 of Balaenoptera physalus. Taxonomy (NCBI): domain Eukaryota; kingdom Metazoa; phylum Chordata; class Mammalia; order Artiodactyla; family Balaenopteridae; genus Balaenoptera; species Balaenoptera physalus. The sequence goes on along the minus strand of NC_138891.1, from coordinate 8,760,804 downwards.
CTTCTTCTTTAAAAAGCACTTTGAAGGAGAACAACAAAGCCCAGACTGTTTTTTAAAAAAGCGAGAGGAGTGACTCCTGATAAAAGCGAATTGCAAACTGCATATACGCTATTTATTTAGACTTGAGAAAATGTATATCTTGAAAAAGTATATATGTTTATATAATCACAGATCAGCAGCCTCGGGGTTTCAACCTATTAGAAACAGCTAAGGAGCGACCAAAAGCCTGTCATTCATGGAAGCTTGATAGCGCATGAAAGAGAGAAAACAGTGGTTTCTTCCCTCTCAAGGCATCCTATTGATTGATGTGTGTGTGTTTGGAGAAGCTGATGCTCAGATTGCTGACCGGGTGTAGTTTAGGCTTCAGAGTCTGTGTGAGGACAAAGATGCCGTCTTTGAACACTTACTCTTCAAGGCTATCACCTTACACCATGCTGGCCTCAGCTCCTCAGGACAGAATGAAATCACTTCGCGCCTATTGGTAATGGCCCTGCGAGGCGTTTAGAAATGACTTGAAGGAAACACAGTACATTCATGAATTTCTCACGTGTGTGTTTAATCAAAATCAGAAAGTCACAACATGTTGAATTCAATGAACTACTGGGGTGACATTTGAGCTTTCGTATGAAGAAATAAGAGGGAAACCACCTCCAGTCTGAAAACGTGTTTGTATTATGTGTTTGCTTGGGGAAATCCAGGGCAATGAGGAAAATTTCATGAAAAACAAAGCAGAAATAACGTTCTTCCTCTGGTAGATGATGTCATCAAATTTAGAACTTTCCAACTGATTAAAATTTTCTTTTTGCTTTAGTTGCTGGGAGATTTACACTAAACCTGATGTTCATTTAAATTTTGGGTATGTTGATTGCCATTTTTCTTGTATATGACTTTTGGGTTTTTATTTGTGTTTCACACTTGTACGGTACTTTCTTTTTTTAATTTAATGGACTTTCCAAACATTTTGCTTGTTTTAATATAGTCGGTACAGACAATTACCATTTAAAATCCCAAGTCAAAAGATATCGGTGCTTTGTTTCAAATGCTTCTGTATGACCTCCTTTCTTTTTTTATCTGGGATCTTCCGACAAGATTTTTAAAACTCTTAAAATGCACTGTCTCTTCAATAAAGGCAACTTTGGAGTTGATTATTATTATTACCCTGACCAAGCCTCCTCACTTCCAACCCAGTTTTTGCTGTTTTGGTCCAGACTGTCAGATTGTAAATGTGTGTTCAAGTTAAGGAAATACCTTTTCCTTCCCATTTTAGTCCTCTGAAAACTTCCATCTCCCACTGCTGTCATCAGAATGTTTGTATCCCCCACAAACTCACCTGCTGAAATCCTAACCCCCAAGGTGATGGTATTTGGGGATGGGCCTTAGGGAGGTGATTAGGTCATGAGGGTGGAGCCCTCATGAATAGGGTTAGTGCCCTTATAAAAGAGGCTTCAGAAAGATCCCTCTCCCCTTCCATCATGTGAGGACACAGGAAGACTACAGGCTCTCACCCCACCATCCTGGCACCTTGATCTCTGACTTCTAGCCTCCAGGGCTGTGAGAAATAAATGTTTGTATATAAGCCACTCAGTCTGCATTATTTTGTTACTGCAGCCTGAATGAACTAGAAGGTCAGCAGTGAAGCAGTCCCTGGTCAAAACTTCAGGGCCCAACAGGAAGTCGCTAGTGCCTGCATCCAGCAACCCCATCGCAGACAAGCCTGAGAATGACCAGTTCTAGAACAGGGCTCTCCTCCCACAGCATCCACATACACTTTATAAAAAGGGGAGGGCAACACAAAGGAGGATGGAGCTGGGGCACAGGAACTCAGCAAGACACAAACAAATGAAAAAGAATAATAAGCACCAGGATTCAAAATATCAATACAAGATTTTTTAAGGGGGAACTCTCAGAAAATGGGGATCTGCTTCAATTCAGCATTGAACTTCACATTATAAAGAAACTATTTTTTTTAATGGAAAAGAAAGAAAATTAAAAGGGTGTCTAAACTGTTGAAAGTCTTGCTGTTTGTTCCTGATAAATGGTGATCACATCTCCTTCCTCCACTACCAGTTTTTTTGCAGCTGGATTATCAGAAATCCACTGACCTTCAAGGAGAAACCTGAGCAATTTCATTGGAACCCCCTGATGTTGATAGCATGATTCTTTGAGTTTCTTGATGTGTTTGTCTTCACCCTGAAGCAGCTCTTGTGGCTGTATTGTCTCATCAATAACTTTAAGGCATTTTCCCTTCTTACCCACCAATTCCTCAGTGTATGGTTCGCCTCCCCTCCTTTGCACAGGGTCCTTGCAGTAGGAACACCCAAAAGACAGAATCCTGCTCCAGAGCTACATGGCTTCTTTCTTTCCCACCACACCACCCCCACGTGGTGTTTTTTTCCTGCAGAGTCCTGAGCCTTTTTAGAAAGGAGCCAGGGATAGGGATTATAAAGCAATGAGGAGGGTTATGCTCAGGCGGTGTGGCTTAGAGGTTGGGTTGCAAACTTTGGAACTATACTCTTAGGTTTAAATTCCAGGGCTGACATGCACTCCAATGTTCATAGCAGCACATTTACAATAACCATGACATGGAAGCAACCCAAGTGCCCATCAACGGATGATTGGCTTAAGAAGCTGTGAGATCTATATCTATATCTATATCTACATATCTGAAAAAAAAATATATATATATATAACTGAATCACTGTGCTGTATACCTGAAACAAACACAATACAGTAAATAAATTATACTTCAATTAAAAAAAATAAAAATAAATTCCAGGGTTGCCACTTGCTAACAGTGTGACCTTACTCAAGTCGCTTCGCCTCTCTAAGCCTTAGTTTCGTCATCTACCCAATGCAGGTAATAAGGGTGACAGCTCACAAAGCTATGAGGAGGAGTAATAGATTAAAGCATGTAAACACTTAGCACAGTGCTTTGCACACGGTAAGTGCTCAATACATTTTTGCTGCTATTGTGATCATTGACTAGGCAATAAGAGAGGAACAGAGGGACTAGTTGTTGTCCTGAATAAATGTGCAGACTTCAGTCACACACAAGCGTGTGCAACACACACATTCATGATGAGAGAGAATTGCAAAGCTATGGGATAGAAGGCTATGGAAACTAATGAGATTTTTTTTTTAAAAGGATGTTAGTGTGAAATGGTATGAATAAAGAAAAGTTCATTGCCAGGACTTGAGCTGGCCACTAAATGACAAGGAAGTTTGGAGAAGTGGACAGAGCAGAAAAGACTGATCTAGCATCAGGCATGAGGGAATAAGCATAGAATATGTAGAAGACCCAGGAATCATGACCAAACCACAGAGCTTATGTTGGGGCATGTATGGTGGCTAACACATGGTAGATGGTTCAGATAGGCTTGTGGATGAAGGAAGGAAGATATTTTCAGATGTGTAGTAGGCGCCCAGACGATGGAGAGACTTGGGTGTAGGATGAGGTACTTGAGCCCAACATACAGCAAAAGGCAAGAAGAGAAACTTACAATTTAGGAATATTATTCCAAAGAGGTCAACATGATAAACTGAAGAAAAAAGAACCTGGAAACAGAGACACCAGTTATGAGGCTATAGTGATAACAAAGATTCCAAGAGCTGGACCTCTAGTGGGATCTGGCAGTAGAAATAGCTGGAGGAAAGAATATCCAGCTATTTTAGGATATTGTAGGATAAATGCAAACAGCTGTCTCTCCAGCCACTTTTTATCCCTTGTCCTGTTTTATTGTCTTCAGACACTTTCCACAATCTGCTGGTCCTTTGTTGATTTATGTGTTTTATTTTATTGTCCACCTCCTTCTCTAGGAGGTCAGCTCTGGAGAACAGAGACCTTACTGCTTCCAGAATATGGCCTGATGTATAAGTTGTATCAAAGGGATAAAGGGCAGGAAGCACCTTTAAGCTGTAGGTTGTCACAGGACTGCAGTGGGAACTAACAGAAGCAAGGAAGTGGGGACCAGCTGACGGCAGCATCCATGCCTCTACCCACCCTTTCAGCTATAATACTTGTTGAGGGCTTATGGGAGGTCATGAAGATCAGTCATGTTCCCAGTGAATTTAAGGTTCTTGCCTCATCTTGAAGGAATTTGGAGACGAAGCAGAGAGGTTAAGAAAGTAAAGCGAGAATTTATTTAAGAAAGAACAATCTCTCAGAGGGAGAGCGGGCAGACAGGTGAGGAGCTGCCGCCCTGGGTTTCTTTGGCAAGCTGGTTACGAGGGGCATATAAATGAAGGGGTGGAATATTCACTGGGGAAGGAGCAGTTTGGGGGTCATATTCCCTGATTTCCATCCAGCTCCATCTCCTCAGGGGAGGAGGGATTTTTGTCCTTATTTAACCTTGATTGGAAGTGTCGTGGCTTTGGTGCGTGATGGGAACTTCTATCTGCAAGGCTAATTTTATTGTAATGAGAGCATAATGAGCAACAGGTTACCTTTGGATGCCAGAGATTCCTGCCTTTTCCCACCTTCCTTTGCCTCCAGGGCAGCTATCACCCCCAAATGTGTGGTTTCCTGTCAGTCTGGTGGTTCCTGCTTTTCTTTGTCTGCCCAAGGAACCCCATTGTTTACAAGACGCGTGATTTCCTGCCTCCCTGGCCCCTGTCCCCATTTCTCTGCTCATACCTAGCTACCTGCCTGCTCTAACAGTTATGGCTCAGACGCCGACATTGGATGGCTTGGGGTTGAGCCCCAGTCTCAGCATCATTTCACCTGTGAAGGGACTTTGGGCAAGTTACTCTCTGAGCCCTAATCTCCTCATCTGTACAATGGGGATAATAATAAAACCCACCTCACAGGATTGATGTGAAAACTGACTGAGATGGGTATGATAGGCTCCTAGCACAGTGCTGGGCATTACAAAGGACTCAGGAACAGCAGTTCTTGTTACTGCCATGTGCCAGGCATTGTGCCACCGCGTTCAGGTGGCAGGGAGACTGGGCAGTGGAAATATAAAGAAGGCGTCAGATATACCAACCTGGTGTCTAAATGAGACTCGAGAGTGAATTTGCTTGATCTCACTCCCTTGTTGACTTGGGTTCCTACTGCTGGCCTTGTCACAGTGAAAGGAAGCAGTCTCCAAAGCTATTTCAGATATATTTTCTACAAGGGGCTCACAATAACAAAGGAAGTTACTGTCAAGAAATGAGACCTGGTGTATAGTTCTTCCAGAAGGAGAAATGAAGCAAGTTGGAAACTATTTCTTTTCTTTCTTTTTTTTTGTAACTCACAATAATGCTAGAAAATAGTAGGATAATTTCAAAGTCGAGTGCTTATTGATGTTTTCTGGTTTATAAGAAAATTGGGGTATTTAAATTTCAGGGACTGTTATGAATAGCTGTACTAGACAGCCAGAAAAACGAAATAATGAAGCTCCTGATATCTGGTAGAATAACAGAGACAAACAGTGTTAATAACAACCCAAGACGCTTTTTTTACTATCAAAAAGATTTTTAAAGTATTTCTGATATTAAAGAAAAAGGGGGAGCTTCCCTGGTGGCGCAGTGGTTGAGAACCTGCCTGCCAATGCAGGGGACACGGGTTCGAGCCCTGGTCTGGGAAGATCCCACATGCCGTAGAGCGACTGGGCCCGTGAGCCACAACTGCTGAGCCCGCGCATCTGGAGCCTGTGCTCCGCAACAGGAGAGGCCGCGATAGTGAGAGGCCCGCGCACCGCGATGAAGAGTGGCCCCCGCTTGCCGCAACTAGAGAAAGCCCTCACACAGAAACGAAGACCCAACACAGCCATAAATAAATAAATTAATTTAAAAAAAAAGGGGGGGAGGAGTTTCACTGCCTAAGACGTTTCTTGTTCAATGTCTTAATAATGGTTTATTTTAAAGAATAAACTTTAATAAACAGGGAATAGATTGACTGGAGCCATACCATAGAATGTTGGGACTGAAAAGGAGCTTGAGGGTGATTTCAATCTTATTATTCCACAGATCATGAAACTCAGAGACTGAAAGGGATCTCCTCAGGGCCACGGAGCTCTGGGTGGCAGAACTTGGACAGAACCCACGTCTCCAGATTCCTAACCCAGATCCTTTTCCCCTTCACCAGGTTGGTGGTCTATGCTAAAGGGGCAAATGTCCAACTAGGGGACACATTAAAATAACAGGGCAAATGATCATCAACTTCCATGATGATTTCTGTGATCTGCATGTGTCCAACCTGGTCTTGTTCATCCAAGCCCCAGTGTAGCCACTGACATATCCCAGGGACCTTAGACTCAACGTGGACTTTTTATCTTGGCAAATGGCACCACCATCAAACTTCTTGGTCAAAAAGGATTCTGCGCATCATAATGGTTTTTCTTTTTCTTCCCAGAACCAACCATTCAGTAAATGTCACTGTCCTCCCCTCCCACAGTGCTCCTTGAACCCTTCTACTTCTCTCCATCTCCACTCCCTCCATCCCAGAGAAACCCACCACTATCTCTCACCTATATTACTGCTACAGCTTCTAACCAGTCTCCCCGTTCTTCTTCTTCTCTCTTCCTATTTTCCTGCTCAGTCTGATCTTCACATGTGGAAAGAGTGACTACTGAATCAAATCTAGTTATTTCACAGTGTTTGTTATTCATCAGTGGTACCCATCACCCTCAAGATAAAATCCAAACTCCCTTCGTTTGAAATAAAAGGTGTTGCAAAAACTAGTCCTTGGTGATCTTCCAGCTTCATGTATTCCTTTATTTTCTCCTCCCAATCCCCCTCCCCATGATGAGTCTATACTCTAGCCATATTGAACTTTGATTTTTCCAAATGTACTAAGCTCTCATATGTCTGGGGCTTTGTATGTGCTATTCTGTCTGTCTTGAATGCTTTCCCCTTGTATCTTTGCCTGGTTAGTTGCTAATCATCCTTCGGATTTTTGCTTAGATGTTACTTCTTCCAAACAATCCTCCCTGACCACCCAGCCCCTCCACCTGTCTGGTGAAACTCCTCCTCCCTACTTCAAGAATAAGCCTCGTGTCCCAACCATAGCACTTATCACACTTTACTGTAATTGTCTACCTTTTATTCTTCCTCGTTAGCCTATCAGCTCCAAGGGGGATGGAAATCATGCCCAACTTCTGTGTAGAACCCTCACTATCTATTGCACTTCTTGGCACATAATCATAAATAGCTGATAAATGAATGATTGAACAAGTAAATGGAGCTGCTTTTCATTTTCTAAAATTCCTCGTGGGATTAAGAGAGATTGAGTTGCGTGTGAGGATGGGTGAAGAATGAATGGTTCAGAAAGAAATATTCCAGATTGGAGTTGGGAGGAGGCAGAGCATCACCTGTTTCTCTGCCCCTTGGAATTGTAACAAAGAGCAAGGCTGGAGACAAAGGAGGATGGGGTGTTGGATTAAGGATAGACTCGCAGATCTATTAAGGAAGACTGTGAAATCAAGGAGAATCTCCTTATCAGAGACTCCTTACCCTACACAAATGATTTGCGTGTACTTTTGTGTATGTCTAAAATTCTCTGTAATAAAAAGTCTTAAAAAATTATTCTTTTGCCTAGAATTCCAGGAAATTGGAGAGTTAATCATGTGGTCAAGAGCAAATGCTTATTTAATCAGTCAATGGGTACTGGTGGGCATGGGCATCAGGGAAGAAAAAAGTATTAATCAGATAATTTTATGTGAGAAGTGGAGATCCAAGTGCTTGATGGTCAAGGAACTTATACTGAGAGGAAGAACTTAACATCAGTTTAATTATTATTATTATTTTTTATTGAAGTGTAGTTGATTTACAATGTATTAATTACTGCTGTCCATCAAAGTGATTCAGTTATACATATATACATACATATATACATTCTTTTTAAAAATATTCTTTTCCCATTATGGTTTAATCATAGGATACTGAATATAGTTCTCTGTGCTATACAGTAAGACATTGTTGTTTATCCATTCTATATATAAAAGCTTACTTAACATCAGTTTAAATCGTAATTGTTAAGAAATGGAATAATAATCTTTGTTATATAATTGTTTTAGTGCTTCTCTGTGTGTTTAAAAAAAAAATTAAAAAAATAGTATATGGTAGTATGTGTCTTTAACCGTGTAAGATTGTGTTGAAACGATTACTTTTGAACTTCTGAAAGCGAGCCAGGAACGCTGGTTTAAGTGGGTTATTGCTACATAAAAATCACATCATAGTCTCAGTTCCCCAAAGAATTTTGTTAAGCTCTTTTCTGAAGGCAAAAGGCTTGTATTCTAGATAGCTTCCATACTACCTTTTAATTTTCTATCTTTCACAATTTTTCTTTGACTACATGGATAAAATTACTTACAACCAGCAGTTTTGTTGAGTCTAAAGTTTGGACACTCTCCTTCATGCTCCAGCCAAAACATGTTTGTGGAAATGAAGATTCTCTTTCAAGACAGGAGATGAAATCCGGGCCCAGTGGTTTCCCATGAAGCCAGGACAGTTTCTCCTGGCCATTTTTGGTTGGAGCCCAAATATATTTGACTCATAGTTCGGTATTTCATTCTGGTGATTTTCCTCATTTTTCATAATTTACCTACTGCTGTCAAGAACAATCATTGTCTTTCCCAACAGACTAGTAAATATTCCTTTAAGCCAATGGATTTATAAAAGGTGGAATCCAATGATTCAATCCATTGGGGCAGATTCATCAAATGCTTCCTAAATACAAGGCATGGTGGAAGATGTTTTCAGGGATGCAAAGAAAACCATCCTTGACCCCGAGAAAATTGTAGTTAAATTATGGACAAACAGAAAAAAAATGTACACAGATAAAATTATTTTCTGCCCTTAAATGGACATAGTCTATAAGAGACAAAACCCCTATACTAAACTTCTATTGAAGGAACACATGATTGCACCCAAAACCAACTGTGAGAGGGTTTATACAGAATAACTGGAAATGAGTGTTTTTCTATCATTCTTTTTTTTTTTAATTGAAGTATAGTTGACTTACAATGTTGTGTTAGTTTCTGCTGTACAGCAAAGTGATCCAGTTATACATATACATCTATCATTCTTTATGCTCCATCAGAGAACAGATGCTGCCATAGATAAACTTTCTTTTTTAGAACTTTCTCCAGAGAAAGCAAGGTTGATGTAGTATCAACCTCATACATCTATTTGCTTTAGAAATGAACACATCCTGGACTAAGAAAACTTCTAGCTAATCAGGCCACTGGAGTTCAGCCCATGCAAGATTCTGGAGGAAGAGTGTACAAGAGTTGGGCCATTTTGACTTGAGGTTGTCATATAAAGCCTCAAACTGACAGAAATAATGGAAGTTTCTCTGGTTTAGGGGACTAAAATGTCATTTGTTATTTTTTTTTGGCAATGTTAGAGGAGGTCATCAAGAGGACGTGACCACCGGTTGACCCACGAGCTGACCCTGGACAATCAGAAGCCCCTCACCCCCTCCCTGTCCTTGGAATGTATGTTCTGCCCACTGTCCCCACAGTTGGAGCTGTTTTCAAGGACAAAGCCTTGAGAGAGCAGTGTGGTGTTGAGACCACCTGGGTATGACTGAACATTCTATATAAACTTTAAGATTCTTGTGGGTGGGTGTGAAGTTCCACTCATCTTTTGGCATCCAAGACAAGCCTCATATGTAAGTTCCCTTGAGTATTCAACCTGCCACCTACCACCTGGAGTGGTCACCTCTTCCTTTGATCTCTCCCTGCCCTCTGTGCATGGGAGACCAGTTTGTGAACCAACACGCAAAATGCAATTTGAATTTTAGCATTTATTTTAGCTTATTTTCTACTTGTTTTGTTTAAAATTTACCTTCTTTGGAAGAATTTGCTACTTTTAAGAACTTAATAAGGTGTGGGCTACAGCCCTGTTGACTTCCAACTAAACTACTCAGAAAAGAAAGCAAATACTAAATGAGTTAGATATCTAAATCCAAATGTAATTCTAGACTTAATCTATATCTATATCTTTACACATGAATTATATAGTCGTGTATTCATATTTGATATAAAACTCATAACCATGGCCACTTATAAACCACAGAATTGCTCTTTGTATGCAGATTTCTGTTACCAAGTCCAAGCTTATACTGCTTGCCGCATGACAGGCCAATAAATTGAGAGAAGAGGTGTTGGGGCAAGGAATAGTGACTTTATTTGGAAAGCCAGCAGACAGAGATGATGGTGGACTTGTGTCCCAAAGAACCATCTTCCTGGAGTTAGAAGTCAGGCTTCTTTTATACTAAAAGGGGAGGAGGTGTGGTTATTTGTTGCAAACTTCTTGGTGTCAGAATCCTTTGTTCTTGCAGCTGTCTGGTCACAATGTTCCTATAAACCTCCAACAAGACAATGTTATTCTCTGTTCTGCAACTTTTTCTCTCTATGAATGGAAAAGTGTTATACCTTTAAAGGTCAGAACCTCAAAAAGGGCTATAGGCAACATTTGTAACTTGTTGCAAAAGCAACAGAGCACAAAGTTTGAAGTAAAAGAAACAGATCCAATATAGAGTCAGATTTGTTCTTCCCTATTACATTTCCAATGAAGCACAAAAATTTTTAGGAAAAGTAATCCCTCTGGATTCTTCTTCTTCTTCTTCTTCTTTCTTTTTTTTGGCTGCACTATGTGGCTTTCAGGATCTTAGCTCCCTGATCAGGGATTGAACCCAGCCACAACAGTGAAAGTGCCCAGTCCTAACCACGGGACCACCAGGGAACTCCCTGGATTCTTCACTTTTAATATAACAATAATCTGATACTCAATATAGAGGAAGGCAGAACTCCTTCATTGACTATTTAAGGTTGGCAGGAACACCTAGTAATGAAAGTATGGAAGGATGATTTACTGCCATGGTCTCATTGTGGCAGAGTATGATTCTCCACCCCTGGACTTTGGACTTGATTGTGTAAGTTGTTTTGGCCAAAGGGATGTTAAGACACATGAGACCAGCAGAGCCTTTGTATGTGCTTGTGGGACTGGGTTTGCCTTTTTGCACTTGTGATACTCAGGGAAGACAACACGCCCCGTGTAGCCACTGTTGCTTCAGCCTGAGTTCCAGAATGAGAAATGAGGACCACCTGCCCCTGACAATTGCTGATCCACCTGGAGTTGATCTGAACCGAACCTGCAGCCTGGAGCCTATAGTCCTACCCAGCTCAGCCACAGAGCAGCCACCCTGCTGCTGATGGGTGTGAGAATAAGTGATTGCTGCTTCAAGTCCATGAGCTTTAGGGTGGTTTGTTACTCAGCATTATTGTGTGAATAACTGACTGATACAGATGATCTCTAGAGAGTTTTTTTCTAACTCCATATAGACATATTGACTATGAAAATTTCTCAAAATATTCCTTCCCATAAGTGTCTCCAACAGTTTTGCAGTGTAATGTGGATATTCAGAGCTTTCAACTAAATGACTTTTTTCTGCATTGGAAGAACTGAATTAAGTTTAAAAAATAGAAGCATGTTCTGAGTGAATTCTAGATATAATAGGTATTACTCTCTGTCTTCGAAAGGTGTAAAAGCTGACTATATGTTGTGTATTTGGAATTTGGGAATTGATACTTAGAGGCACTCTGATACATTGTAGGAAGTGAATTTTGTGTGAAGCTGGAAGTTTCCAGAAATGCTATGCTGTTTTAAACAACTCTTCTCTGAAGTTCGAGCAAACTTTTTACTCATAAGCTTTCTAATTTTCTAAATAGAAAAAACAAATTCATATCACAAAGAATGCAAGTGTGAGGAACAGTTAGTTCCAAACTGCCTGCTGCTCTCCAGCTAGGATTGTGTGCAGTTTATGTCAAAACACTTCAGCAAAGAAATACAAATACAGACTAATGTTTGACTTCTTTTGTTGTGTTGAACTGGAGCCAGCAAAAGTATTTATATATAAATCCACTTGTGAAATGCGTAACCCTCTCAATGTGACTTATATGTTTAAGACTTAAAGTGAATTCGGGTTGACTGACAGAAGCTACCACTCTTACAAGGTCACAATGTCTGACTCTACTTATGTGGAAACTTTTAAATTCATTCTTTTCACTGAGGGATGTTTACCTTCTGAACATTTATTTGCCCTACTACGTGGATTGTAAAGCATAAGACTTCAATACACCCATCCTCACTCTTCTCCTTAAAAACTTGAGGACAACAAATACCCCCCAAACCCCAAGTGTATTCCTAAAATATCTCCTTAAACATTGCCTGAGGACAAAATAGATGACTTTGCCATTTTAAACACTTGAGCATAATGTAGGTATAAAAGTGAGCCCTGTCATATGGAGTCAGATATTTTCCTTCTCTCTCTAACAGTAATATTCTACAAAACACTGTTTTCTTCTCTCTAATTCTGTGAGGAACTAAGACATGGTTTTTGAATCTTGATTTAGATGAACTTCTGGATGAACTACTATAAAAGAGCACAGGCGCATCAGCTGTCTGAGACACCATGTAGGAATGTCATGTCTCCATTTTTCAAAAGCTCCATCCTCCCATTTTGTTGAACTTTAGTACCTTGTTTAAATTTTTATTGCATTCCCACATAGTGTTATGCATAAGTATATAAGAAATGCCACAACAGATTAGGCCAATGGTCCATCTTGCCTGCCTCTGAGGGACGTTGTGTAGGGAGCTAAGGTTGTCTTTTTTGACATTACTCTGAAAACTTTAGGAATCCACTGCACACATTCCTTACACCCCTTTAATATTCCATTATAGAGCCATCATCTGAGAATTTTCCTAAACCTTTTAAAACTTACTTATAGTTTCACCCTTTGTTATTCTTTTGGGACCATAAAAACACTGCATAATTTGAATGAAAAAAAAAATGACCTCCTTCAAGTTTCAAGAGTTGGTTCCTGAGGTCTAGCATTTTGAAATTGGGTGAATAAGTTTCTGATTACAAATCCCACCTCTTCACAATTTCCTAGAAATTAGTTATGTGGTAGGCTGCTTCTAAAGTGGTTCCCAAGGATCCCCAAATCCTGGTGTCCACACCCTTGTGTAATTCCCTCCCCTTATGCCTGAGCTTGACCTAGTAACTTGCTTGTAGTGTATAGCATATGGCACAAGTGAAGACATATCAATTTCAAGATTAGGTTATAAAAGTCTGTGACTTCCATCTTGCTTGTACACTCTCTCTCTGTGTCTTTCTGAGTGCTTGCTCTGAAGAAGCAGACTACCACATTGTAAGCTGTCTTATGGAGGGGTTCACATGGAAAAGACCTGAGGGCAGCCTCTGGCCAACAGCCAGCAAGGAACTGAGGACCTCAGTCCAACATCCCTTGAGAACCAGATCCTGCCAACAATAATGCAGAAGCTGATTCTTCCCGTGCTGAACCTTCAGATGAGGCAGCAGACCCAGATGACACTGTGATGGCAATCTAGTAGGAGACCTGGAAGACAAGTTGGGGATCACCGGGGGACCTATTCAGAGGCAGCCTACCATGTAATTAATCAGGGATTGTGAAGGTTTTTGCCTCCATTTATTTTGATTATATCTTTGAGATAGTTCTGCTGTAAGATCCTAATAGTTTGCCACATTGGGCCTCCAAAAATATTTTTGTCTTGGCAATTCTAAGATGTGTTCCCCCTCTCACATCATTTATGGGACTTAAAAATAGTTTAAGCATCATCCTAAGAGATTTTGATATGGTAGGGGTATTACTTAGTTATTTCTGTGTAACGGACCATCTTAAAACTTGGTTTGGCTTAAAACATTAACTATGTATTTAGTTCCTGATTCTGTGGGTTGGCAGTTGGCTGGGCTCATCTGGTTAAGTCTGACCTCGGCAGGACTCCTTCTTGATCTGCCATCCACTGCAGGTCACCTAGCTGGCTTTGCTGATCTTGTATAGATTCTCTCACATCTCTGAGGCCTCAGCTGGGATTGACCCGCAGACTCAATTGTGATCTGTGTGATAATGATTCAGCAAGCTATCTCCAGTTTGTTCACATGGCAGTGTCAGTGTCCCAAGAAAATAAACAGAAGCAGGGCCTCTTAAGTCTTATGCTTAGGACTGAAACATCGGTCACTACTACCATGTTCTATTGGCCAAAGTAAGTCACAAGCCCAGTCCCGATTCATGGGGTGGGGGAAGAGATTCTACCTTTTGTTAGAAGGAAATGCAAAGTCAGTTTTACAAACAGCAAGTGCATGGTGGGAATGAATAGTGTGGCTATTTTTGCCGTTAACCCCAGTGGACATGATTTAACATAGAGTCCTCTCCCTCCATGACACAGAACATTGTTACACTGAGTGGTGTCTCTTATACTACTGATGCTGGGTTCTCCTCCCAGTTTTGCAGCTCACCATCTGGGTGCCTCTGTGCTTCAATTTACTTATCTGTAGAGTGAGGCTGGAAATAGGCCCTACTTCACAGGGTCACTGTGAACATTTAATGAATTACTAGGCATAATGATCTTAGGCCTGAAGTGCTCAAAAATTGTTAGCTGTTATCATTAAGATTATGTTGCTTTGTAACAATTATTTACACTCAGGTTTATTTCTCTGTTAGACATTGGACCCGTTGAGGGAAAGACCTCCCTGCATTTAATCTTTCATCAAAAATTATTGAGCATCATGATATGCCAGGAGCTAGGAGCTGGGGAATAACTAGCCCCAGTAGGACAGAAGCCTATAACTATGTTATTTTTAGCACCATGTGTTTTCATTCTGGTATCTTACTTCCCTAAACTCCTGCCTCCATCTACTTTTTTGTTTTTATTTTTCATAATTTGTTGTTGTTTAAATCTTTGGAATATTTTAAAACATCTTTGGTGATCTCTTTCCTATATATCCGCTGGTTATCCTGTATGTGCCTCTTTTTGTTACTCCAACATGATAAGTTATAGTACATTAATGAGGTTTTGACTTCTTTTTTTCTATATTTTCCAGGGACTCTGTTTATTCCCTTTGTATCTAAGTTTGTGGTAGAAATTGAATACCTTTAGAGGGAACTTATTATGTTCATTTAGCCAAATGGTGGCATTATTCATCTGTTCCTTCTCCTGGCAAATGGGGGTAGTGAGTACCCAGAGCTGTTGGGTGGATTATTTCTGTCATTTCAGCAGGCAGCAGAGCCACTTGGTACACAGGTTTTCTCATTTGTCACTTGGGAATAATGTTAACAACTCTACTTATCTCTAGGGTTGTAGTGAAAGGAAATTAAAGAATAGAAACAAATGAAGACCTAGATAGATATTTCTCCAAAGAAGACATACAGATGGCCAACGGGCCCATGAAAAGATGATCAACATCACTAATTATTAGAGAAATGCAAATCAAAACTATAATGAGGTACCACCTCACACTGGTCAGAATGGCCATCATTAAAAAATCTACAAATAATAAATGCTGAAGAGGGTGTGGAGAAAATGGAACCCTCCTACACTGTTGGTAATAATGTAAAGTGGTACAGCAACTATGGAAAACAGTCTGGAGATTCCTTAAAAAACTAAAAATAAAGTTGCTATATGATCCAGCAATCCCACTCCTGGGCATATATTCAGACAAAACTATAATTCAAAAAGATACATGCACCCCTATGTTCATAGCAGCACTATTCACAATAGCCAAAACACAGAAGCAACCTAAATGTCCATCAACAGATGAATGGGTAAAGATGTGAATGGATAAAGATGTGATATATATACATACATACACAATGGAATACTACTTAGCCATAAAAACAAATGAAATAATGCCATTTGCAGCTACATGGATGGACCTAGAGATTATCATACTAAATGAAGTAAATCAGAAAGAGAAAGACAAACACCATATGATAACACTTATATGTGGAATCTCAAATATTACACAAATGAGCTTATCTATGAAACAGAAACACTCACAGACATAGAGTTATGGTTGGCAAGGGGGAGAGAGGGTGGGGGAGGGAAGGATTGAGAGTTTGGGATTAGCAGATGCAAACTATTACATATAGGATGGATAAACAACAAGGTCTTACTATATTAGCACAGGGAACTCTATTCAATATCCTGTGATAAACCATAAGGAAAAGAATATGAAAAAGAATGTATATATGTATAACTGAATCACTTTGCTATGCAGCAGAAATTAACATAACATTGTAAAACAACCATACTTCAATAAAATAAATTTAAAAAAGAGAATAGAAACAAGTTTAGAAAATGTCTTAATATTATCTGTAATGGGAATGAGGTCACATTTAACAAGGAGCAAATGTAGCCAGACCCGTGGAGGAAAGAAATTGGCAAAGACCCAATAAATTCTAGGGACCAAAAGGAACTTGTATTGGTCTAAAGATTTTTGAAAAATAAGGATAATATTTTACTTAACATAACGGCTCCCTATCTTTTTCATCTTTCCCAACATTTTCCCCCCTACTTCTTGAATCTAAATCAAGATTGAACACAAAAGCTTCAGTATGATGTAAAATCACTGTTGCAGTAACTATAAAATGTTGCATGTACTTCATTTCCGTTAGTACAATGTGTTCTGCTTCACTTTTATTTTACTCTATTAGGTATGCAGCCCATTTGCCAGGGTGAGTTATATCCTCTTAGAGTTTGGTTATATACCTAGTATATTTTGTAAACAGAATTTCCATTAAAAATGAATTACTTTTCCTTAGAGCTAATTGATGGGGCTGACACATCACTAAATTCCTTTTCTGAGCCAAGATTTGTCACCTTGATCAAAAGCTGGCAAAATGCAATTTGTGATCATTTGAAAGGTACAAGTGGTGTGTGCCCTTCAAAAGGTTTTCTTTGTGGCACACTTGCCCTTGATGTTTGTCTTTAAAGCAATTAACCAGCAGGAACAAAGAAATAGCAACTCTGCACTCTGATTCCTCATATAGTCTTGGCATTCACCAGAAACACTTTTCTTCATTTAGGAAGAAGTGTTCTTCTGACAGACAGTCTGGAACAAAGTGTGCGTACACACATACAATGAGTCAAGAGTTGGATTGCGGAAACACAAGACCCCCAAACAGTAAGCTAAAGATGTGATACCCGATGCTTGGCAGAAAGATTATGTTCATTGTACGCCTTCCGAAATCCAGCCCATGACACAAACAGTCATCGCTGTTATTAGTAATCACTCCCCAATATTTCCAGAAAAGGAGGGAAGAGAAAAGCATTGGTTTGGTGAGATCATCTCTCTGCTTCTTTCAATTTTACCAATAAAAAGTTGTTAAAGAGGTTTTCTTTTTCTGATCATAAAATTAATACATGCTCATTATATGAAAGAAAAAATCAGAAAATATAGAAAATTAGCAGTGAGAATAGAATTGAGAAGAATTTAGGACATTATCCCAACCAGCTCTATTTGGTTGTTTTCATTTATGAGTGTAGATACAGACTGTGGTCAAAGGATTTAATTATTTGGGGCTTTCAAGGTCCATCAATGGGGGAGCATGATCAGGTAATTTCTATGACCTCTGAGGAAACAAAGGGATTTCTCGATGGAGTATTTGCCCCATTGTTCTGAACTAATTAGCTTTTAAAATATCCTAAGCTTCATTTTTCATGAAATTTCCCACACAAACCCACTTCCCCTCAGTTTCTCAAAATGACATAAATGTGAGGAGACAGAAGCCCTATGGAATCGGTACAGAAAAAAGCCAATGCTCCGAGATGCATTTGGAAGGCTTATTTTCACAGAAATGAGGGAGGTCAAGATCAGTGAGGCTTGGGCTGAATGTGTTGATTTGCAGGAGAAAAGGAAACTTTTTTTTTTTTTTTTTTTTTATGTTGAACATCAGTAAATGATGAATACTTTTCTGTAACAGCATAAAGCTGTGTGAAGTTGAGGGCAGGTCTATAAAATAAAGAACCTCATGGGAAACAAGAAAAGAAAACCATCTTTGTAAACGTCCTCCCTATAAAAAGAGAAGAGAGTAAACAATAATGGTTATTCACTGATGGGTGACAGAGGATAATGGCCCAACCGACCATCGGGTGCTCCCCTAGGGAGCTGCTCCCCGTGCCATCTCTCCCCCACCAAGAAGGGGGAGGGAGGGAAATGGTGGGCAGTGATAATTAGTGGGAAAGACACTGCACAGCTCACAGGGTGCCCAGTGCCCCAAGGTGAGGCTTGGAGAGAGAAGCTAGAGACACCACTGCTTAAACAGCTTAAACAGAGGGGTAAGAACCAAAGAGGCTAGAAATAAGTGTTCATTTTCTGCTATTGTTACTTATTTTATTGATGAGGAGGCTGAACTTGAAGAGGTCCCCTAACTTGCCCATTGGCATTGGAAATAGATGGCAAATCCATGGAGGTGGTGAACCCCAGCAATCTGTCTCCAGGCCCTTCACCCACTGCCTACCTGGGAAGTAAATAATGAACATTTATTGCGCATTTCCTACACTCCCAGATGGTACTACGTAGTCGATGTGTATCATCTCATTTACTGACACAAAGCTGATGAGGCAGGTACACATCTGATGGTCACATTGTAGATGCAGGGCTGAGGTTTATACAGTTTCAGTGACTCACCTCCGTCAGGTGAGCAAGTCAGGCTCCTCCCTTGCTGACGTGAGGTCTGAGGTACCCCAGCATGAATCCTTGTTCTATGTTGTCATTTTAACACTCTTTTTACTTATATGTTGAAAAGTCTTTTGAAAAAGATAAACTTTTCCTTCTGTCTCTTTTTCTTCTTTTTTTTAAACCATGATGCTGTCTTACCACTTATTTTTTCTTTCAAAAAATGTGCCTCTTTTGGACTACAAGAGGAAAGGACTCATTGGGTGATAGGCTTATTAAAAACCCTCTCTTTTGAGGAGATGGGGACCCCTGAACACTTTCACGCTTCCCTTGTGAGCACAGACCGAGAGCATACTAAATTTTGCTATTTGGTACTTGACAGTGACCACTGCTTAATGCTTTTTAGGCGTGTTAGAAACCCTGCAGTGCCTCTAAATTGTGTAGGAGTACTCCTTGGGGAGAAGTGTCTTTCTGACCCCAGCTTGCAATCAATTAACACCATGAAGCATGGGAATTTATAACCCTTACTTTTTATTTTCTCAGCAAGGGAGAATATGGAAGTCACCAACGCTGTAATGGAGTCAAAGGAAGCAATCTGATCTGTTGGTCCACAGATCTCTTTTTGACCCATGTTGTAAGGTCAGCACCAAGTGATACTGCTTCAACCATCCCCCAGCATTACGCTGAGCGCTGTGTGGCTTTTTTTTTTTTTTTTTAAACAAACTTCCAACGTCTAACTTTTTAATTCTTGCCATCACACCAGCTGGCTCGTAATTAACCGCTGGCATCATCAATATCTCGTCAAAGTTAATGAGTTTTTAACATAATTTTTAACTGCTCTGAAGAGGTTACAGAATTAAAAGAACAAGAATAATGTATATATTTATTCACAGGCAAACAGAGGGATGAAAGATACGAATCCAGCTCTAAGGCCTCTGAGCAAGGAATTGGAGACAACTTCCAGCCTTCCTAGTGAATCCAGTGGTCAAGGGTGAAGGGGTTTACATGCCTGAGTGGCCTACACACCATTTGTACTCGCTAAGAACTAACATTTACCTTTATTTGAAATTGCTTAGGCTGAACAGCCATTCAGATGCAAAGAGATAAATGCTTAGGATTGATTTTTTTTTCCTCTCTCTTTGGCCCTCAGACTCAGAGATTTCACTTAATCAAGGTTCCCATTGCTCAGCCCACTACTGTCAGCCAGAGAGCAAGGGCCATCACTTTCCTTCCCCTCGTCATTCTCCCTCCCTCTACTCCTCTCCTCTCCATCCCCTCTCCTGCCTTTCCCTTTCCTTCTTCCCTCCCTTCCTCCCTCCTTTTCTTCCTAGCTTCATTCCTTCCTCCCTCCCTCCCTTCCTTCCCCCTTTTTTATCCCTATTCCCCCCTCCCATGTCCCTCACTCGCCCATAGCCAACCATTTTTAAAAGATTGATGTATATCCTTTTATCTGTATATGTCCTTATACAATGTGTGCTGTTGTTTTTGAACGCGGGTTTTTAATTAACACGAATAGTATTGTGTTATAGATCTCATTCTCTCTTTTACTGTTTTTAATCTTTCTGTGTGGCTTTGCATATGTCTGCTTGTTCATTCTAACAGCCGCAAAATATTCACATTGAACAAATACATCTCCTTGTGTTGGACCAGGATTGCCTCCAATTTCCCACCTCCATGAGTGATGCTGTCATGAATATTTTCATGTAGGTTCCCATACTGACCTGTGTGGGAATTTCCCTGGAACATTCCCAGGAGCTAGAATGCTAGGGCTTAGGGCATGACTGAACTTCATTTGATTACACAGCTATATGGCTCTCCAATGGGGCTGTGAAGTCTGCATGGGAATTCCTGTAGCCCACACATTGCCCACATTTGTCATTATCCTGGTGTTTGTTTATTTTTTATTCTTTTTATTGAAGTATAGTTGATTTACAATGTTGTGTTAGTCTCAGGTGTACAACACAGTGATTCAGTTATACACATATATTTTTTTCTGATTCTTCTCCATTATAGATTATTACAAGATATTGAATATAGTTCTCTGTGCTTGTTTATTTTATATATAGTAGTGTGTATGTGTTAATCCCAAACTCCTAATTTATCCCTCCCTCCCCACCCCCTTTCACCTCTGGTAACCATAAGTTTGTTTTCTATGTCTGTGACTCTATTTCTGTTTTGTAAATACGTTTGTTTGTATCATTTTTTAGATTCCACATATAAGTGATATCATATGGTATTTGTCTTTCTCTGACTTACTTCACTTATTATGATAATGTCTAGGTCCATCCATGTTGCTGCAAATGGCATTATTTTATTCTTTTTTATGGCTGAGTAATATTCCGTTGTGTATATATACTACATCTTCTTTATTCATTTGTCAATGGACATTAAGTTTGCTTCCATGTCTTGGCTATTGTGACTAGTGCTGCTATTAACATAGGGGTGCATGTATCTTTTTGAATTAGTCTTTGTCCTTTTTGAATACGTGCCCAGGAATGGGATTGCTGGATCATATAGGAGCTCTATTTTTAGCTATTTGAGGACCCTCCATACTGTTCTCCATAGTGGCTGCACCAATTTACATTCCCTCCTGGTGTTTAATATTTACCAATCAAATGGTATTAAGTGACATCTCATAGTTGTAATTTACCTTTCTCTCATTATTAATTAGCCTGAATTCTTTTTATGTATTTCTCAGACTCTGTGTTTTCTTTTTTGGTAATTGCCTATTCATATCTTTTGCCCATTTTTTCTATTGAGGTTTGTAAATTTTTTTTTGTTGATTTGTAAGAGCTTTCTCTTTTCCTCTTTTTCTTTTCTTTTTTAAAAAAACATGTTCTACATACTAGTTCCTCAACAGTTTTGGACATGGCACTATCTTCTCCCAGTGTCACTTGTCTGTTAACTTTGTCCATCATTCCCTACCTTGCACTGATCCCCTTAATTTTGATGGAATTTAATTAATTTTGTCCTGATAGTTTGTGCTTTTGGGGTTTTGTTTAAGAGGTTCTTCCTCACCATTAGATCCTAAAGATGATCTCTGACATTATTAAATCTGCTACCTTTAATCCACCTGATGTCTACCTTGCATGTGGTGTGAGGTAGGGATCCAGTTTTATTTTTCTGCATATAGTGAACCAGTTTCCCAACTTCATGTATTATATAGGCTAATTTTTCCCCATGGATTTGGGTTGTACAAACACATTTCCTTTTATATATGGGTCTCACTCTCAACTGTCCATTTTCTCACATAGGCCTACTTGTTTGTTCTTGTACCGCTGCCATGTTACTTTCAATTACTGTGTTTTTATTATATGCCTTAATATTTGGTAGGGTCAGCACCCTCCTCATATTTTCTCTTTAATTGCAGGGTTGACTTAGCTATTCATGAGTATCTTTTATATACATTTTAGAATAATAATTGGAAGTGCATTTGGGAAGAATTGACATCTTTTTGAAGTAAACATCCTATTCAACAGCATGAACTGTCTCTTGTTTTACTTTGATCTTTTATGTACTTTAATATAATTATATACTCTCATCCATAGAGGTCTCATGTATTAATTTTTAATTTAATTTCCGACCTTTGTCTTTTCAAGAACCTTTAATGCTTTTTCCAACAGCACAAGCTCAGTCCATTGGCATGAGGACAGGCCATGTGGTGTTGTTTGAATCAGTTGTTCCCCAAAGCAGTTTCTAGTCTGGTGTTGAACTGGCTGGGAAAGACTCATCTGCATGCTTTGTTAAAATTAAAAATGACTGGGATCTAACCCTGCAGGGATTTTGATTTGATTGGTTCAAGTGGACTTAAGAATCTGAATTTTTCCTAGTTCACAGATGATTCTAATGGGCAGCCATGTTTGGGAACAGCTGTTCATTGCACTAAAAGATGATTTTGAGTTTTTTATGATTCTTCCCTCTTCTCCTCCATTTGAGAGAGTACCCTGAGAAAAGGTAATTCTGAGATAAGAAGGAATTCTGAACCAACATTGGTAATTACAAATACAGGTCATCATAAATTTATTGTACATTTTTTACCTTTAATGCCTTAGGTCAAAGGTATGCTAAAAACCCTCTGAATACTATTTAAAAGCAAATTAATTCAAGTAGTTCAGGATAACTCCATAATACACAATTTATTCTTCTTTCCAAGCCCAATAAACAAAACAGGGCAATTATAACGGCAATGATAACTTCTAGATGGCTAGCAAATTGAAGTCAATGTCCGTTGTGAGATGAAAATTCTATGCTTTGTACCAGTGCAAAGCACGTTTTAACCTCTACTGGACGAAGTTTACAGAAATGGATTTCATCAATGACAAATCAATGAGGAGACAGTTGTATCTTTCAGGAGCAAATGGGCAACAGGGAAGATGGATGGTCAAGTGGAAGTGTATAATTATCTATTCTAGCTATCCTAAAACTTTAATGAATGAGCCCTTAAATGCCATTTAGAAAAAGGTGGATCAATTGCTTGGCCACTTGTTCACCTGATCTATCATGTTTTATAGGGACATGTTAAAGTCTTTGTTGACGCAACAAAACTGTATTTCATGATGGAATTTAAGGCAGTAAGTCTTCAAGGGCCTGAAACAGTAAACAGAGCATCCAAACCTCATGTCATGAGGGATGGTGGTTATGTTGAGCTGTGTTCTAGTGGTCCTAAAAGCATTTATGAATTTGCCTTCAAATGCCATTGGAGAATTGTTTATCACAACTACAACTGAAGCTCTGAAAGTTAAAAAAGAAAGCAAAAAACAACAGGACTTTATGAACACCCTTTAATTCATTGAAAGACTGAAATGCTTTAGTCTTCTCAGGGTTAAGTCATTGTGATGGCTTCATTTTTATTGCTTGCACCTAAACCTTGCTTTACAGCTGTTGTATGGCATCCTCATATTTATTCTGCCTGGTTGATTTCCTATTTGTGGATGAAATTCAAAGTTGATGGGCTTCATGGAAATGGAAAGTGATCACATAGGAAAATTTCAAAGTAAACATTTGTTAGGAACTTTTAAGACAAAAAGTGGTATCCTGGTAATTCTAGAGAAGAAAGATCAAGTGTCTTTTCAATAACCTTTACAGGACTCTTTGTTCAGCCCTTTCCTGCCCAAGAACATCGTGGTGGATGATCTATCTATCTATCTATGCATCTACCTATCTATCTACTTATCCATCTGTATATCTATGTATATCAGCAATGTGATATGTATGTATATCAACAGTACCTGAGGCTTCTGTAGTGTTTACCATTTACAAATTTTGAGCCACCTGTGAGCCATTGTCAGCAATATCTGACATTTCTTTTATATTTATGAATTACAAAGCATGTTTTAAAAAATAACTTTCACAGTTGAGTCTCCTTATAACTCTGTGAAGTTTGTATTATTAAACCCATTTTACAGATGGGAAAATTTGGCCAAGGAGCCAGTGAATCTATCTTTAACTCAGGTTTGCTGACTCTAAATTTCCCCAACACTCTCAGCCTGATAAAATATTTTCCCTTGCATTGATACGTCTATATTTCACATTTAGGAGTAGAGAGCAGGGGTTGGTAAACTGTCTGTAAAGGGCCAGAAAGTAAGCATTTTAGGCTTTGTGGGCCGTAGGGGTGCAACTCTCTTGCCACTCCTTTCTTCCGCCTTCTTGGAGTATGAAAGCAGCTTAATCAGTTCTTAATGGGTGTGTCTATCTGTGTTCCGATAAAACCTGACTTTGCAAAACCAGGCTGGCCAGATTCAGTCCAGGGGCTGGGGTTTGCTGACACCACGTACAGAGTAATGAATCTTGCGAAGAGAAAAAGTAAAATATGTGTGGAACCCAGGTGCGTTTTAGAATCCGAATTCCTCACACGTAACTCACTTGGGTTTTTGTCCTGATTTCATGTAAGAGTTACACTCCACACCATGTCATGAACCTCCCCGGCTGTCATGTCTAGACCTTTCTTCTCTTTCTTCCCAGCAGCTGTCACCTCTTCCTCGGGCTCCCTTATCTTTTCTTTTTTTTTCTTATAAATTTATTTATTTTATTTATTTATCTTTGACTGCGTTGGGTCTTCGTTGCTGCACGTGGGCTTTCTCTAGTTGCAGCGAGCAGGGGCTACTCTTCGTCGTGGTGCGCGGACTTCTCATTGCGGTGGCTTCTCTTGTTCCAGAGCACGGGCTCTAGGCATGTGGGCTTCAGTTGTTGTGGCACGCGGGCTCAGTAGTTGTGGCTCGCAGGCTCTAGAGCAGAGGCTAAGTAGTTGTGGTGCATGGGCTTAGTTGCTCCGTGGCATATGGGATCTTCCCAGACCAGGGCTTGAACTTGTATCCCCTGCATTGGCAGGCAGATTCGTAAACACTGGGCCACCAGGGAAGCCCATCCCTTCTCTTTTCTGACTGCAGACCTTTCTTTCCATAGTCTCTCTTGTCCCCCTCTGCTGTTCCAGCTCCTCCTTCCTTAGGGGTCTTCCTGTCTCTCTTCTTACTTGCAATGACCAGCTCTTCAGGAGCATCCTCATTTGCATCCCCACCCATCATTTTCTCTCAGCACTAAGAGGGGACCTGGGAATTGATTCTCCTTTGCAGCTAGGAGAAAGGGTGATTATTAATACAAATCAATGTCTCCTCTGCTTAATATAGGTAAAGCGCTTACCCTAGAGATTGGCACAAGGCAAATGCTTAGAAAATAACTATCACTTTTGCATTGGGAACCTGATAAGGAGTTTTGGAGGCTGTCAAGTACTATGCAAATGTAAGTCATTGTCTAGTATTATGGCAGTTAAGACAGCAAAAACTTTCACACAGCCCAGAGAGCTCAGAAGCCTTGCATTTAGGACTTACTGGGGGGTGATGCTTTCATGGTCACTGAGGGGGTTTCTGAGTAAAATCTATACTTCCAGACTATGCTAGTTTCCCTGTGGGAAATATTTGCTTGTTTTGCATTAACTCAAACACGAGGGCATTTTTGCTTAAAGACTTTGTGGCTTGGGGCTTCCCTGGTGGCGCAGTGGTTGAGAATCTGCCTGCCAATGCAGGGGACACAGGTTCAAACCCTGGTCTGGGAAGATCCCACATGCCGCGGAGCAACTAGGCCCGTGAGCCACAATTGCTGAGCCTGTGTGTCTGGAGCCTGCGCTCCGCAACAAGAGAGGCCGCGACAGTGAGAGGCCCGCGCACCGCGATGAAGAGTGGCCCCCACTTGCCGCAACTAGAGAAAGCCCTGACACAGAAACGAAGACCCAACACAGCCAAAAATAAATAAATAAATGAATGAATGAATAAATAAATAAATAAATAAAATAATTTAAAAAAAAGACTTTGTGGCTTGAAGAAAAGGATCTTCTTGGAGTTGACAGCAGATTTTATTCAATAGGACCTGCTTCTGGGAGCTCCATGTTTGCATTCCCAAGGAATAAAGAGCTTCAAACATGTTTCCAGCAAGAGAGTCACTTGCAGAACAGGACTTTGTGAATTACACTGAAGAACCTGATGTTAAAAACTTATCCTATTTTTTTATAGACATAATAACATGATCACAATATTTTAAAGCAAACTGTCATGTGCAACGAATACCACAATGTAAGTCACTTTTGCATATTTTTCAATCATTTTCAAAGCATTCCCCCATCCTTGCACTCATTCACTCAAGCAAGCATGATTTTCAACTGCCTGTTACATGCCAGGTGTCAAATAGTAAGACATAGTTTATTCTCTCTAGGAGTATGATCCAGTGGGAGAGACAGTCATGTTATAAAAGTCTTCAATAGAGGCACCTACAAGAAGATCCTACAAGACAGAGTGTTTCTGTAACTGTGAGGGTGCTGAATAT
Organism: Balaenoptera physalus; assembly: GCF_965194825.1. Classification (NCBI taxonomy): domain Eukaryota; kingdom Metazoa; phylum Chordata; class Mammalia; order Artiodactyla; family Balaenopteridae; genus Balaenoptera; species Balaenoptera physalus. The sequence continues at coordinate 8,734,565 of NC_138891.1, read as the reverse complement.
TCATGGAGTCCTTCATTGTTTTAGAACAATTTTAAGGTGGTTTACAGAGTATATATAATTAGACAGAAACTAAGTAGTGAGGAAACTGGGACCAAGAAAAAAAATAAGGGTAGGATAGGAAAAGTCCATTGAACTAAATGTAAGGTTAGTAAAAAAACACATATCATAAATTATACACATATTAGAGATGACCTATAAATTTGGCTCTAAGCTTCACACCAGTCAAAACAGAGAGGAAACCATGACACTTTCCATGATCAGAGTATATCCTGAAGACAAAACAGAAGAACTATTTCTAGTGAACATTTCTGAGAGAAATGTATCTTGTGGGTTTTCCTAATTGACACCTAGTCTTCACTGTCCCTACATAAGTCCCCAAATAAGTCTCCTGTAGGGTGTTTCTTATACCTTCCTTCAAATAGACCAGTAGGGTAATGTCAGAGCAGAGGTCAGCAAAAACACTTGATATCATGCCAGAACAATGTCTCCTGATTAATTCTTATCTTCTGCTTACTCTGTAGATCAGGTGCATTGCATCTAGAGGAATCAATATCCTGATTAACTTTTAAGAGATCCTCCATGTCTCTTATTTCTCTCAGTTGAGCTTTTGTGAGTAAAGGGCATCAGAAAATTTGAGTTTATACTGAGCAAATCTGAACAAGACTGCTTTAAACTAGCAGAGACTGAGTAGTCTTTAATTGGCAAAATCAACTTCTCTTTCACCTGTGCTGTGGACTGAATGTTTGTTCCACCAACCCCACCCCCCTGCCCTATTCATATGTTGAAGCCCTAATCCCCAACGTGATGACATTTGGAGGTAATTAGTTTACGAGGGTGGAGTCCTCTTGATGGGATTAGTGCCCTTAGAAGAAGAGACAGAGAGAGCTTGCTTTCTTCCTCCCCTCCACTCCCTTTCCCCTCCCTCTGCTCTGTCCTGTGAGGATACATCCAGAAGACAGCTGTCTACAAGACAGGAAGTAGGTCCTCACCAGACACTGGATCTGCCAGGGTTTTGATTTTGGATTCCCAGCCTCCAGAACTGTAAGAAATAAATGTTTGTTGTTTGTCAACCAGTCTATGATATTTTTGTTATAGCAGCACAAACTGACTAAGGCATGCTCTGATCTAATAATTTTGTGGTAATGGAGTGAAGGAGATCATGAGGAAATAAAGGTCAGAAATAGAGAAACAGAAAGTTACAATTTTAGTATATCTTGGAGTATATAGTTTTTTACTTTGCTACATCTGTATCTAAACATCTGTCTTCCAGGCCCTCAATTATTGTCAATAACATTAACTCCCATATCTAGAGCAGTGACAAAACCCCTTACAAGGGACGGAAGAGGATGGGTTGACATTAGGTAAATTGGCATGGAGATAACTATATATATATTTTAGTGTTTAATATTATCATGTAAAAAATGAGTTGCAGAAATCAGTATTAGGTAAAATAATATTTTACTTTTCCTACCATTTAGCAATTAAAGGACACTGTTTTTTTTTTTTTTGGCTGTGTTGGGTTTTCGTTGCTGCGTGCGGGTTTTCTCTAGTTGTGGTGAGCACAGGCTACTCTTCATTGTGGTGCACGGACTTCTTATTGCAGTGGCTTCTCTTGTTGCGGAGCGCGAGCTCTAGGGCACTCAAGCTTCAGTAGTTGCAGCCCGCAGGCTCAGTAGTTGTGGCTCGTGGGCTCCATAGTTGTGGCTCGCGGGCTCTAGAGTGCAGGCTCAGTAGTTGTGGCGCATGGCCTTAGCTACTCCGAGGCATGTGGGATCTTTCCAGACCAGGGCTCGAGCCCGTGTCCTCTGCATTGGCAGGCGGATTCTTAACTGCTGCACCACCAGGGAAATTCCTAAAGAACACTGAATAGCATAAGTCCACTTCTTGCAAAACTTCCTAATAAAATGTTTCTAGAACTCATCAGAAGTGAAAGGTCTTGATATACCATGTATAGGTAGAATTTGTACCTATATTTCACTTATATTTTTGGAATTTTGTTTTCTTTGTAATATCCGTACTTGTTTATTGGAGAAAACTGAGTCATAGGAAAATATAAAGAAGATAAATGTCACCTATAATATTTCCACCTAGGAAATTTGAAATATTTCCAGCTGTTGAAATTTTACTCTATTTAAAACTATTTTTTTCTGTTCATACATATTCACATAATGGTGATTATATTTACTTCATTTGACATTATATTACAATAATTTTGCCCTGTGTTATTAGAAGCCTCTTGTAAACATCATTTTTGGTGACTGTGTAATATTCTGCCTGCTAAGTGTCTCATAAATTACTTAGCCTTTTCTATCATGAGTTTCTTGACATTTGGGGTCACAGTGGTAAATCACCTTGAAACGTGTCCCTTATCTCTGTAATCTTCGCACAGTACTGCATTTAGACCCAGGTGAGGATGACCCTTGTCCTCGCCCCCATGTTTGAGGGGACACACACTGCAGAGCACCTTCCTCAAAATTTCCTAGGTCCTCCTATGGTGCCTGGGACCAGCCCAGGCCAGCGGTCAGGGTTGGCTTCATGGGCTGTGACCTGTGAGGTCACACAGAGCCCCATGCTCAGATGGGCCCTTCTGTTTAATACTTCCCTGTCGCTGCCTTAAAAGTCTAAGTAAAATTTAAACAAGGGGTCCCACCTTTTCATTTGCACTAGGCCCAGCAAATTACATAGCTAGTCCTGAGTCTAAGCAAATTATATAGCCATAGAAAAAAAATACTAGTTTTAAACAGAGTTAAATTTCAACAGTGGGTAATCCTGGGTGGAAATATTATAGGTGACATTTATTATCTTTTTTTACATTTTTCTATGACTCAAATTTTCTCCAATTATGTAACCATCTCAGCGGGTTGCTCTGCAGACAGCAGAACATTTTCCTCAGGGCTCTCTCTGATCCTTAACCCTAATGTCAGGTTGACCAGATGCCCTGTGCTCTAGGATTTGTGCCTGTGGGGTTTCCTAGAGGCCTGGTTCTAGAAGGGCAGGCTGGCAAGAATATTGCTCATGTTGGAAAGGACAGTATGTCTTTTGCCAGATCAGGTGAGGCCAGGCTGCCAGAATAGTGCTGACACTTTAATTCTGGGTGACTCAAATTGCTTATACAGTCAAGGGCCCCACATACCAGAGGGGTGGCCCTGCTTTGGCCAAAGCACAAAGCCTGCTCTGCTTCAGTTTTCTGTTATACTTCCCATATCCCCATCCTCCATGTCCTTCTCCCAGCTCTTGTCTTGGCACAATCTTGGTTGATTTTTGGCACAAGCTGAGAGTCCCAGAGAGTATGAAGTCTGATACAGAGGTGGCGAGGATGACAGTAACAAGGTCGTAGAAGGGCAGTGAGGACCTCCTTCTTGGCGGGGAGTATCCCCAAAAGTAAGGGCCTTGGTTGGGGCATCAATTCCCACAGAGCCTGAAGAACATTAACAAGGGCCCTGCTCTGAGTCAGGACTTATTTATAAACTCTTAGTTAATTTCTCAATGTTATATTTGGAAGCTGAAATTCCCACAATTTCTGGTATGAATGGAAAAGTCACAGCATATGGCAGGAGCGATGAATCTTAGGAAGCTTACATTTTTGCTTTTCTCAGAGGCTCCTCAGCTGAGAAATCTCTAGTTCCTTCCTTCCTTCTTGCCAGTTGGGGATCAGCTTGGCTCATCTGGTTTCTTGTGAAGGTTTGGACTGTGGCCTTGGAAACGCCAGGTGCCCTAGGGGCTTTGCTCTGGGCACTCTGTGTGTTGGTGGAGCCTGGGGGCGGGGACCACAGCCATGTTGGAGAACATGTTAGTGCCTGGAGGTCCAGTTTTTATTCCTGACCTATGTTTGGCATCCAAGTCCTATTGTGCTAATTCAAGGCTCCTGATCCTAGGTTTTTACTGTTATCTGCTATTTCCTTGACTTTGGTTCCTTGCCATACCCAGAGGAGAAATGTAATCAAGGAGCATTTCCACATCAGAAGAGTCAAGGATGGTTTTGTGGAGATCTGATTGCATGTCCTGTGATTAGATACAGCAGGAAACTTGCAAGGTCATAGCTAGTTATGAAGCCATAATTCATCCATTCATTCATTCATTCACTAAACATTTCTTGAACCCTAGCTACTTCCCTGGCACTATCATGGGGACAAGAAAAGAAACGAGCTTTATTTTTTTTTCCTTTTGTGGGGCTCACAGAAAAATGGGAGAGCAAAATTACAAAGCAATCTGAGAAGCATGAATTAGAGACATGTGTCAATGGCTGTGGGAACCATAAAGGAGGATAAAGCTCTTTGCTGTCCTTGGAAGGAGGCCGGATGATCATGCAGTTCTTCATGGAGGAGGTGCTCTTTGAGCTGGGGCTTGATGGGGGAGTAGGAGTGGCCAGTTAGGTTGGTGCCACGTGACTTGTTCTGTCCAATGGGCTTTGAATGGAGTGCCAAGCCTCCAGGCAAAGACAGCTAAAAGCCAGTGTGTATCATCCATTTTTCCCTTTGGCAGCGTCTGTGGAAGCTGTGTGTTGAAATTGTGGAGCCTCGAGATGGAATCTTTGGTTGACCGCGTGGAAGACAGCCACCCAGTAAGATCCCCCACCCACAGTGATCTTTGCATGGGTGAGAAAAACCTCTGTTGTGGTAAGTTATTGAGATTTAGGGTTACTTGTTGCAACAGCTTAGCTAATCCTATTATGACGGATTTAAGTTTTCCTAGCATGTGAGGTGACATTTCCAAATGAGAGAAAAGCAGGTGAAACTTCATGGAGGTTTCCATGTCTTCATATCTATCCTGAAGACAAGGATGCTGGTTTGTTTTCCTACCAATTCCTTTCCATCCTTAGCTAAAGGCTGCTCTGGAAGAAAGGACCCCTCTCTGTACTTCTGGGCTACCATATGCTCCTGTGGAGGAGAAGGCTCACAGGCAAAGAGGTACAGGTCCTGTTTATAGAAAGCCGATGGACTGTGTGGAAATGGTGAATGCCAAGGTGATGGGGTGGGATGCTGACATCATTTTACCGATGATAGCTGAAGGTAGCAAAGACTGTTTGCCTGCCTCTTAGTCATTCCTGTAGTGGATATCTGGGCCCCATCATTTACGGATGTCTTTAGAATGTGGGGTACTTGACCGCGCTTTGTCCTCTACTTACTGGCCTGTCATCAATTCTGGGCAACAGAAAAAGTCTCATTGAACATCCCACAATACTGTTTGCAAGCTTTTTGTGCAAGGCATTGGGGCCCAGAGAATCTGCCTCGTCTTTCAAATCATTAAGTGGCAGAGCCAGGACGAAGTCCAAGTTCAGTATCTTTTCTCTCTCATTATCTGTTTGATATTTCTTTTGTTGTTGTTTGCTTTTCCTCTTGTGTCTTCTTCCTTATCACCCCAATAGCCAGGTCAGTTCATTTCTTTAAAGGGAATGAAGGAAACACAGTACAGTGGTTACATTCTTGAGGTAAGAGGCAGACGGCTTTGGTTACATCCTGTGCCATCTCTGTCTCCCAGCCCATCAACTTCTATCTGTGAGACCTTAGGCAAGTCACTCACTCTCTCTCCAGCCTCAGTCTCCTGATCTGAAAATAGGATAATGATAAATGCTATGGGGCATGTAACACACCAAGCACAGACTCTGGCTTAGAGCAACTGCTCAGCAAGTGCTGGTTACTAGGGTGAATCCAGTTTTCAGGATAAGGTCTAAGCAATATGACAAAGAAACAAAATCTACTTCTGTCTTCAGCAGATTTTATTTTTATTTGTTGTGCCTCCTTGTCCTAGTCTATCCTCCCTTCCCTGTGTGCCCCACCAGGCATCTCCATTCAGCTTTGGTCCACTGAGAGCCCTCTGCCTCTATTTCTACCAAATCAAACCTTCTGGCATCTGGGTTTATCTTTCCAACAGAATGTGTTTCTCATCCTCTCAAACCCATAGCAGCAACACAGTGATCTGACAATGAAATTTTTTTTTTTTTTCCTAACGGGGAAGATAAATAAATTTGTTTCAGACAGTTAGGTGCATTTTAAGTGAGGTATTTTGGAGGCAATGCTCTCTTTGCCCATAGCGTCCCACTTTATACTGTAAATCATGAAGGGAATCAATTGGTAAGAATTTATATTAGGGTAAGTAGACTGGTGGCCTCAACCCTCACATTGCATTCTGGCTCACTTGGGGGTCTTACACAAAAACAAGAGCAGAAAAAGGACACATGGAAACAGATAAACAGAAGCCCTGGCAGGACCAGCTTTGCCTTCAACAGGATAAGAAATAGTGGAGCCACTCCAACTAGATTTGGGCTAGTCAGTATGAAACTTTGTAGACGTTTTAGGAAAGTTGAGGTCACTTTCTTTTAGCTTCTGATATACAAATGGTGTAGCCCGAGCAGAGATAAATACATGTTGGCAATTATAAAGTTTCTACATCAGGATAGAGACGAAGATGTAACCCTGGTGATTTGTGATTCCATCACCAGCCCCTCAAGCTGTTTCTAACCTCTTATTTATAGCTTTCCTTGGGCTATATCTCTTATAAATACAAAACAAATGAAGTAGTGCAAATGAAAAAGCAGCTTTCCTTATGTCCTATTTCCATCACCTTTCTTGTCACCAGGGTAAATAAAGACACAAACTCCTGATCTGTGGGTAACAGAACTAATCCTGGTGTTTACAATGTGGAGAAAAGATGTCAATGGGCAGAGAATGCTGGGGAGGCTGAGAGAGACACTTGTGGCCTTTGAACTTCCCAAATGAGGAGAATTCTGAAGGTTGGTTATCTTTCATTTCATAGTCCAGGAGTATCTTGACGTTCCCCACAGATGTCTTCTGAGGCTTTCAGGAGTCTCCATGGTGAAAGATACCTAAGGGGTAGATGGAATTTTTGGTCCCAAATCTTTGCCTTCCCTAAGATTCACACCATCTCCATCACTTTGTCATGGGTGCAGTGCATTTCCCCTGCCCTTGACTTTGGGCTTGGCTATGTGACTTTGCTTTGGCTAATGGCACCAGGGCAGAAATGGCAGTGTATCAATTCTCAGCATAGGCCTCAGAGGGCCTTGTACATTTTCATTTGCTTTCATGTGCCTATCCCATCACCACAAGAACATGACCTGAATAGCTCACTCAATGGTCCAAGGAGAAAGAAAGACATATAGAGCAGAAAAGAACTGCTGAGATGAAGTTTATGAAATTGATGAAGTTCACTATGTATGTGACAAGAGTTCAGAAACATAAAACAGATCCCGAGTGGCGATGTTATCTTAACCCTAAGTCTCAGTGATATACCGTAACAGAGGTTTTCTCACCCAGGCAAGGTCATTGTGGGTGGGGCATAGTTACTGGGTGGCTCTCTTCCAGGAGGTGACCCAAGGATTCGATCTTGAGGTTGTACAGTTTCAACACACAGCTTCCACAGATGCTGCCAAAGGGGAAGGGAGAAAAGGATGAGACACATTAGCTTTTAACTTTTTACCTCTCTCTGCCTGGAAGACTGTCATTTCCATTCAAAGCCCCTGGGTGAGAATATTCAGAGAACAGGACCTGTTTTGGGAGCGCTAACTGCCTCTGTCACAGGCTTACGCCTCCTTCCAACCTCAGCTCAAAGGGCACCTCCTCCTGCTCCCTTCTATGGAGAACAAATTGCTTCCTCCTCTTTATGGTTCCACAGTGCTTTGATATATGTTTCACCAGCCAATAGCAAGGCCCAAGTGTTTTAAATTTGAGCCCTCTTAAATTTTAAAAGACTGCCTTGGCCTTAGTGGACATGTGTTACTCTGCCTGCTCAGCACCAATTTGCCTTCTTTCCTTTGGAGAAGCCCCTCGTCTGTCTTCAGTCTGTGGCTGTGGAGGGACTGACCCACCTCTCAGCTTCGGGGGAGCACAGGTGACCAATCAGCACATTCCAGTCTCTGGACACTGAGCTTGTTACAGAGATGAGCACGTGACTTCAACTGATATGACTCAAAGCCAGGACTTTTCTTTTTTGATTTTTTAACTGAAATATAGTTGATTTACAATATTGTGTTTGTTTCAGGTGTACAGCAAAGTGATTCAGTTATATATATATATATATATATATATATATATATATATATATATATATATTCTTTTTCATATTCTTTTCCATTATGGTTTATCACAGGTTTACACTGTCCTCTTCTTTGTCCCAGGAATGTCACATTTTTCTCTACTGTTCTCAGTTGTGTTGTCTCTATATTGTATAGAGTTCCCTGTGCTATACAGTAGGTTCTTGTTGTTTATCTATTTTATATACAGTAGTGTGTATCTGTTCAACCCAGATTCCTAATTTATCCCCCCACCCCTTTCCCCTTTGGTAACCATAAGTTTGTTTTCTATCTCTGAGTCTATTTCTGTTTTGTAAATAAGTTCATTTGTATCATTTTTTTTAGATTCCACAAATAAGTGATATCATTTGATATTTGCCTTTCTCTGTCTGACTTACTTCCCTTAGTATGATAATCTCTAGACCCATCCATGTTGCTGCAAATGGCATTATTTCATTCTTTTTTATGGAGGAGTAATATTCCATTACATATATATATATCACAACTTCTTTATCCATTCATCTGTTGATGGGCACTTAGGTTGCTTCCATGTCTTGGCTATTGTAAATAGGGCTGCTATGAACATTGGGGTGCCTGTATCTTTTCAAATTAGAGTTTTCATCAAAGCTAAGACTTTTGTTAGCATTTTTAGGAAAGAGAAGATTCCTAATTTATCCCCCCCACCTCTTTCCCCTTTGGTAACCATAATTTTGTTTTCTATGTCTGAGTCTGTTTCTGTTTTGTAAATGTCTGATTTGTTTCTGTTTTGCACTTGGATATACAGCTATCAAAGTAATGAGAGCTGGAGATATCTGAGGTCCCTAGTGGAGAAGGCCTGCTTGAGAATGATGTCAACAGAGAGGGGAAGGTGGGACTGAGAGAGAAAGAGATGGAACTGGAAATAAATGCAGAGATGGAGATAAAAGAGTGGGGAGGAAAGAGAGAGGGGGAAGGCTAGTGTGACTTGAGCCATGTGAGATCCTGGGATTAACTGGGCCAGAAATCATTCTTTCTTGAACTTTTCAATGAAATAACTAAATTTTATTTAAATGTAAACTTATTTTCTCTTAAACCAGTTTGAGCAAGATTTTCTCTCACAGGTAACCCAAAGATTTCTGAATTCGCAAATAGTTGAAACTAAGTAAAACACCCTAAAATGCCCAAATCTATCAGTATGTGGATAAGACAGGCAGCATAAGACTTTTCCTCACTGATAGATGGAGAAATGGGGTCCATTCAGTAATGACTGTCCTTAGAGATTCCACGTGAGGTTGGATTGAATATGGAAAAGTCTGATCCTGCTTCCCCATGTCATCTTTTCTTTTCTTGCTTTTCCCTCCACGTACCGTCTTGATTATTTTGTTAGTCATGAGTAGTTCTTCACTCCTCAAGTCTCCTAGACCCACTACCTAACCCTGGATTCCTACAATTCATGTTCAGTTATTATCAGCCATCCAATCCTGGGTTTGTCCTTGATTTGTTGTGAGTTCAGGGAAGTCCCGAACTTTCTTCCCTTCCTCTTGCCTTGACTGACTGACTAGTAAAACAGACTTGATGGTGATACTGCAAGAAGGCCCTGGGGACTAACTCATCATGCAGCATCTTCCATGTACGGGTTACTTAGGTTGAGTGGTGATACACCAGTGCATTGCAAAAACCCTTGCTGTGGTGGGCTATTAGCATGCCTTCTTCATAACCTCTGCAACCTTGCTCCTTCCCTGAGTGGATAATGCTTCTCTGCATCCCTCTTTATGCAAAGTTAGGAATTTTCCTTCCTATTTTTCTGCTTCTTTCTTGCCCATATTTTTTCACCTTTCCATAATACTTTACAAAGTAGTGAAAGTTCACCTACTCTCTTTGAAGTCTGAATAGGGGTAATAATGTTCACTTACTAAAATTGTTATGATGACTATGAGATTAGCCACACAGAGGGAACAACCGAAAGCCTGGAGCATCAGAGATGCTAACATACATTAGTACTGTAACCTTTCTGGTGTGTGTACATTCTTTTCCTCCTCCACTGTGATGGTGAAATACAGTCCAAATATATTTCATCTTTTAAAGTAGAGGGGGGTGATGTGTCTTTAACATCTCTTCTTCTTTTAGTTGAATTCAAATTGAGAATTCTTGAATTTTTCAATGACTCACTCATTTCATGTGTGGAATTTCATTTGAGAACATGGCCTTGCCCCTTTCCTTCCATACACATGCCATTGTCTGCCACAGAAATGGAAAACCATGAGAATCCCTATTTTCAGCTAATCTCTGAAGCATTGTTCCTTTCCTGGGCTACCTTAAAGCACCAGTCTTATGTTGGCGGCTTCAGTGGTTACTGTGTGTTCTACAGAACACTAGCTCCGTGGACTATTTGTGGGTGCCAGGAGGTCTAAAAAGTTCCACAGCTGAATAAATTTGTGAGTCACTTGGCTTAAACCAAGAATATCATCTTATTGTGAATTTCCAAGGAAAGCGGGGGAGAGATAATGCAAGGTTTCGCCAACCCGTTTGGCCATGGAACCTATTACTGTTTGAGCCTCTCCTGGGACAAGCATTCCAGAGAACAGACTTAGGGAAATGCTGACCTCGTGTTCTAATTAGATTTCTCTAATCCTGTCCTCTTCTTTGTTCCAGGAATGTCACATTTTTTCTGTATTCTTCCTCAGTTGTCTCGTCTCTTTCGTGCTGGCTCCTTTTTTTGTGACGTTCCTGCTGGGTAAAGATAGTCATAGCCTGAATGATAAAACACAATGATTAGTCAACCAAGTAGAAGAGTGCATAGTCACACCCGTGTGGGATGATAAATGTTTGCAATATGTTGAATTCACTTTTGCTGCTTTTCTTTAACTGATAATGTGAATGGGGGAAGGTAATATTATCTCCATTCTTTTCTAGGACTTGCCTTCTGATTGGAACAGGAGAGGCTTAGTGAGGTCTTACACATCAAGAACATCTTTTGGGAAAATGGTCCACTTTTTCTTTGTAAGAACTCACATCAAAATAGATTAACCTGTAGTCATTTGATTTTTGTGGCTTATCTGTTTCTAATTTGCTTGCAAAAACTGGGGTGTATAATGTAGACCACACAAAAAGATAGAATTTTCATGTACACAGTTACCAATAAGAGTCAAGAAATTATCATTTACACATTTATGCCTTCCCTCTCTCTAAAATTTAGCGTATCATTAATTAATTAATATTAGCAAAGATTTCCCTCCCACCCTTTTTTGGGTTCCTTTTCATTGTAATTCAAATAAAACTTTTATAAAATGGAATTAGTGCATTTCACACATTGTAGCTAATTTTTAAAATACGGTCCCTTCTGGATTACTATATATCTGAATTAAATTAGGAGATCAGAATTAATGTCCCTGCTTTCCTTTTCCTTTTTCTTTCTTTGGTCTGAAGCTTTCTCTCTCTAATAAAAAGAGTATGATTTTTTTAAAGCCTGCTCTTAATTTTGTTTAGTCTAATAAGAGCCAACATATCCTACTTATTGTTTTCTTTGCTTTTATTTGTAAAGAGATATCACCTCTGTGACAGGTATATAACCTTAGGCAGCACGTAAATAAGGTACATCCTTCCTGTGCTTTTATCTTTTTACATAGGATTTAATTCTGGAATTCTCCATTTATGGAATCAATTTATTATTAGCCATTTTAGGGATACAATAAAGTAAAAGAATTTAAAAGCAGACTAGTTCTTTTTAAATGGGAGTCAAATAAGAAATGTATAGAATTTCTCTTTTATGGAACACACATGTTTATAATACTTGGGCCCGTTACATTACTTCTATAGTGATTTATATTTAAACTGAGGATATATTTATAAGAAATACCTTTAAAGGTCATATATATATACGTGTCATATATATATATATATATATATATATATATATATATATATATATATATATATATACGTGTTTCTCACTTACAAATTCTGATTTAGTAGTTGTGGGGTGTGGCCCCAGCATCTAAAATTTTAAAGCCCCCCTCCTGGGTTTTACTGGTACACACTCAATTAAGAAGCACTGGTGTAGAATGTTCTATTTGGAAATAATGTCTACTGTGAGAAGGGCGCCTCATTCATGGCTGACAGGACAAAGGCACAGAGGGATGAAAGGATTTTTGTAGAAACCACACGGCAAACCCTTGGGGGTCCCAGCAATAGGTAGGGATTATTTCCTCTTAGGTGCTCTCTTCCTCAACCCAAGCAAATGAGCGCTGGAGGATGTAGGCAAGGCCCTGGTTTTTGCAGAGGAGTGTAACTCACACTTGGCCCCTTAGTTATGCCTCTTCTGTGCTTTTCTAGAAAAAAAACAAGTCCACATTGGCTGGAGCAGAGTACATGAGCAATCCGTGGGAACCCTAGCTCTTTTCTAATTCAGGATAGTTTTAGATTTGCTTTGGTTTAAATGGGCCAGCCTGCCTACACAGAATGTTTGGGCATGGATGGTTACAACTTGTCCAAATTTCCTCTTCACTCTTCTCCCTTCACCAACTCATACCTCCACCTCCTTTACTATAGTGTAAAAACACAAGGGAAAGGAATGGCTAGCAAAGGCAGTGCATTTCAAAGGTTAGAGTTGTGACTAAATCGGATCAGTTTTTCACATTCTTTGCCTGCAGGATGTGAAAGTCAACATGGGTCTCTGTGTGCAGGTCCCGTTTTCATGGCCGTTATAGAATAGGATCTTAGAAGGAATTCTACAAGGGGATGTCCAGAGCAGGGATAAAGGCATCCTTTCTGGTGGTGAAACATAGCTTTATGAACATGGACAAGTGGTCAGTGTTTCCCAGAACTTTCGTACTTTGTCATGCTCAACAATTACGCTTAACCACATGTGGTTAAGAAAAGCATGCTTCAATGAGATTCAAGCATCAAGTCCCCCTCCATCATTTCCACAAATGAGAAGCAGATGTCCATATTCTCTGGGTGATATTCAGGCCTTAATAACATTGCCATGCATTGGGCCCATTAATTGATGCTGACAGTAGTAATAAGAATAGTAATAATCATAGTAAACTTTTACTGAGTGATTACCATGTGCCAGACACTAATGTTTTAGGTAGATTACTTTCTGTAATCCTCACAAATGCCTATGTAGAAAGGTAGTGAATGTTTTTTATTTTAGGCCACCCAGATTCTCTCTCCCTTTCTGTTGATAATAGTACCCAGATTTTCATTTCTTCCCCAAGGATATCCCCAATGATTTGGGGGACACAGATCCCATCCCCATCTCCAGGATAAGCCCTTGTAGACTGAAGCCAATCAACAAATCCCAGCTGCACTGATTAGTTAAGGATGATCATGTGACCTAGTTTGGACCAATTAGATCACAGGAGAAATTTACAGAGGGATCCTGGATGTTCTGCGAAAATGTCTGGAGCGACATTCTTTTCGTGTTAAATATGAATGTGGAAGCGTGGAAGCTGCTGAGGGGAGCCAGCCTTGGGTAAAAGTAGCACCAAAGAAGGCAGTAAAGAAAAACTGGAAGAAATTAGAACTCTGTCGCTTTCACTGAGCAGCTAGATTAAGCCTCAATTAAAGCCTACTCTACTTTTAGTGTTTTCACCCAATAACTTGCGTTCATCATTTAAGTTGAATTGGGTTTTCTCAATCTGACAACCAAAGGATTCCTAACAGGTTTTGATATAAAAATCTGTGTTTTATGGATAAGGAAATTGGCTGAGAGAATTTGAATACTTTGCCAATATAATTGACAAAGTAAATGGGAGATTAGGGATTTGAATCCAGGTGGTTCTATTCCAAAATCCATGAACATACTTGATAACGCAACAAGGTAGAAGAAAATGTTATTGTTAAGGATAGAGTCCTCGAAAATAATGTTTCCCTTCTGTTTCTTACTCCTGATGGAATGTAGATTTAACTTGTGAAGAATGTGTAAGAAATTAATTTGAAATCTCAGGTTGTATAACCTTGGTTTGATATAAATTTCTATGTCTGGATTCTAGAGTGCTTATAGGAACCAAACATCTTACTGGAAAAATCATTATAAATCACCTTGTTATGAACTCATCACATGTAATATTTAACATTAAGTTTTTGGAACTGGGTTGGATTTAAGAATGTTGCCAAATCTGATTACATTTTTTAATAACTTGGGAAGTTTATAAAAATATACATGCTTGAGCTTAAGAACAGTCTGTTTGAGGTGAGATCCCAGGTATTTATGGTTCACAACTGGATTTGACAGCCCCTGGTTTAAGCTTGTGACTCTGTATAAAGAGAAACTGCATGTAGTTGTTAGGAGACCTAATGAACAGAGATTAAGCAATTGATCAAAAACAAAGTCCAGAGAGGGGTAGATAATTTATACTTGACAAAACATATTCTCCCCTCTCTCTCCTCTTCTCCCCTCCGCTCTCCCCTCCTCTCCACTCTTCTTTTCTCTTCTTCCCACTTAGATTAGGAGGGAAAAGAGAAACAAGGAGACTTGGAAATACAGCTGGACTCCTTCCTCCAATAACTTGATAATTTTTTAGCAGTCAGTTAGAAATTTATCTTGCACATAGAAACAACCTAAATGTCCATTGATAGATGAATGGATAAAGAAGATGTGGTGTATATACACAACGGACTATTACTCAGCCATAAAAAAGAATGAAATAATAGCATTTACAGCAACATGGATGCACCTAGAGATTATCATACTAAGCAAAGTAAGCCAGACAGAGAAAGACAAATACCATATGATATCACTTATATGTGGAATCTAAAATATGACACAAATGAACTTATCTATGAAACAGAAACAGACTCACAGATATAGAGAACAGACTTGTGCCAAGGGGGAGGGTGGGCAGGGGAGGAATGGATTGGGAGTTTGGGATTAGCAGATGCAAGAATGGATAAACAGCAAGATCCCACTGTGTAGCACAGGGAACTATATTCAATATCCTGTGATAAACCATAATGGAAAAAATATGAAAAAGAATATATATATAAAAGAAATTTATCTTGCAAAAGAAACCACAGTCTATGTGGAAGACTATTGCAAGAGCCGTTTTTTTTTTTTTTTCCTTTTTCTTTTGATTGAACTATGGTTGATTTACAATGTTGTATTAGATTCAGGTGTGTAGCAAAGTGATTCAGTTATTTTTATATATATATTCTTTTTCAGATTCTTTTCCATTATAGGTTATTACAAGATATTGAATATAGTTCCCTGTGCTATACAGTATCGTTGGGTCCTTGTTGTTTATCTATTTTATACATAAATAACTTTTGATGTAAACTTTCCCTAAAAATTTGACACTCACTAGAGCCATTAACAAACCCTAGGCAGTGTTTTTCCAATTTTAGTGGATGTTAGAATCTCCTGTGATGGTTGTTAAGATTGTGTATCTGTCCTCATTCCACATCTTCTGAATCAGAATGACTGGAACAAAGGGAATCTGTACTTAGTCCCCTCTCCCCCTCACCCCCATTCCATCATGGTGACTCTATGCAGATCATCTAGGTGCCTAGGAGATAGCTCAAAATTGAAGAGCATCATTATTTAGATAACGAATTATGCCTACAAATGGTCATCAAATAGTGTTTTAAATTTTGTATCATTTTAGTTGTAGCAATCAATGAAAAATAATTATTTAAAATACTTATTTAATAAATTGCTCAATTTTTAAAAATTAAGAGTAATAGGATGGTTAAGAACGAGGCAGTATCTTCAGTGATTCAGTGAACTATACCGGGGAATGCTCAAATCACGAAGCTGTGGCTTGAGCGTTTGGGCCAGTTTACTTGGATTGAAGAGAAATTAGTGCCTAGAAGGAGAGGCTTCTCAGAGTGTCAATCACACCAAATCTTCTCAAGGTGATGGTTAACCTCAAGGTTTTTGCCTAGCTTTTGCACAGTGAAAGATTCTCATTTTCTTTTAACAGAGAGGAGAGGAACAGTGTTCTTTGTAGCTATGGCATTTTAGTCATTTGAGGCTGACTACAATAGACTTCTCATAAAATTCTGTGCAAATTGCCAGAATGTTAGTTATTCCATCAGTAAGAATGAACATAACTAATCATAGTGATGTAAATAATCATCCTGTAAACTCTTTATGACTAAGGAGTTCAGCATGAGGTCATGTGTTCTGAACATCTGGTTGAATGACTGAATTGTGAATGATCAAGGTCTTGTGAAGAAGGAGAAAGCTGCCTGCTAGCTTTAGGATTTCTGCCTCTTTGTGAAAACATCCAAAATAGTCAGTTAGGATAAATAGGAAATTGACCTTCCAGTGATAAAGATGATCAGGAAATGACTTTCTTCAGCCCTGTTTAGGAAAGGCAATGATGAAGGGAACAGTCCTCGTTGCCAGAGTACTTGGCAGATTGTGGTTCATTGCAAAATGGACCCAAATTCTTCCCATCCCTGGATGCATATCCTTTTGCAATATAACTTCCCACTTTTCCTATCAAGAGGTGGATTTTATCTTCCCATTCCTTGAACCTGGTCTTGGCCACATGACTTGTTTTCATCAATGGGACACTGGCAAAAGTGATACAAGGAAAGACTTGAAAAGTGCTTGCACAATGGACCTTGCCCTGTCTTGCTACCCTTGGGAGCTTTGTAATCTCCACTGTGTGAAGAAGCCAGGGCTAGCCTCCTGGAGGATAAGAGACACCTCAGTTGACAGTCAGCACACACTGACAGCCTTCCCACCTCCATACATGGAAGTTCATCCAGCCCCCATCAACACTCAGACTTGTGAGCAATAATTAGATGGTTCTTGCTTTCAGCCCCTCTGTTTCAGAGTGGCTTGTTATGTAGTGAAAGCTAACATACAGTGTGCTATGGGCTGAATGTTTGTGTCTCCAAAACTCATATGTTGAAATCCTAACCCCCAAAGGTGATGGTAGGTATTAGTAGGTGTGGCCTTTGGGAGGGTCTTAAGTCATGAATGGGATTTGTGCCCTTATAAAAGAGGCTTCAGAAAACTTCCTAGCCCCCTCCACCATGTGAGGACACAACAAGAACTCTGATACCTGGAAGAGGGTCCTCACCCCACGATGCTGGTACCTTGATTTTGGACTTTCAGCCTCCAGAACTGTGAGAAATACATTTTCAATGTTTATAAGCCACCCAGTCTGTGGTATTTTGTTACGGCAGCCCTAACAGTCTAAGGCACAGAGCATTTCTCTTTGAAAGCACTTTATACTTTCACTTTTAGGGGAGTGTCAGCTTCGCTCCTTCTGCAAAATTCTTTGAGGGCAAAAAGAGTTTTTTGCTCACTGTAGCAGATGCACCTTACATTCCTCATCAGATTCTTTGGGCTAACCTGCCTTCTGGCCCCCAAATCACTTGCTCGGCTGCCACAGCCTCCAGACTCCATATGGGTCCCTGTGATGCTGATGCCTGAGACCAAGAGCTGCCAGCCAGACTTTCTCACTCCTTCCACCACTTCTGGGCTCCAGTGAAATGCCGTGCTTGATCTGGCTTCCAGAGCAGTTGCTGAGGGAGCCGGATGATGCTCCCAGAAGTGCAGGGGGGTTGTCTCCCCGTGGAGCAAACTCGTGCAACAGAGAGGGAGGCAGGAGGGAGGTGAGCAGATGAATTCCCCTTCTTCCCTCCCTCTGATGGGCTTACTGAGAACGGTTTCTCTGCAAAGCCTGTCCGAATAGGTCCCTTATCCTCCGGGCACCCAGCAGTGTCTCTTTCAAGGCTTGTCTTGAGCTGTGGCTCACGTGATAATGTACTGTCTGGGATTGCATCCAGCGATCCCTGCCTCACACCCCTTTTCATCACTCTTCCCATCCTGGGACGTCACCTTCCAAATAAAGCATCAACATTCTATCTCAGGCTGCCTTTTAGCAAACACAGATGGAGATCTTCATTTTGTAGTCTTAGCATTGTGTTTAGGATATCCAAGCTCAGTATTCACTGTTGGAGTGCCTTGAAGGATTTTATCAGAAACACGGTGAAGTGTAGTCCAGATAATTAGACTCACAGAGTCGTATCAGGGCTCTACCACAGTGGCAAAGCCTTCATTATGAGGCTGCTCCCTGTTGGCCATCTCGGGCCATGCATATGAATTAATTGTCGATTAATTTATTTGCTTTTGTGTATGTGATTCACACATGGTTCCAAAATTCAAATAGTTAAGAAGGCAAAACAGAAGTCTCCCTCCCACTTTTCCTTGCCCCTCAATTCCATGTTCCAGAGGAGAACCCTTTTATCAATTTTCTTTTGTATCCTTACTGAGGTGGTCTATGCATATATATGTGTAGATACATCTTTTATTTTTTCATATTTATGATTATTTACATAGTGTTCTGCACCTTGCTTTTTTCCCTTTACCACGTGTCCTGGAGATCATTCCAAATCATTTCCTAAGAGCTGCCCCGTCTTTTTAAGGTCTGTACAGTGTATGGTGAGAGCAGAGTTTATCTAGAGTGATGGATGTTTCAATTGTTTCCACTTTTGATATTGCAAACATGCTACAATGTGCCACACATACATCTCTGAACAACTGCTAAGTTCTTAGGAGTGGGATTTGCTGAGGCGAAGGGGTTTGTGTGCCTTTTACCTTTTGAAATTTTGAAATTGACACTTTCTTAATGTTTGTTTAAGTTCTTGGCTCCAAATGGCCATCGGGATCTTGTGCTAAGTGGACTCTACTGTGTCTAAGAAAGTGGAGGTTTAACCGGCATGTGGGGGGAGGTGTGAGCTGACTCGCCAGACAGAAGAGATGGGGATGGGGTTTGGAGGGGAAAGGGAGGAACTGATTGAAGCAAGGAGACAATTGGAGGTGTGCCAAAAGCAACACCCTTTCATCATTGCGGGGAAGCAAATTCTAGGAGGCATCCCAAGCACCACAGTGATCAAAACGGCAGAGGAGAAGAGGGACTAATTAGGAGAGTAAAGAGACAAAGGCTCCCTCTCACATATGGAGTCGATCTTTAATTACTTTAAATAGGTTAAAGATTCATTACAAACTATGATTTTTCTTCCTGGACATCCTCTGATGGCAAGAGATGCTTTTTCCTTCCCCTCCAAATGGGACACAATCAGAACAGTCACAGTGGCACATATGTTATGTCTTCCAAACCTTAGGGGACTTCCTTCCTCCAAGTGGGGCATCACCAAGGCCCTTTTCCATACTTTTGGTTCTTCTTGCAGTTAGGGGCACACCGACTAACACACAGGCTTGGGGATCTCTCACCCCAGCCGGGGCAGGAGGACTGCAGGGGGAGACGGTCCCAGCACCATAAAAGGCTGGTCTCCAGGGACAGGGTATTGAATAATAAGGGCTCATCTGTTCCCATAGGGGCTCTAATCTCCACCCTTGCTGACCTCATTCTCGCTCCTTTGCACTTGACTCTGGACTTCAAAGGTCTCGCTTTTAGTTCTTTTGTCACTTCAACAGAAGCGTTTCTACAAAGGAGGGAAGATTTCTCTGTCTAAAGGAGGGCATAGAAATGTCCAGGCAGAGGCAATAAAAACACATTTTTGTGAATGTGAACTTCATACCATCAGATCCATCCCTTTGTTGTGTCTCTGTAGTTTTATCTGTCTAGAGGAAAGCATAGATAAGAAGGACCATTACCCAGAAATTACATATTTTAATTGATGAAAAAAGAGTAATGTAATTTAGGACTCTATGATTCAGACCGAGTTGATCAAATGCCCTTTTTAAAAGACAAGACAGCATTTCTACTCATTTAGACACTTTCACATTTTGCCACAATGTGTCCTTGGATGTTTATCATGGCAAAATTTTCCCTTAAGTTCGGCACAGGAATAGAATTGAGGAGGCAGGAATCACGTACTGGGGTAATCCTGGACCATACTGGAAGCAAGCACTCTGAAATATATATTACGGTCACTACCTATTTGAACTTCCTGTCTAGAACAAGCGTAACTGTATGTAGTATGATGGCATCAAGCTGGAAGCACCTACCATAATTTTGTGTTCTCTGTCTTCCAAATGGAATAAAAATAACTCTATCATATTTTGATATAGTCTGGTTAGACTAGTCAGAATTATAACCCAGGTTTTCCCATACTAGAAATAATTATTTTGCATGGTTTGTTCTTCAAAATCTAAGTCATATTAAGGAGACTAAATGGCCTGGAGAGTTTGGATCCATCTAAGAGAAGGAATTAAAAGTATTTAATTTGCTTACTCTCTGTTTAAATGAATGGTCAAAATTTTTATGCTGAGGAAATTTCTTCAAATAAACTCTTTAATGGAACCCAATGTGTATAAAACAAATGAAGGCTGGAGTCATGTCTGCTGCTTGCCCTCCCCTCTTTCCAAATCTAGATGCCGTGGAAACCAGAACTGGGCAGAGCTGACATAGGCTGGCTATCTCTGCATCATCAATACCTGACACAGCGTCTCGCACATAAAGGTGTCCAATAAATGCTTGTGAAATTACACAGAAACTAGTGCTTATAGAAACATGAATATAGGTTGTTTTAGGTGGAAATGTTTACAGTTCATGTTTCTAAAAATTGGTCCAAATAAAAGCTATGTCTTTCAAGTGTGTGTTCCTTGGCAACATTTACAAGGGTTTGTGATACTTATTTTGGGAATGTCAAAAGTAAAATAATTATAAGGGTTGTGATCTGTGTCGAGGCAAATGTAGCTCCTAGGGGGACAGGGGTCCAAAGTAGGATACCTGGTAAAAGTGCCATCTTCGCATACAAAGGTGTGTAGGTGTGCGCATGCGCGTGCGTGTGCGTGTTCATGTGTGTGTGTGTGTGTGTGTGTGTGTGTGTGTGTGATTCCTTGGTCAAGGCTTATGGTAGAGCTGTGAACTGGCAGATTAAGGGAAAAATCTAGCTCAAAGACTGGCTCAGAGAGTGTTTTAAAAATAATTTTGAATTTGCTGCCAGGATTTTGAAAATTGTAAGATTTCACATTTAAATCCAGATTTCTGGTTTCTCTTGGGAAAGTAGAAGATCTAGTAACACAGCGAGCCTGTCTTCCTCTTAACCAGTGGTTCTCAAAGTGTGGTCTTGAGCCAGCAGCATCAGTACTGCCTGGGAACTTGTTAGACAGTCTGGGGCTGGGCCCAGCAATCTGCACTCTCACAAGCCCTCGCGGGATGCTGACGCCTGCTTACCTTTGAGAATCACCGCTCTTGACTATAATCAAGTAGAGCTGGGTGGTGTGTGCGCTTAACACCTGGGCTGTTCCTTTCATTCATCTGGCCCTAAGGAGTCTTTGATGGTTTTTACTCTGTGCATGGATAAGATCACTTAGTAGGAACTCATGAGATTTTCAAACCTCCATTTATGAATCTGAGGCCCCAAAGATCTGAGGTCATGCAGAGACTTTTAGGAACCCAGAACCATCCCATAGCATCTCAGATCTGACCTCCCATCTTCTTCTAGCTGCTGCCCATGTGGCCCTATGAGGAAACTCAATTAGCGCAAAGAGATAAGAGCTTATTAAAGTCCTGGGAAGCAGAGAGCCCTGGTTGGGGTCCCTAATGCATACAAGTAAAATGGTCAGATAAAGCTTTATTTAATTATATTGCAGGCGGGAAGAAGTCACAAGGAATCTTGGTGTATTTAAGTGTGTGTTTTGTAATGAACTTTTCAGAATGTCTGTATGGTTTCTGCCAGTTTGTCAGACAGCCATCAATTACTGTCTCACCCTAAATATAAACAAGCCACCATCAGCAAACATCTACCAAAGCCGACTCTCTCTACATGGGTCAGCATCCTATGTAATTGCCAAGCCTGAACCCACACAGAGGTGCCCTCAAGTGAGCCCTCTGTTTACTCCCCTGTTAGATGCAGATTGTTATGACTCTTACATCAACCTAAGGTTCTTTTATTTTTATCTAAGAAAAAATTTTTTTAGCTCTTTCAGACCCTAAAGATAATGTTTAGCTTCCTGAAATAAACATTTATGAAATAATATTAATCAGTGCTCACCAAACACCCATGTCTTCTTTATTTCCCAGCCCCGAGGCAGATAGGTGAGATTATATGGCTAATTCTTACCAACGGAATGTAAATAGGAGTGTCATTTCAATTCTGGTCTGAGGCAGTTACAAGAAGGTACATGTTCTCTGTGCTTTCACCTTTCCTGCTTTGGTAATTTTAGAGAACTCATGCTGGAGATGATGGAACAGCAAAGGGGAAGCAGCTTGGGTTCTTGATTTGCCATCTGAAAGACCACTGTGCAGAACTCCCTGACACACTTCTGAGTCTGACATGAACAAGAATTAAGCCTTTGTTGTGTTACACTTTGCTCTGGATTGTTTTGCTACAAATAGTCTGTCCTCCCCTGACTAACACAAACTGGCCTAACTGAGAAACTGGTTGGGCTGAGGCGCGTGCTAGGACTTCGGAGGAAGCCATAGGGAAGAGGCAGCGGCTTGGAGTTTACACGTGTGCAGAGCTGGCCCTCGAAGGGAGTGGTCAGCAGCCCATCTGACAGTGTCTGGAGAAGGAGGTTTGCTCTAGACAGGAGTCAGTGTCCAAGAAGATTTGATCTCATGAGCAAGACACAGAAGCAGGATTTTCTGGGCAGTGATAACGCTTGAGATTGTATGAGAGGGATCATGGAGATTCAGGAGAATTTTGTGATTTGGAGAAGGACCCCAGCTAGTTTCTGAGAGGGCAGGACATGAAGCCAAGCCCTTGGAGCCTGAAGGCTGTGTTGAGTGACCAGGGTCCCAAGGAGGATTGAGCCTAATCTCAGAGTTCATGACCCGGAAGAAACAGCTGGGATGGAGGAGGTTATACTCAGTAACTAGAGAAGATTCCCAGTTTGAGATTTGGATGACCAGTTAGATGGAAGTACCATTCCCTGAGATAGGGGGACATGGGATGAGTGGTTAAGATTTGTTAGCACTGAGTTTTGAATATATATGGATATCCAAATGTCAGCAGTGGTGCCCACAAGTAGCTTGGAGTGGCTCATAGCCTTCTCCTAACTTCCATTAGCTTTCTACTTGGCTACCCCAACTATTTTTTCTTTTTTAATAAATTTATTTATTTATTTATTTAGGCTGCGTTGGGTCTTCCTTGCTGCGCACAGGCTTTCTCTAATTGCAGCAAGCAGGGACTACTCTTCATTACGGTGTGCGGGCTTCTCATTGCGGTGGCTTCTCTTGCTGTGGAGCACAGGCTCTAGGTGCACGGGCTTCAGTAGTTGTGGCACACGGGCTCAGTAGTTGTGGCTCATGGGCTCTAGAGCACAGGCTCAGTAGTTGTGGTGCATGGGGGCTTAGTTGCTCTGTGGCATGCAAGATCTTCCCGGACTGGGGCTCAAACTCATGTCCCCTGCATTGGCGGGTGGATTCTTAACAACTGTGCCACCAGGGAAGCCCTACCCCAACTCTTAATACATACACAGTTGTAGTCAAAACAATGTTGTGCAAAGGCAGTTTTTATACTACCCAGTCTTTCCCTTCCCACTAGAGTGTTGTTTCTAAACCTCTCCTAAAGAGAAGTTTGGGGACCTCCACTGTCAAGTTGAGATGTCCAGTAAGCAGTTGTATATACGGGTCTGGAGGTCAGAAGCAGGACTGGGGATGGAAATTAAAAACTTTTCAGTCATTAGCATAACAATGGTTATGTAACTCTTGGAAGAGAAGGGAATTGCCCCCCCTCCAAAGTGTATCTAATGAGAAGAGGACTTAATATGGAAAACAGAGCAGCCTAGATTTCTGAGAACCGGGCTGAGAAAGAAGGTGATTAAAGGAAAAGAGTTGAGAATGGTGTCTAAGAAAATTGAGGAAGAAAAGGTTTCATGGAGGAGAGAAAGATCATCAAAATTATGGGGAAAGTAAGGACAAAAAGGCTGACTTTGGATTTTCCCACTAAAGGTTCATTGTCAGGATTGGTGGGTATGGAAGGCAGATGGAGGAATGAATGGGAGATGAGAAAATGGAGGTCATGGGTGGAGACAATGTCTCCAAGAAGATTGGATCTCAGGGGATAGCTGTCAATAACCAGAGGGGGACTTTGGGTTTGCTACCCCGCCCATAAGAGTCACAAAGCCCCTTCTGATGCATGAGTCAGATCATGTCACTTCTCTCCTGGAACCCTGCCGGGGTCCTCTCTCCTCTCAGCATCAAAGCCAAAGTCCTCAGAGGAGGTGATGGGGTCTGACGTAATCTGTTTCCCATCGGCTTCAGGAACTGTGACTGTTCCCCTTCCTAACTCACTCCAGCCACACCGCTTTTCCTGTTTATACGCCAGGCCTGCTCTTGTCTCAGCCCTGGCTCTTCCTTTGCCTGGAACATTCTTCCCCCAGACATCGTCCCAGTCACTTGTCTCCTTCAAGTCTCGCATTGCATGTTTTCTCAGTGAATAGAATCCTGACTGATCTTTGAAAATGGCCACTCGCTCAACCTCTGCACTCCTGTTTCCGTCTTCTTCATCGTCTTTTTTTTTTTTTAATGTAGTTGATTTACAATGTTGTGATAGTTTTGGGTGTACACAAAGTGATTCAGATATATTTCTTTTCCCTTATTATAAGACATTGAATATAATTCCCTGTGCTATACAGTAGGACCTTGTTGTTTATCTGTTTTATATATAGTAGTGTGTATCTGCTAATCCTGAGCTCCTAATTTATCCCTCCCTCCCCTCCCACTTTCCCCTTTGGTAACCATAAGTTTGTTTCTATGTCTGTGAGTCTGTTTCTGTTTTGTAAATAAGTTCATTTGTATCATTTTTTTTTAAGATTCTACATATATGTGATATCATATATTTGTCTTTCTCTGTCTGACTTACTTCACTTAGTATGATAATCTCTAGGTCCATCCATGTTGCTGCCAATGGCATTATTTTGTTCTTTTTTATGGCTGAGTAATATTCCGTTTTAAGTATGTACCACATCTTCTTTACCCATTCCTCTGTCGATGGACATTTAGGTTGTTTCCATGTCTTGGCTATTGTGAATAGTGCCACTATGAACATTGAGGGTGCCATGTATCTTGTTGAATTAGAATTTTCGTCTTTTCTGGATATATGCCCAGGAGTGGGAATGCTGGATCATATGGTAATCCTGCTTCCTTCTTACTCTGCCTGGCATCACATTTACCATTTAATACATTGTGTTTATTGCTCATTGTCTGTCTTCTCTTGCTAGAATATAACCTCTTCTGAAGCAGGGATCCTTGACCATTTTATTCCTTTGATATATCCCATATAACATAACCACTCACATCTCTCTGGAACAATGCCTGGCACAGAGAAGGCCTGCAATGAATAGTGTTGAAGAAATGAAGGCAATTTTTAAAAATGGAGAGCCTCTATCATATATATGTGATAAGGTGTAGAGGAGCTACTGGATGGAAGGAGGTGGCCATGGGGATAGAACACTGGAGCGGAAGAAAGTCAGTGATTTCCGTGGTGTGGAGGACAGAACTTCAAGGCTAATGTCTTAGGTCAGCGTGGTCTTAGTTGATTAGCACACGGTACCACTGAGTTCCAGATTGTAGGTTCAATTCCCACTTGGGGCCACTTAACATTGTCTCACCCTGATCCTGGGCTGCAGTGTCATCTCACAAGGCATGGCGCTGGTCACAAGGGATGAACAGATCAGGCTGGAGCCTTGTGCATTTGTGAACCTTTCCAGGAAAGTGGTGGCCAGTATTTCAGAAGAAAGGCATATTCTCAGGTTTTCTCTTCTCTCACTTTTCACTTAACAGGTGTCCTCCTAGGAACTGCCCTTAAGCACAGAAGAGGTAGAGAGGAAGGCTTGCCAAGGGAGGGTGTTCTCTCCACTGTCTGCCTCTTGCAGGCTGACTAGGCAGCTGAGTGACAAGAGAGGGGAGCTCTTTGCCCCTAGATGTCGCAAAGCAGGGATCAGATTCCTTCTGTGGGAGCTTCCCCTCCCCTGACCCCCATGTACTCTGTTGACTCCGGCAGGCATGGAGCAACCCTTAGGCTCCACAAAGATAACATAGTAACAGCTTGGCCAGAGCGCCGCATCCTTCCCCAGCTCCGCAAAGAGCCTTGGATGGTGTAGCAACCACTTGCCACCCAAACGGCAGTTATCGCCACCCCCACCCCCCACCCAGAATCACCGACACGCTGCCTGCTAGGTTGGTTGATAGGCCTTTTATTTAGCATTGTGTTAACTTGCTAAACACCGTTTTGGTCTGTGTGACTGGAGAATGTAAAAATGCAGTAGGTGGTTTACAGGAGACGAGTTGCTGGAGAATGCCCAGCGCTCTGAGCCGCGCACACACAATACCTACCCTCCGCAGGGCGGGATTTTCCCTTGGGCTGCGGGGCGCAAGCTCAGAGAGGTCCCCCACCCCTCCCCGTCCTCTTTACGGCTCTCTTTGACCTGCTCCTCCCCTCCGAGCTGTGTGGTGGGCGTACAACTGTTACAAGGAGGTGGCACAGCTGTTTGCTTTGACTGCCTCTGTACCTCGGGGATCCCAGCCATGCCGTTATCATTGCAGGATGAAAATGGCATTTATGCTTTAATAAACTCACCCTATTTCTTTGTTAGAGGGAAAAAAAGGTGGGGGGGATCCCACCCACCACGTTGCCAGCTACATGTCACTGCTCAGAGCACACCACAGTGGCTAATGTTTTCCAAATTCTCCCTTGCATTGGAAATGGAAACCATTAGAAAAATATTGGGATGGTGTGAAGATTTCCCAAACACCTGCCTCTCACCTCTTATGCACATATGCCCGGTTTTTGCAATGCCTGTAGCACTTTTTTTTTTTTGCCATTTGGTGCATTTTCATTTACAAGCACATGTATATTTTATAAGTGTATGTGTACATTCTTCTTGGTGATTTACTTGTAAATTTCCTAAGTGGGGAAGCCACACAAAGGTCGCCAAGCTGTGGACAGAATTAAATAGCATTTCCTAATAGGAAATAATAAAGCAAGCGTCAGAAATGTATAGGCAAGGGGAGAAAATGCATTTTCAACCTGAATGTTATTGAGTGTTTATAATCAAGGAGCTGATCCTGTAGAGGAGGGGGTCAGTCCTCCTCTTCCCTGTCAAATAAATCGTTGCAAGCTCACAAAGTTATCGCTCCAAGGGGCTAAATCTTTCAGCCTTTGCTCTTTTTGGTCCTGCAAAAACAACACATATCCTTTCTGGCACACCTGTTTCTCCCTCCTCCTTGCCTGGTAGTATCTAGCAAAACATATTTCATGGGTTACCTTGGATGGCACATTTTGCTGATTTGACTTGAAATATCCATAACTATGATGGAATTCTTTGCCTGACTCAGAAATCAGCTGCCTTCCAATCCCCCACCTAGGGGACCCCTGTAAATCAAAGGGAATGAATGGCAACATTGACCTCTTGCTTTTGTTGTCATTATATTATTTTTATTAACTAGCCTGTTATTATTTTAACATTGTGAAGCAGCAAATAACTCAATCCGGGATAATGAAATCCATAGTATGAAGGAAGTTTGGAATCAGCAGAACCCTTAGATCTTACATCTCTAGACAATGCAGAGTGACGATTGAAACCTGATAGCCTAGAGTCATCTTAATGATTGTGATGTGCCTTGTTTACTTAATACTTTTGTCTTTTGATTTTAAGATGTTTGAAAACAATGACTGAGGTACTTTGGATGTTTCATATTTTTTTTCCTCAAAGCTTATGTTTTGCTATATAAGCAGGAAATATCTCATTCTTTCACTTATTAAGTATTTTTATTGAATACCTTGTATGTTCTCGGTACTGTTCTAGGTGCTGAGGATAATAGAGCAAACAAGAATGATACCATACTGTCATGGAGCTTATATTATTGCAGGGGCGTCAGACAGTAAAAGAATAAATCAATAAACGAAATAATTTAATGCTTCCTGGGCTCTGAAAAAATCAGACAGGGTTAGATGCTGGTGGCTGAGGGGTTTGCTACTTTAGGTTGAGTGGTCATGGAAGCCTTCTCTGAGGAGGTGACATTAGGTTTGAGAACAGTATGGAGGTTCCTTAAAAAACTAAAAATTGAGTTACCATACGATCCTGCAATCCCACTCCTGGGCATACATCTGTAGAAAAACATGGTCTGAAAGGGTACGTGCACCCCAATGTTCACAGTAGCACTGTTCACAATAGTAAAGACGTGGAAGCAACGTAAGTGTACATCAACAGATGAATGGATAAAGAAGTTGTGGTACATATATACTATGGAATATTAGCCATAAAAAAGAATGAAATAATGCCATTTACAGCAGCGTGGATGGACCTTCATACTAAGTGAAGTCAGACAGAGAAAGACAAATATCATATGATATCGCTTACGTATGGAATCTAAAAAAATAGTACAAATGAACTTATGGACAAAACAGAAAGAGACTCACAGACACAGTAAACAAACTTAATGGTAACCAAAGGGAAAAGGGGGAGAGGGATAAATTAGGAGTTTAAGATTGGCAGATAGACACTACTATATAAAATAGATAACCAACAGGGACCTACTGTATAGCACAGGGAATTATACTCAATATCTTGTAATAACCTATAAGGGAAAAGACCCTGACAAAGAATAAATGTATATGTATATAAGTGAATCACTGTGCTGTACACCTGAAACTAGCAAGACATTGTAAATCAACTACACTTCAAGAAAAAATAAGTAAGTAAATAAGTAAATAAATAAATAAAAAGAAGGAACAGCAGGTGAATAAAGATTTGGGAAAGGAATTTTCCAGGTACAGTACTACTGTAACAGCCTAAGGCAGGGATGAACTTGGCAAGTCTGAGAAGAGCCAGACTGAGCCGGGGCGAGAAGGGTGTGAGAAGGCAGAGAACACCACAGACCGGGTGGCTTACAAGAAACAGAAATTCATTCCTCACAGTTCTGGAGGCTGGGAAGTCTGAGATCAAGGCACCGGCAGATTTGGTGTCTGGTGAGAACACGCTTCCTGGTTCATGGACGGCTGTCTTCTCAGTGGGGCAGAAGGGGTGAGGGAGCTCTGAGGTCCCTTGTATAAGGGCTTTAAACTCACTCATGGGGGCTCCAACCGCATGACCTAATCACCTCTCAAAGGCCCCCCTTCCTAATGCCATTACATTGGGTGTTACGTTTCAACATATGAATTGGGGGTGCACACAGACATTCATTCGAGAGCACTCAGGGAATTAGTATGAGTTATATTTTAAATGCAACAGG
This sequence comes from Balaenoptera physalus, assembly GCF_965194825.1. NCBI lineage: Eukaryota > Metazoa > Chordata > Mammalia > Artiodactyla > Balaenopteridae > Balaenoptera > Balaenoptera physalus. The sequence continues at coordinate 8,705,450 of NC_138891.1, read as the reverse complement.
AAGCCATGGGTGGGGGGCAGTGGGGTGTAGACAGGGGAAAGATGCTGCAGATCCCCTGCTTCTGGAGGAGCTGGAAGGCTGTGGCTCAGGAGGGTCCACTCTTTTGCGTCCACAGGGACTGAGTGTGGGCAGGGGTACTTCCTTAAAGGAAATCCAAAATGTTATGAACAGAAGGACGGGGAATGGATGGGAGGCAGCCAAAATCAAAGATGTTACGCTGCCAGAATCTTTTCTGAAGACAAATTTTGCAGGTTTTTGTACAAGGGGCAAAAATAGTCATAAAAACATCAGAACATCTGTATCTATGTATCTAAGTATGTATGTATGTACGTATCTATCTATCTATCTATCTATCTATCTATCTATCTATCTATCTATCTATTTACCACCTATCCATCCTTTCCACATGTAAAGGGTCAGAAAAGGGATGACCCCAGAGGGCATTTACTCTCTAGGATTTTTGGAGAATGTGAGGAGAAGGCAATAGCTTTTGCCCAGCAAGGATATATTTACAACCAACTTTTAGAGACTTCATCAATAATAATGAAGATATCCTTCATTTATCCAGTTAGGTTGGGTTTCCTCCAAAGTGGATGTAGAGACAAAGATTTGAGTATAGGTTTTTTATTGAGAGGTAATCCCAGGAACCAGAGAGGGACGAGGGAGTCAGTGGAACAAGGAGAGCCGGTACTGTAAATGGCGTATTAATGAGGGGTCGCCATTGTAGACAACTGGGGACCCTCTGTGCAGGATCTGCTTTGGAACTGTGTCACCAAGAGGAAGGTGGCTGGGATATTTATCCACCAATTTCCATTCCTCATCATTTGAGGGTCTATCCTGGGGTATTAACTCCCTGTTTTTTCCAGTCTGCTCAACAATACAGGGTCCAGAGAGCACTTTCAAGAAGAAAGAAGCAGGAAGCTGTTGACATTTATAGGTACTGCTGGTGACATCGGGGGAGGGGTCCAGCATATGAACAGGACACCTATATGGAAATTTAAGGAAACCTCAGGTGTAAATGATGCTGGTGATATCCTGTTGTAGGTTCCCATTTCATGACCTCAAGGAGAATCCTACTTATTTAGGGCAGCCTCACCGCAGACCCTGTGATGGGGTGGTTTTTAAAACCTCGTGCAGCAGCTTTCATAGTAACTGTGTCCATAGTTGCAGAGCCTCTGCATTTGAGGGTCCCCTTACCTTGTGGGTCCCTCTGTGATACCTGCCTTCCTACTCCCTTCCCATGTCTAAAGATGGTGGTCATTTCTTCAGGCTGAAACTTCGAATATGCAGTTGGCTTCCTGGGACATCAGGGAATTTCTGAGAGTGAGAGAGTGTAGTGGAGGCCTTAGGGCCCTGCCAGAACGCCCCTCAGGATGCAGGCACTCATCCCCCAGCTGCTGGGGTATGTGGCTGCTGGTAGCTCACAGTTAAGACGTTATTCAGGAATTGCTGTCACCAAAGACAGCACCCTCCCATCAGGTTACACCCCCTCCCAGGGGCAGCCTATATCCAGTGACTGGTTGATGCAAGGGTACAAAGGCCAGGTCCCCTTGCTTCAATTCAGGGGCAACCCTGGAAGAACCAGCCTAGCTCTGGGGCTCGCTGAAGTGTAGGCTGAGGCCTCTGCTGCAATTGCATCCAAGTCTGACCTCCCCCTCTTTCCAATTCTGCTTCCTTCACTCCGCCATAGATGTTGACTCCCCACCAAAACACACCCCAATACATCTCCTGCACCTAAATCTCTGCGTCAGAGTCTGTTTCCTGAGGAATATGACTTAAGGGTCTAATGAGGGGCAACTGTGGATGCCTTCTTACCTGGCCCTCATATTAGCCAATAACAGCTGACAGAGTCTAAAAGGTGGCCCATTGAGATTCCTGGAAACAGGAAGGTCCTTGAGACTATTGGTTGTTTGGGGAGGTCCAAGAGTGAGCACTTTCATTGCAGAGCCCTTGATATCATTCCTGTAGTGGAAAAGAGCCCTCCAGATACCCAAGGAGTCATAGTAAACAGATGGCACCCCATGGCTCCCGAAGCTAGCCGAGTTCAGAACAGTCTGTCAAAGTGGTGAAATGTTTCCCTGAGATTTTTATGACTGTAGAATGTTTGAAGGCCAACATATATCAAGAAATGTAGACAAGGAAGGACAGCCTCCAAAAGGGGGAAGGAAATAAGAAGCCTTTAAGTCTTGGATTTAATATTCTTGGAAACAGAAATGAATGATTTAAAGCTCATTTGTTTATGTTTGTTTACCATTTGGTGCCTAGTGTTCCTGGGGCAGAATTTGCTTCACAATTTTAGGATTCTATTTTACATACCAATAGCACCTTACACCTTCTGTATTTAGTGCATTTCATCCAGAGACCATAAGACTATCCATCTACAGAGACACACTCTCAAACTCACGTTTGTGTACACAGTGAAGCTAATATTATACACAGGGAGGGAGAAATATGAAGAGACCGACCTTAATAAATTCTTTGTTATTGAAATAAGTTTTTGGAGAAAGGTAAGCATAGTGCAAGAATTTCTATAAACTTTTAGAGTCTGCTTGCCCAAATGACTGAGCAAACCACAATATGAGTTTTCATTTTTCTCTTGTTTCCTACCAAACTCAACCCTGCATTGGTGGACATTGAAAATCAAGCAGTGGGAATTATACCCTATGTTCAATATTTAAATTTTATATCTGCAGAGCATTGATGACTGATTTAACTATCAAATTATAATGTTAAGGAAATTTATGGGAAAATGATTTTCTAGGTGTTCTAAAAACATAGTACTGTAGGTTGATAATCGCATAATAAGTTTAAAAGGACATCTGTGCTGGCATAGACACCGAATTTTAGACTCATGTGAATTGACACTAACTATGTAAGAAAACATTTTATTATATTCAACTTCAAGACACCAAGATCAGGAGCTAGGTTTTATAATAACAGCAGCTCATTTCAAATTATTTTACTTTATGAAGCTTTGCAATGATGTGACCATTTCTGAATCTAATGGATTCTTTCTACCCCAAATATTGAATTCGGTGAAAAGAGGCTTCAGACATCAAGAATTTAATATCGTATTAATGACGATGCTCATTACAATGTTGCATATAATATTGAAATATGGGGACAACTTAAATGTCCATCAAAAGGGGAACGGTTATATAAATTATGGTATATTTATGCAATGCGTTCTTGAATAAATATACATCTATTGGCCATAGAAACATGGCCATGTCATATTATTGACTGATAAAAGCAGATTATAAAGTAGCATAAATAGTATAATCAATTTATATATAATTGTATGTAGATGGATAGATAACAGCAAGCACAGAAATATTATATATACTTCTACATAATAGTGAGTGGTTCACCAAGTGATAATTGTGATTATCTCTACCTAAAGAGTAGAATTTCAAGTGACATTTATTCTTTGTAATTTTTTTTACAATAACTATACATTAATTTTACAAAAAGAAATTAAAACTGTATAGCATCTGTCACCATATGATCCAGCAATCCCACTCCTGGGCGTATATCTGAAAAAGATGAAAACTCTAATTCAAAAAGATACATGCACCCCAAAGTTCATAGCAGCATTATTAACAATAGCCAAGGGGAGGGATAAATCAGGAGCTTGGGATGAATACACTCACACTATTATATATAAGATAGATAACCAGCAAGGACCTACAGTATAGCACAGGGAACTCTACCCAATATTCTGATAACCTATATAATTAAAGAATCAAAAAAAGAATGAATATATGTATATGTATACACTTTGAATCACTGAATTATTTTGCTGTACACCTGAAACTAACACAACATTGTAAATCAACTATACTCCAATAAAATTAAAACATTAAAAACAAAACAATAGCCAAGATATGGAAACAACCTAAATGTCCATCAACAGATGAAAGGAGATGTGGTGTGTGTGTGTGTGTGTATATATATATATATATATATATATATATATATATATATATATACACACACACACACACACACACACACAATGGAATACTCCTTAGCCATAAAAAAGAATGAAGTTCTGCCATTTGCAACAATGTGGATGGTCCTAGAGAGTATTATGCTTAGTGAGTTTGAGTCACTAAGCATTTTTATCTTTGAGTGGAGAAATAGAAAGGTACGAAATAATTTACATTAGGGCTGTTGTGTAGAATGTAGATTGGTTCTCCTTTTAGTGTTGCAACTTTAACAAAGATCACAGCAGCTTCAACACCACATCCAATATTCATTGATCACATACTATGTGCTAAATCCTGTTCAAGGCATTTATGTGTAATTTTTATCCAAATGATGTTTGTACACAGTATAATAAATTGAAAGAATGGGAAAAAGAAGAGAAAAAAGAAGAAAAATAGTACTACAAAGCTTATAATGAAATACTATTTTCTTGTTCCACCCTCTCCACCAGCTTTGAAGTCCCCCTCCCCAGAGACAACCACTTTCAACTATTTTAGTTGTTTCTTCTGCTATTTACCTCCATATTTTAAAACAAGCTTATATTTCTATGTCTCAAATTTTCCATTTTAAATATTATTTGCTGACTTCCTACCTTGGAAGATGAGGATTCAGCTTACCAATGGCATCTTTCCCAACTCCCCCTCATTTCATTAGAGTTATGTCAAAGCTTTTGAAAAATTCAATTTCAGCATTTGCTTTATTATGACCTTATAAATATTACAGATGACATTTTTATGGCACCTTTGATTTTTCTTGGAGTTAATAATTTCTTCACATTTTAAAAAACTTAGCGCTCTACAGAACTATCACTAATTCTTTCTTCAAGCGCTAAAAGCTGTAACACTCCTCCCAGTTCAATGAAACAGGTATGAGTTACTCTTATTTTTTGTTCCTCTGGAGACTAGAGCCCTCAGTCCTGTTCATGTATGGATGAGTCACTGCATAGCTGTCATTGGAGCCCTCATTTCACCATCACCTTTGGAATTGCTCATTTCTTGGTCCCCACGTTTTCCTTTTTTGGTTTTATTTCCTTGTTTTGTTGGGTGACATACTAATGTGCTTCCTGAGAAAGGATGCATGAGAGGTAAAGTTTTTGAGACCTCGTATATCTTAAGATGACTTTATCCTATCTCATACTTGACTGGTAGTTTGGCTGGGTATAGAATTCTAGTATGAGACTCATTTTCCCTCGAGGTTTTGACATCATTGCTTTATTTTCTTCTAGATTTTGGTGGTGCCATTAAGAAATCCAGTGTCACTATTGTTGCCAGTCCCTTGAATAGGATCATTTTATTTCCCTTCAGAAAGTTTTTAGGACCTCTTTTTATGTGCTATCTTGAAATTTCAGTGTGGTCTGACTTCTTAGTCTGTTTGGGCTGCTGTAACAAGATATTGTATACTGGGTAGTTTATAAACAACAGAAATTTATTTCTCACAGTTCTGGAAGTTAAGTCCATGATCAAGTCTCCAGCAGATTCTGTGTCTGGTGAGATCCCACTTTCTGATTCATAGACAGAGAGCTGCCTTCTTACTGTGTTCTCACAGGTGGAAGGGTGAGGGAGCTCTCTGGGGTCCCATTTATAAGAGCACTAATCCCATGCATGAGGAGCCCATCCTCATGACCTCATCACCTCCCAAAGGCCCTATATCCAAATACACTGGGAAAATAGGTTCCAACATATGAATTTTAGGACAGTAATAGTCCATAGCACTAAATAATAATTTTTTTAATTTATTGTGCTGGATACTCTATAGTCCCTTTCAATCTGGAAATTCATATCTTGCTATTCTGAAAAATTTCTCCAATGGTTTCTTTTTTTTGTTTTTGGTTAATGTGTTTATTATTTTAGGTAAAATCTGAAACATTAAGCAGGTTGTATATCAACTAAGGAAATAACATTAGCAACTACTATCGCCAGTGAGGTAAGAAACATACTTTAGAATACCTTCATGCTCAACATATCAGTGATACCAAATTACAAGAGTAAAAAAGGTTCAAATTCTTGCCACAATGGTTTTTCTTGCCAATGGTTTTTTTAATACTTTCTTCCCATCTCTCTTCTCTGTTCTCATTTTCTGAAATTACTGGATGTTGAACTTCCTGGATTTCTTATGTCTTTTTTCCTATTTTTGACCTCTTTATATATTTTTCTCCTTCCTAAAATATGGTCTCAACTATATATTTCAACCTTTTCAGTACTTTTTTTCAGTTTCTACTATTATATTTTTGATTCCCAAATATTCTTGTGTGGGCTCTGGAATCAAACTACCTATGTTCATAACCTAACTCTGCTGTATGATCTTGGCCAAATTACTCAACCTCTCTGTGCCTGTTTTCTCATCTGTAAAATAAGGATAACAGAACCTACCTCATAAGGTTGTCACGATGATTAAATGGTTTAATATTTGTAGAGCACTTAGTGTTTTGTATTGCCTGGCATATACTGAGTTCTGTGTAACTATCAGATAAATGCAATCAATAAATAGCACCCTGCCCTTATTTCATGGCTGTTAAGACCTCCACTTATTTTTCTTGAAACAGTATTGCCTTCTGCATTGTTTGTGTTTCTTTGTTACTTGTTTGTTTCCATCTTTCTCCTTCATGTTAGAAGCACTTCTCAAATGTCTTCTGTTGTTTGTTTGTTTCCATCTTTGTCCATCATATGAGAAGGACTTCTCAAATGTTTGGTGATTTTTGGGTGTAGATTTATATTTAAGATAAAGACTATGTAAAGCCAACTTGAAGCTCTGTATGTATTTGTTTTCTATTGCTGCCCTGACAAATTACCACAAATGCAAGTCATAAGACAGCACAAAGATATTACCTTACAATTCTGCAGGTAGAAGTTCAACATGGGTCTCACTGGGCTATAGTCATTGTGTTGACAGGGCTGCCTTCCCCTCTGGAAGCTCTAGAGGAAAATCTGCTTTTTTTGGCTTTTCCAGTTTCTAGAGGCTGCCTGCATTCTCTAGGTCACGGCCTCTCCTCCATCTTCAAAGCCAACAATCGCAGGTTGAGCCCTTGATATCCCTCACCTGCTTTCATAGTCACATTTCCCTCTGACTTTCCTCTTCGCCTCTGTTCTCTTCTTTAAGGATCCTTGTGATGACATTGGGCCCACATGGATAATCCAGAATAATCTCTCTATTTTAGGGTTGGCTAGTTAGCAGCTTCAATTTCTCTTTATCATGTAACTTGACATATTCAGGTTCCAAGGACTAGGTCGTGGACAGGTAGACTTTATCCTAAACTCTAGTCTCCAGTACCAGGACTCTCCTCCTCCCTCTGTTTGCCTGGTGATCCCAAGTCAGAGACACTTAAGAGACTGAAACTCCAATCTCTTTCTGAGGTCAGAGAGGGACAGTTAGTTGTCTGGCTAAATGGAGTATGGGAGGAATGCTAGAGATCTGATTCCTCCTTATGCAAACATTTTTTCTCTTTTTTAAAACTTACTTTTGACATAATTTCAGACATATTGTGAAAACTGCATTCAGTAATAGAGTTTCCTTATTCTCTTCACCCAGATTCCCCAGAATCACCCAGAATGATAAACAGTTGCTTTATCATTCTCGCTCTAAGTGTAAAAGCAAGCTGGATCCTGTTTTATTGACATATGCATTAGTTTCCTACTGCTGTATTACCACAAACTTAATGACTTAAACAACACAAATTTATCCTCTTTTCGTTATGAAGTTCAGAGTTTTGAAATTGGCCTTACTGGGCCAAAATGAGGGTATTGCAGGACTACCTCCTGAAGGTACTAGTACTTTCTGGAGGTACTGCCTTCCATTTCCTTGCCTTTTCCAGCTTCTGGAGGCTGCCCACATCCTTTGGCTTGTGGCCCCATTCATCCATCTTCACAGCCAAAAAAATAGCATCTCCAAGTCTCTGTCTGACTCTGATTCCTATTTTGCCTTCTTCCACTTTCAAAGATGTTTCAGATAACATTGAGCCCACATGGATAATCCAGGATAAACTTCTTAAAGTCAGTTGAGTAACAGTCTCAATTCCATCCACAACCTTATATTATCCTTTGCCATGTATGATAACATATATAGAGGTTAAAGGATTAGGATATAGACATCTTTGGGGAACCATTATTCTGCCTACCACAACATGTATCCATCATTCTTTAAGCAAGTCAGTATTTTCTGGAATAACAAGATATTGCAGGGTCATTTTGTACTTTCCCTACCCCTGCCCTGGAGATATCCATCTGTTATCTCATTTAATCTTTACAACAACAACAGTGATAGATGTTATTATTACTCTTGTTTGATAATGAGTTACTATGAAATATAGAGAGGTTAATCAAGCAGCTCATGGTCACACAGCTGGAAAGAGGCTGATATCAAGAAAGGGGCTGGGATCCACATGTATCTTACTTCATGCCTGTGTTCTCAACCCCTAGATTGCTCTGTGCAGGATGGAAACCCTCCCTTCCAAAGGCAAAACCCATTTCGACCTATTGGTCTAGGGAAATAGAATCTACACTTACTACTATGAGTAGTAGTAGTATATATAAATAGTATATATAAATATTGTTCAGTATGTACTTGAGTTTGGGAATTCCAAGTATGAATGGTAATTCACACATTCATATGAATAAGTAAAGCATACATAATAAGTGCTTAACAATTATTTCTTGACTGATTGAACAGTGAACTCTGTAATAATAGTCTTTCATTGTCCTTGAGTAAATGGAAATTTATGTGCTGAGTTGTTTGAGATAAATAGTTTTGTATCAATCAAATGTATACACTTTTACAATATAGTTTTAATAATTGAGATTTTAGAACTGAGTTAGGTTCAAAACATGAGCATTAAGCAACTTGTTTGTTCAGATTCTTGACCTGAAGTTAGTGATTAAGAATTAAGTTGGATAATATTTCCTCCACAACTTAATTAGTGATGTTATTTTGGCAGAACATTTATTTATGTGTGTGTGTGTGTGTGTGCGCACACAAACAGATTTGTGTGAATTAACAATATGGGCCAGACATGATCGAGCTCAGTATAACAGGAAACTGTTGGGATATTAACCACTCAACCCAACCAGTATTTATAGTAGAAATAAGCCTTTTCCATAAAGCTACTCCAACAGGACTTGTAACTATTATGGCACTAGCAGGTGTCACCAGAGTAAAGAAGCCAGCCTCCCCATGAACAAATATTAAATTAAAATAATCAATCAATCCGTAGTCTCAGTTCTGGCCCAGCATCATTTCTTCCAATAATGGCAAACTCTGGGTTTATAAGTACCTTGTTAACAGGTTAAAGACCTTTAGATTATTATTATTATTTTTGAACTAGATCAGGCAATTGGATCTTTTATTTTTTAACATTTTTATTGGAGTATAATTGCTTTACAATGGTGTGTTAGTTTCTGCTTTATAACAAAGTGAATCAGTTATACATATACATATATCCCCATATCTCTTCCCTCTTGCATCTCCCTCCCTCCCCCTCTCCCTATCCCATCCTTCTAGCTGGTCACAAAGCACCGAACTGATCTCCCTGTGCTATGCGACTGCTTCCCACTAGCTATCTATTTTACATTTGGTAGTGTATATATGTCCATATATACACTACCACTCTCTCACTTTGTCCCAGCTTACCCTTCCCCCTCCCCCTGTCCCCAAGTCCATTCTCTAGTAGGTCTGCGTCTTAATTCCTGTCTTGCCCCTAGGCTATTCATGACCAATTTTTTTTTTTTAAGATTCCATATATATGTATTAGCATACAGTATTTGTTTTTCTCTTTCTGACTTACTTCACTCTGTATGACAGACTCTAGGTCCATCTACCTCACTACAAATAACTCAATTCAGTTCTTTTTATGGCTGAGTAATATTTCATTGTATATATGTGCCACATCTTCTTTATGCATTCATCTGTCCATAGACACTTAGGTTGCTTCTATGTCCTGGCTATTGTAAATAGAGCTGCAGTGAACATTGTGGTACATGACTCTTTTTGAATTATGGTTTTCTCAGTGTATATGCCCAGTAGTGGTATTGCCGGGTCGTATTGTAGTTCTATTTTTAGTTTTTTAAGGAACCTCCATACTGTTCTCCATAGTGGCTGTATCAATTTACATTCCCACCAACAGTGCAAGAGGGTTCCCTTTTCTCCACACCCTCTCCAGCATTTATTCTTTGTAGATTTTTTGATGATGGCCATTCTGACTGGTGTGAGGTGATACCTCATTGTAGTTTTGATTTACATTTCTCTAATGATTACTGATATTTAGCATTCTTTCATGTGTTTTCTGGCTATCTGTATATCTTCTTTGGAGAAATGTCTCTTTAGTTCTTCTGCCCATTTTTGGATTGGGTTGTTTTTTTGATATTGAGCTGCATGAGCTGCTTGTAAATTTTGGAGATTAATCCTTTGTCAGTTGCTTCATTTGCAAATATTTTATCCCATACTGAGGGTTGTTTTTTGTCTTGTTTATGGTTTCCTTTGCTGTGCAAAAGCTTTTAAGTTTCATTAGGTCCCATTAGTTTATGGTTGTTTATATTTCCATTTCTCTAGGAGGTGGGTCAAAAGGATCTTGCTGTGATGTATGTCATAGAGTGTTATGCCTATGTTTTCCTCTAAGAGTTTGATAGTGTCTGGCCTTACATTTACGTCTTTAATCCATTTTGAGTTTATTTTTGTGTATGGTGTTAGGGAGTGTTTTAATTTCACTCTTTTACATGTAGCTGTCCAGTTTTCCCAGCACCACTTATTGAAGAGGCTCTTTTTCTCTATTGTATATTCTTGCTACCTTTATCAAAGATGAGGTGACCATATGTGCGTGGGTTTATCTCTGGGCTTTCTATCCTGTTCCATTGATCTATATTTCTGTTTTTGCAGCAGTACCATACTATCTTGATTACTGTAGCTTTGTAGTATAGTCTGAAGTCAGGGAGTCTGATTCTTCCAGCTCCGTTTTTCTTTCTCAAGATTGCTTTGGCTATTCGGGGTCTTTTGTGTTTCCATACAAATTGTGAAATTTTTTGTTCTAGTTCTGTGAAAAATGCCAGTGGTAGTTTGATAGGGATTGCATTGAATCTGTAGATTGCTTTGGGTAGTAGAGTCATTTTCACAATGTTGATTCTTCCAATCCAAGAACATGGTATATCTCTCCATCTATTTGTATCATCTTTAATTTCTTTCATCAGTGCCTTATAATTTTCTGAATACAGATCTTTTGTCTCCTTAGGCAGGTTTATTCCTAGGTATTTTATTCTTTTTGTTGCAATGGTAAATGGGAGTGTTTTCTTAATTTCACTTTCAGATTTTTCATCATTAGTGTATAGGAACTCAAGAGACTTCTGTGCATTAATTTTGTATCCTGCTACTTTACCAAATTCATTGATTACAGACAATTGGATCTTTTCCTTTCCCAATTGCCACTTTGGAATTGGTGGGTAAATGTTGGTGGGACTCATGGCCTGAGGGCAAGTCCTTTGGCCCTAAAAGCTGTCAGGAAATGGCAGGATTTTGCAAGGTGGGCTGGTGACTCCTCTAGGAAAGCCAAGAAAGCTGTTTATTCTTCAGGACCTGATGTTGTCAGATTTAGGTGGGGGAGTGGGGGTCCCTGTGTGGTTGATTAACCTCAGAAAGGCATCTTCACCCCTCTTGCTTTGTCCTGGTCTCCCCTTTCTAATGGCTTATGATCCATCCTTGGCTGCCCAGGGCACCCAAGCTGCTCTCTCTCTTTCTGTTTCTATGCCTCCTCTCTCCTGTCTCTATTCCGAGACCTCCACATCTTTCTCACACTCCTTTCCACAAAGGCAGTAATGGCTGGTGGGAAGTCTTCTATGGCTTTGGGCTGCAGTGCAAGGCACTTGGTTACGTGGGGACCATCCCTGAAGCATAGTTTGGGAGCCTGCTGTGGAATTTCCACCATCACTTGAAGTAGGAAGACATGCTATCTTTCAGACTGCCATGATTCCACCCTGTGTTGGGGTGGGTCACAGATATTTGCTATCTGGGTTCTGAAGTTCTTACAGAAGAGTCTGTCTATGATTTTCAACCCCCAAATGTCACTGTAGTGTTGGGGGCTTACAATTTAGGTGCTAAAACTGAGAACTATCAAGAGCAGTGCTTCCCAAATTTTCGTGTATAGGGAGCAGCTGGGGATGTTTTAAAGCACCAGTTTGGAATGAATAGGTCTCATGCGATCCAGGAACCTGCACTTATAACAAGCTCCTGCGTGATGTTGATGCTGCTGACCTGTGATCACAGTTTGAATAGCAAGAACTAGAGAGAGATGAAGGGAAATCTTCAGAAGTGCCCCACACTTTTCTTCTGGAGACCTGTGGAAACTGCCTTTGGTCTAGAAGGAAACATGTGACTGGTTTTTTTTGTAGGATTTTTCTAAAACTTTTCTCTTCAACCAAATCACTGAACATTTGGCTAGCTTGGCCAGTGAGAAAAAATGTGTATTATAAGCGTTTCTTTGGTTATGATTGTTCTGAAAATAGTGTCAGCACACTATTCTTGTGATCATGTGTAAGTTACAAAAAAAAAAAAAAACCAACCAAGAAAATCAAACAACCATAAAAAAACGTAAAAATAAGTTAGTTTGCTACATCACCTCCACATATACTTTGTAGCACCATTCCTTGGAACAGGGAGAGATTTATGGATGAGTCATATTGGGGAGAACGTGACATACATAAATAAAAATCAAAAGCTATACTTACTAAGTCTTTTTTGTCTCTCACTGAATAAAAGGTCCCCTTCCCCCATTTCATACATTTTCATTTTCATGCTGACAGAGGAAGAAAAAGTTTAAGATAACCTCTCTACTTCTTGACACACTTTAAACCAATTAATCTTCTTTCTTCAAATCTGGGAAAAATCCTCACAAAAAAGACAACGGATCTGAGGTGCTGAGATAATTCACCCAGTTGAAGCCATGGCTCTGCTCAAATAACCTGTAAGTCACATGTAGCTGGTCTTCTTTAAACATATTTTTCAATTTGACATGAATTTCCTGGACAATTTCCTGGCATGCATTTTGTTACTCCACTGGAAGTGTTTAGAATTGGATAATATGGTAATTTATAAGGGGAAAGAGTGGATAGTGAGAGATTCTAACGTAAGCCTGAGTTTTCGGAGTCCAGTCCACACATGTAAAGGTGTGTGTGTGTGTGTGTGTGTGTGTGTGTGTGTGTGTGTGTGTGTGTTGTTTGGGGTCAGGATGGAAGAGGACTGTGGCAGAGCTGAAATAGTACTGAATATGTCTGGTGTTTTAGTTCCAAAATCATGCAAGTCCTATGAGCCTCAGTTTTCTCATCCATAAAATGGGAATGGTAAGTGGTGCAGTGTAGTTCTCTGCTTCACATGTTTGTGCTGAAAATCAGATGAGATGATGTATATAAATGAGGTGATATAGAAAACCATTTACAAACCTATGGTAAATTTTACTCAGGTAGGACTCAAATCAGGGCATCCCCAAATACTCCAGCCTTGTGGCCTTATGCTCTCTTTAATAGTAAAATAAGAGGGTTTGAGCCCCTGTTCCATGTAAGCTAGGAGACCGTGAACTCACTCCCCTCACAAGCTCCAGCCCGATGTCTCTGGAGAGTCCCAGTGGACTCACCTTTCTTCTAGTCACCAGTGGTCTCCCATTCCTTTACTAATTGGGGTCTTGATTTCCTTCACATCTTGCCTTCTGTGGCTGGTCTTCTAACTCTGTTGTACAGCATCCCTTTGGCTTTGGTTTTTGTGTGTTTTGCTGCTTTGGCTGCTACAGCAGTTGCTATAGTCCTGCTGGTCCTAAAAAGGCTTTCTGACAGCAGTCCTGGGAAAGCAGACACACTAAATTAAATCTTAGATGACATTCCTGTTCTTTAAATTCCCCTGGAGTTCTTGCCACACAGATCTTATCACTGGCAACTTCCTTAAATATATATATATAATCACTCCAGTGACGTTGTTGGCCATCTCCCCTCCTCCTCCCCTGTCCCTGACTCACTCCATCTATCTTTTCTCCTCTTTCTCTGCTTTGCTCTCCACATTCTGTTCAACCTACTAAAGAATTCTGCTCCTTCTTGATTTTTGCTTCGGATCCACATTAAGGCACATTAAAAACACTTCAGAATGTATCCTGTTCAATCAAAGAACATCTTCTCCAGCCCTCCTCTTTTAGCATGGAGTCGACCTGTTATGGGCTGAATTGTTTCTCCCCCAAATGCCTGTGTTAAAGTCCTAATCCCCAGTACCTCAGAATGTGACTGGACAGTCTGCCCTTCACATTTGCTGGTCTGCATCTGTGGCTTCATCCAACTGTGGATCAAATAAACTTGGAAAAAGAAAAATTCCAGAAAGTTCCCAAAAACCAAACTTGAATTTGCTGTGCTGGCAACTATTTACATAGCATTTGCATTGTGTTTACTATTTACATAGAATTTACATTGTATTAAGTATTACAAGTTATCTACAGATGGTTTAAAGTATATGGGCGGATGTGCGTAGGATATATGCAAATACTACATCATTTTATATAAGGGACTTGAGCATCCATGGAGTTTGGCATCCATGGATTTTGGTATTTTGGAACTAATTCCCCAAGGGATGACTGTATTTGGAGATAGAGTCTTTAAAGAGGTGATTAAGGTTAAATGAGGTCATTAGGGTGAACCTTAATCCATATGGCTGCTGTCCTTATAAGAAGAGGAAGTCGGGACACAGACACACACAGACAGAGAAGACCACGTGAAGACACAGAGAGAAGATAGCCATCTTCCTGCCAAGGGGAGAGGCCTGAGAAGAAACCAATCCTGACACCTTGATCTTGAACGTCCAGCCTCCAAAATTTCTGCTGTTAAGCCACCCTATCTGCTGTACTTCATTACGGCAGCCCTGGAAACTAATACACGACCAATAGTAATATAATACAAGCCATATACGCAATTTAAAATTTTCTGGTACTCACATTAAAAAACTAAAAAGAAACAAGTGAAATTAATCATCGCAATATATTGTAGTTAGCCCAATACATCCAAAATACTATCAACATGCAACCAGTATAAAAATAATGGAATATTTTATATTCTTTTTTTCATACCAAGTCTTCAAAATTGGTGCATATTTTACACACCTCCATTTGGTCCAACCACATTTCACATGCTCCACAGCCTTATACGACAAGTGCCTACTGTCTTGGACAGCATAGTTTTAGCAGCCCCAAACACTGCTATGAATTTTGAAATTACCACTCCTTCTTTGACGTGGGTCAGCTGAAATCTTAGGCAGAAGTGGAAAGGAACGGTATAAAACTTTGCCTTCTCCTTATTGTGAGTTATATCAACTTTCCCTCCAAAAGTCTGAGTCAGTGTTTTTAAACATTTTCCCTCTTTCCATCACAAAGGGATTATCATGAGGGAGATATACAAACCAGTTTCCTATACCAGTGGCTCTTTTCAACCCTAATTCAGATGTTCCCAGCCTGATCTGACAACTATTAACCTTTTCCACGAGCTCACCACACAGCTGGTTTGGGGTGACCTTTCCCTCCAATCCTCTCATTGTTCAAGGCCTTTTCCATGGTCCCATTTCTAGATGTTCCTAATCACTCTGGGCTTCATTATCTCAGAATCTAACATGTGACGTTGGGCCATATCCCCTAGCTTAAAAGTATTTTGCATAACATACTGTTGTTTTACATGCATTTATCTCGTTTTCACAACTAGATTATAGGACACATTGTGGCTTCAAGGGAAGTGCATAGGTCTGGGCTTGTGCACTGTCTCTGCTATTTACACACTGTGTGCCCTTACATGATGTACTTAGCATCTTTGTGCCTCCATTAAATAGGGATTAAGCTACCTACTTCACAGGGTCTTCATGAAGATTAAAGGCAAGAATGTATCCAAAAAGCCTATCCCTCAATAGGTTCTCCATAAACAGCTGACATTATCCCTTATAACCCCCCAGTTTATTGAGCATCTATTAAATACCAAAGACAGTGCTCAGTCCTGGGGATTCAGCTGTGAACAAGGCAAGATTAGTATTAGCTTCTTGGAAAAAAGGACCAAGCCTTACATTTCTGTTTTATTTCATGTTTCAAAATAGATTGCAGACTGTATGATAAGCATTTAATAAATACTTATTTCTGTAACAATATACAACATAGATTGAAAATCTCAGAGTCCATTGTGAGTTTGGTGTGGGTTTGGTACCTGGTGGCTGGGGTAATAGGAATTTTCAGGGTCTCTTTGGTTTCCTTCTCTGAAGGTATCCTTCAGAGGTTCCTTGGTTTGACTGAGTGTCAATATACTGTATTTTAAGTCGTGTTTTGAGAGCTCAAGATAGGATTTACTTCCTGTAAGTTTCACTTGAATATCATTCTAGATTGTTTTAGTGTTTAGTCTGTACTGCCAACGGGCACTCAAAACGTTGAAAATTACATGGAAGGGCTATGGAACACAGGAAATTTTAGAACAGGAAATCTCTGTAAGTCTGATTGAATCTGTAATTGTGCCACCCCATAATTACTTTCCTTTGTAATGCTTATCTCCTTAAAATATATAGTATTTGTATAAAGACACATATGCATATGTACAGTACACATATATTAGCAATCTGAACTTGCATAGTAGTTTGTATTGTAAATTTACCCCTGTCTTTGTAAAGGAATCCCACTAAAACTTATTTAATACCATATTCTTTCTGGGCTTAAGTACAAGCCTCTTTTTTTTTCTTTGTTTTTGGCATTTTGTCCTTGCAAATCTCCCTCTATCCTGTTACCTTGGAATTGAGGACATTCTTAGTGAATTCCCTTTACATTTTCTTTTTCTTTCTTTTTTTTTTTTTTTACAGAGGAAAGTAGAGCAACTATGTTTCCAACCTTTGTAAATAATTAAGGTCCTTGAGTCCTTGTATCATTCTGGTTGCCCTCTGTTGTACCTTCTTGATTTCAATTCCGTTCATATTAATGCGATCCGTTTTGTAGGACTGCTCTTGCTGCATTCCAAATGGAACTCTGCTCCAGCCCCCTCCATTACAACGCAATAACTACTATTGACCTGCATCCTGTGGCTGTGTAGCCACGGTTCCATTTCCTATTCTTCAACTGCTGGAATTTTCCCCTACTGCTTTTTCTTTCTACACTGTCTTTATTATCCAGTGACCCAAAACTTCAGGGCCATCTTCAGCGCCTTTCTATCTGTCCTTGGTCACCGACAGTCACCTGCAAAAAGCAACTACTTCCACTAAGAAACCATGCCTGCTGAAGATAGAAATAGGCTCAAGAAGGGTTTGGAGACATTGAGACAGGAGAGAGCCCTAATGCACTTATGAAGGGGAGAAGGATGTAAATTACTAATGTTTTCTGGGTGCACTGGTAGCAATTGCCACGTGCAAAGAGGGCCACCACCATGTTGGTGCCATTGCCAGCACCAAACGCTGCCCCCAGGGGACCCATCCTGTGAACTGCTGTGATATTTCCTGTGCCCTTTGCTGACACACCTGGAGTTTTCCAGTTCTTCCCTATGTCTCTACTGTGCCCAGTTCCCGGTTTACTTCTCAGATTACCAGAATATTCTTCTTTGTCAACGCCAACACACTGTCTCTATCCACTCTAAATTATTCTGCACATGGCTCAAAATAATTTCTTGTGCCTGGCACTGGGATCAAGGTATTCAGTGACTTAAGCCTCCAGTGGCTCTTCATGGCTCTAATCAAATCAATCTTCCTCTGTTTCTGTTGAAGCTCTTGAACTGGATTTTCCTGTTTGAAGGGATGCTATGCCATTTTTTTGCCTTCTTGTCACCCATTTACCTCTGCTCGATTTGGCCCTCCTTCACATATTTTTCCCCCTTTCCTCGTCCCCAGTCATCTCAGATTTATGTTTTAAGATCTTCCCAACGTGGTCCAAATGTCGTTTCTCCATTTCTTTAAATTACTGATTAGAGTTCAACTTCTCCTAAAAATATTGCTTAAATCACTTTACCCAATCACAAACCATTATACTAGTCCTATGCTTCTCTCAAATACATTCATGTGATCATGGTAAAATGTAAATATTGTTTAAAGCCATGCCTCTATGTTGGAAATAGTTGTATTAATTTTAGATGTGCACATTCATTCCAGAAGTACCAAAGCAACTGGGCAGTTGGGGCAGTTTTATCGACTATAGTCAGCTAATCTGCAAGTTTGATCTCAAAAACTAGATAAATTCTAATGACTTGTAATAACTTAGTTAGTACATTATTGATCTTTTTTAAGCAAATCTGAAACTGCTCAAAATATCTGGATAGCAACAACTTAACTTTTTATCCAATGTTTCCTAAGGGATGTTGTGGATGGTGTGTGTGTGTGTGTGTGTGTGTGTGTGTGTGTGTGTGTACGTACTGAGAGAAGGGGTGAGGGTATCAAAATGAGTTAGGCAAGGTTTTTAAGAACACGCATGTTTGAGACCTCCTTTATACCATCAGGTTGTCCTTCGATGAACCGTCTTGATCTCAATGACTTTCTTGTCTCATTGATGGCAGCCGGCATCCCAAGTGGAGCTCTTCCTACAACAACCTCCATTGTAAGGTCATCACACTCATTGAACTGCATTTCATGGCTGCCCAATCATGATTCAAAAGGTAAAAAATAAAACAACAGTTCAGTGCTATTTATACATGCCTTCTTTTCCCTTACTCCCTACCTTTGGGGGAAAAAGTAGAATATTCTCACCTCTGGTGATTTTGTGGTGAGAAAAGCTCTCATCCCCTACTAGTGATAATAAAAGTGGTTCCAACCTTTCTGAAGGACATTTTGCCCATATGTGTCTAGAGCCTGTATTTCACTTCTAGAAACCTATTATCAGGCAATCAGAAATATTATAAAAAATTTATATGCAAGGATGTTGGATTGTATATAAATGGTTTGATTATGGTTATACTGTTTATGGGACATAGTATAATCTTTCTCTGTTACTCGTAAGCACCATTATAGAATACTTTGTCCAGTAAGCAGAAGTTCTCAAAATGGCATGCCAGGTAGGGACAGGACCTTACGACTTCTAAGAAATTAGAAAAATTGCCATCTAAAAATCCTGAACAGTTTCCCCCTTGGAAGATGGAAAATCCAAATTTTCTTTTGGGATTATCCAGTTGTTGACTGAACTAATACTATGTTGGTGGCCTCCATACCAGTCATGAACTCTACACCTACAGACTTCATTTTCAGGAGCAAATAATAATCCTCTCTGTTGTTGAAGTCACTGTTATATCCAGTTTCTGTTATAAGCAGCTAAAAATAATTCCTAACTGATGCAACTAACTTATATGACAGTTATAAGCCGGCAGAGCTTGGAATATCCAAATTATAATTTACAAACGTTCTGAACTTATTTTTTATTCTACTTAGGAATGTGTTATGGATTTGTGTGTCATGTTTAAGATAAGGAGTAACAATAGCCATCAGTATTAGTATAGAAATTTATTGTTCTACACTAATATATATTAGTACAGAAATTTAAAGCATGTCCACATATCTGATTTTATTGGCTCATTGCAGGAAGCTTGGGTAAGAGTTTACTATAAAGGAAACTTGTAGAGTTCCTTGGGGTCCTAGCTTTGGATCTGGCAGCAGCTAATGTTATGACCTCGGGTGAATATGGTAGAGACAAATAGTCCCATTTTATAGAGGAGAAAACTGGAATATGATGAAGTTAGGTGGCTTTTCCAAAGCCCTTAGAATTGCTGACCTCAAAGATCTATTCCAGCCTTAAAATTCTATCTGCTGTTATGTTTCTGACCTTAGCCAAATACTGACCTCTCCTACCTTAGAGGCTTTGACCTTCATCAAAGTTTACTCTTCTGGAGATGAGGAGCTAAAGCTACAGATGGAAATATTAGGCTAGAAGAGGATGTGGGACCAGGACAGCAAGACAGAGAGACCCATGATTCAAGAAAGATGACAGAGAGAGTGTTTCTTTGTGAAAAGAAACACTATTTCTATGGGTTTAATATGCAAGTGACATGCTTCACTTGTTTATTTACTTGCATGGTTCCCTTAGCTATTCCTAGAGTAGATGAACTTGAAACTTCCAGGTAGCTCAATATCATGTGACCGTCAACCTGAAAGTAATTGCTGGTTCATATTAGGATGTGCGTTTCACAGAACAAACCATCCAAAATATCTACTCATACACCTTGATTCAAAGATGGAATTTTTTATAGAAAAAGGATGAATCTAATACGTAATATTCTTAAGTAGTATACACATGCATGCATGGTATTTGTGAGGTGTAATTAGGATAACCGTTTTAGGGTAAGGCTCTAGATCTGTGCAACACCATCTACTCACCGCTGGGCACATTTGTTATTTCCATTTTAACTTAATTAAAATGAAAACTTTTAATTAAATTAAAATGAAAACTTAAATTAAATTTAAATTAAATTAAAATGAAAAATTTAATTTAGTTAATGAAATGAAATGAAAAATTTTAATTAAATTGAAATGAAAATTTTAAATAAAATTTAAAAATCCAGTTCCTGGGTCACATTTGAAGGGCTCAGTTGTCACGTATGGCTGGTGGTGAGCATACTGGGCCATGTAGGTTATAGAACATTCCCAGCATCATGGAAGGTTCTGTTTGACACTGCCACTCTAGATCAGGTCTCAACTTTTTGACACCTCCAACACATCTGAGACCTATAACATGATCCCATTAAAAACAATGCCCTCCACTCCCCGCTGTGCTTATTCCCAGTGGGTACTTCCTCCTCAAAGGAGAGAGGCTTAACAGAGTCTGAGGGAGGGGTAGTTCCAAAGAGTCCCCAGGTTACTCCCATATGTGTTTCTACACTTCAGGGTCTCTCTGAGGGTCACTGCTCCTGAAAGCTCATCGGGCGGTCCTTCTCAACCTTCCCTGCATGTTAGAATCACCTTGGGAGTTTTAAACATACTGATGCCTGGGTCCCACTCCCAGAAATTCTGCCTTAATTGGGCATTGGGAATCTTAAAGGCTTCCCAGGAGATTCTAGTGGGCAGCCTAGATGGAAAAAGCCCTGTTTTAGTGATGAGTATTTAGTAATTAACAGATTATCACTTGGTTAATCCCATTAGGAAATTATGAATAAGGAGTCATAATTTACTGTTGGAAGCATTTTATAATGGCTGCTCTTTAAGCTGTTTTTTTTAAAAAAATAGACACCATTTGTAGTTACTTTAACTAAGAGGTTACCAACAAAGTTTGACTTGAGTATCTAAAATTATTATTAAAAAAGGTGGATTTCAAATTAAAAACCCTTCCAATGACTTTCCATCTCCCTTAGGATAAAGCAACAAATCACACACCCTCCTTAGCCTTTGCTTTCATCTCTACCATCTAGCCACTCTGCATTTCACAGCTGCCATGCTCTCTCTTGCCTCCAGGACTTGACATATATGGTGCCCTCTGCTGGGAGTACCTTTTCCTCTAATCATCCTCCCCCACGCTGCCATTATCCTTCAAGTCTTATTGTAAACTTCCCTTCTTGAGGAGAGACTTCTCTAGAAGTCTCTAGACTAGATTACTGGGCAGAGACTCAGAATAAATCTTGCCAAATATCCCTATATTTCCTAGCCCTTTAGAGTTAGGCAGAGTCATGTGACATTTTCTGACCAATGACTGGAGAGTGGAAAAGACAGATTGCAATTCCATGAGCTGTGTCTCATTCACGTCTGATTCTCCTTATTCCTTCCTCTCTGGGGTGATAAGCAGCATCCTAGATGGTAGAATGTCCATCAGTCTGAGCCTGTGATGAGCAGGTAGATGCAGATCCTTATGTTGAATACGGAGCACAGGTGAGACAGACACCTTTGTCCTGTTGAGTTTTGGTGCTTACTTTGTGACTGCAGCACATCTAACTTAACCTGATTAATACACATATGTCCCCTCTTATGTGCCCCTTTGCACCTTCATTTCCTTTTTATGTCTAACAACTCTTTAATGCAGGTCTTTCCCTTTAGACTGTCAGGTCCACGTGGGCAAGAATGTCATCTGTTTCATTCACTGTTGAATTCTCAGCACTTAGTTCACCAATTGGCACATACTGGTTGAGCAATAGATATATGATGAATGAATGAATGAATGAATGGGTGGATGAGAGATAGAGATGAGAAGTAGTTATATCTTCTTATTCATTACCAGTGTGTGCAGAGCACTCTATTTATAGTATATAGGCAAACCCCACTATTGTGACAATTACAGAGAACATAAGGTTGAGACATTACTTATAAGAGTAAATTCAAAGAGCTGGAGCTAGAAGGAAACTTAGACATCATGTAATTCAAGGTGTCTCTGAGTGAGGTCAAAGGAACGTCTACACTGAAACAAGCTGGGGGTGTCTTTAAAAATTAGCTAGTTGAATGAATGAGTGCAACTGATATGGACTCTACTGTTCTGGAATGTCATTCATCACCACAGGGGGAAAGGGAGCCCTAGGAATCAAACATGGGTCCTTACTGGTTTGTGGAATTGCCACACACCATTTCAATTCACCAAAGCCAGAGTAAATCCAAAATTCTGGGGATGGGACCTGGATATTTGCATTTTTAGCAAGTGCCTCAGGTGACTCTTGTGCACTGGAGTTTGAGAACCACTAACCTAGTTTCACAAATTGGGAAAGGCAGGTGAATGTGACTACGTTGCTATGTTCACTGCTCTGTGGGGGTTGGTGACAAGCAGTGACAGTAACTTTATGAAATCATTTCCAGGGGAAAATTCCACCAGTGTTCCACATGGAGACGCCCTTCCAGCTGAAGAGCAGAATAGATAAAAGCGCCCCTCTGGAGTCAGAGTCTCTGGTTTTTAATCTGGCTCCACCACTTCCTAGATGCCTAAACTTTGCGTTAGTTGTTTACCCTCTCTGTGCCTCAATTTTGTCATCTGAGAAATGGGGATAATAACAGAATCTACTTCATAGGAGTGTTTTGAGGATTAAATGAGATGATATTTATAAAGCACTTGATACGAAGTACATACTCAACGTATATTAGCTATGATTTTAACATAGCTACTAAAAAGCTGGTTCCTGTGCTTTCCCCAATATTTTGGAATGCTTATTGTTTTGGGGAAGATTTATAGAAAAGGTATCTGCTCATGGGGAATATAACTAGATCCTCAGTGTAAAGAATATCATAGTACTGTACTGGTCTTTGTCAGATTATCTTCTACGATACATTTAGGCCTTGTCTATGTAACCCCAATAAGAAAAAGTGCAGATGTACACAGAAGACATATTAATAAGTTATTATTTACTTGATAAATATAATCTTTCCTTTTTAATAAAAGGTTCCTATAAGATCAATTTGACTAAAAATTCCTGTGGCACCTTTAAATTATGATTGGTATACCAAAAAAATGAATTTGTATGAAACTTTTTAGAGATAGGTTTATTGTACAAATGAAAAAGTTCTTTTTTATTTGTTTCCTTCTCAAGGCTGCCTTTTGAGGTAGTGTAACATAGCTATCATTGTTCATCAGCAAAACATTGGGGCTCAAGTTGATTGGATGATATTTCATCATACCTTCAGGATCATACTTGAAGGTATGATCTTAGAAAGGACATCAAGGTTTAGAATCATAGGGTGATTAGCACTAGAAGTGAGCACAGCTTCAGTGATTCTCAGATGCCATATATGGATGGAGACCGGCCTGGGACAAAGTTTTCACTGGTCCATTGTTCAATGAGAAAATAAGGATAATGTGACGAGGTTTCCCTGAAACTAAGTTTCTTCAAATGGAAGGGCTGTTCTTGATTTGATATTATGTCGTCTTATTTAAGGGTTTAAAATTTCCTGCCTTTTATGAAATGTTGGCTATAAATATGACTATCTTTTATTGTCCTTACTGGATAAAACAAAAATTTGGCACTTTTACATTGGACCCAACATTAAGTTTTGGGCTTATTTTAAAAGTCCAGGAAAGACTAAAATTCAATCCTGATTTTCTAAAAGAGCTCAAGAATCAGAGAAAACGAGTAACCTGTACAAAAATACACAGCTAGTGTCAAAGCTAGCATAGAACCCCGTTCTCCAGATGCCTTCTGCTGCCTAAGATGATTTCTTATTATGTCTGTGTTTTCTGTTCTTCCCTCCCATCAGCCTGGCTTTTCTCAGTCATCTCATTCTGATAAGATCTGTAGTTGTGCCCTATTGCTAGATAGTTGCTCCCAGTGTATAACAGCATTTTCTTTTACATAACTTTACCATTTTTGTCCCTTTTATAAATATGAACTTGGTTACTTAGTACTTAATTGGGTTGTTGGGACTAAGTGGTTATTTATTCATTTATTATAATAAAAAGAGCCATTCAAACTTGTTTTTCCTTATGAATACCATGGAGTTTGCATGGAGTTTGGGCTTTTATTTTTTTCTTTCTTTTAAAACAATGCCTCACACTGAGATGCCGTGGAAGGGACTGAGGGTAACCTTTCAGCCCAAGGGAAGTTACACGTTATCACAGGAGACAGACATAGGAAGGTGTTTGACATGGAATCATTTGTTTCTCAAAATGCAGCCCACCCTTCTCCGTTTTGTTTGAAAAGTAGACAGCTGGGCAGATTGAAAATGATTGTAAAACTCCATTTCTTGCATTCTCAGGAAGGACAGAGTCTCATCCACAAATTCCCTATGGGATTCAGCACAGAGCATGCCAGCCAACAGCTGGACTCTTGCAAAGGCTGCTCTTTCATTCATTCATTTTTTTTTTTAAATGAATAAAAAATTGGAAACACATCTGAGAGTAAATCTTGTATGGAGAAGTTACAAGGGGGAAATAGTCATGTGATCATGTTGGGGGAAAAGCCCACCATCAGCCTGGTCATGATCAGAAGGTGAAGCCTTTCACAGAGCCCCCTTTGTGTGGCTGCCTGAAGTTGGACCACTCTACCCAATGCAGCAGGCTTGCTGTGTCCTCTGCAATCCACCCCCCAGGCCCTGAGCCACAAGAGGTCAGTGGTCCAGCTCAAGTTTCAGAAAAGAGCTCTTCTGCGGTGTGTTTTTTTTTTTTTTTTCATTTTTCTATTCACCTTCTCTGGTTTTGATTTTCCTCTTTTTTCCTTTTCAGGGTGAACAAAAATTCTTTTCAAAAAGAATTGTCTTCAATTCCTGGTAGTCATTTGTGCCGTTATAAAGATTTTTTTTTTTTACTTTCAATGTTTGTATATGTCCATGATGTGTTCGTTGCTTTCTAACTGGCATGCTCTTGTTTATTTTATTACTAGGCTGTATGTGAGAATATGTATGTACACAAAAATGGTCAGTATTGTGTGTGTATGTATTTATGTATAGAGACATATGTATTTCTATGCTTTTCATAGATTTATTTCTATTTTATATTATTTCTCTATTTTTGATTCCCATGCTTTATGTGTACATATATACATACACACACGTAAAGAATAGAAAGAAAAAGTAGAGAGAGAAATTATATCAAATATATCTACCCATATATTTGAAATCCCATATTCTACTTACAGGAAAAGCCTGAGTAAACTTTCTCAAATCAATACATTTATAAATAGATAGATAAAATATAGACTTAATAAGACCCCCAAAATAGAAAACACCCTGTGAAAATAATATATAATAAACCCAAGAAGCAGAACTGCACAGTGTACCCAGCCTGTTATTACCATCACGTACTTATACATCCTATGTGCTTTCCTAGCCAACATCACTAAAGTCATGGGCTGAAAGTAATTTGTACCATTCCTGGATATAGCAAATTGTCCTGTTCTACAGTAGCAAATGAATGGCAGAGAGATATACCTGCTATAAACTGTAAACTTAAAAAAATATCTATCTATCTATATCTATCTATCTATCTATCTATCTATCTATCTATCTATCTATCTATCTATCTATCTATCTGTATATCTATCTATCTCCCAGTTCTGGGCAGTCCTATTGGAATTTGATTTCTTTTTTCTTTCTCTTCTTCTTCTTCTTTTTTTTTTTTTAATTTGAAAAATGCCTCTGTAATTACCCACAGCACCCACTGTTTTGTGGCTTGCCCTGCCCTCAGAGACTGCACAATTAAATCCCATTTGCTGCAGCAGCTGCAGGACTGCTTGGAGGTGACAGTCCCCTCTGTATCTAATTCCCCGTAGGCAGTGGTCTGGATCAAGCTATAGGACCGTTGGGGGAGGCTCCCACACAGGAAAACCAAAACCAAACAACAATAACCAAAAGCAGAGCAAGATTCTTTCTCTCCTATTTTTCTTACAAGAGAGATAAAGGTGATGAGAGTAGGTTGATACTTGATGAATTGGTTCTATTCAGAGGAGTGCTATCATTTTAATGTCCTTTTTTTTTTTTTTTTTTTTTTGGAAAACACACCCACAGTCTCTGAATTCCCATTAATGCAAAGTTCAGATAAAGCTGATGAAAAGCATCTGCCATCTTGATCGTTGCCATGGCAGATGGCGCCAGCCTTCCTGCTTTTATCAGTATTAGTATCAGCACACACTTTGTGTTCCAAGCTGAGATAAAAATCATTAAAGCTGTACCTGGAAGAGGCAGTGCCACACCGCGGGCCCCGCTGCTGCTCTGCGTCTTGACAGAACTGCCTGCATCAAAGCCACGCACGACGTATTCTTGTGGTTCATTAGTTCATCCGCGCGGATGGTATTTTGCAAACTTGGAGGATGAGGGTGGTTTTTTTTTTCCCTGAAAAATTGCTCTACAGTTTGCCGCTTTTTCTGGCCACATGTCTTCTTGGAATGTGTGGGCAAGCACATCACTAGTGAGCATTTATGTTCACTCTGCTGGCCTTCTGGGAAGTCCTGTGGGGACACTCAGTGTCAATGTTGGGAACCTAAGAACAGTGAGAAAAACAAGGACCCTTTGAGTACTTTGAGCTCCAGAAGGATGCCTGCAGCTTCCTTTCAGCAGGTCATTGTGATGCTCACCTCTCTTTCCATTTCTCCCTGTCGTAGCTGCCGTTGCAAAGTGCCCCATGTGGGTAACGTAGCACTGAAACCCTGCACCATCTCCCCACTCTTGGCTCCAATCCAAGTTCTGCAGCCTCCTGTAGGATGGCTCAATGGGCGCTTGTTTATTCCAAATATCCCAAAGATGTGACTTCAGAGAGTTAAACCTTTCCATCAACCAGCTCTATATGGTCATTTCCAAACATATTGACAGATTCTCCCCCCACCTTTGGCTTCCCCATCTTTAGTTACGGGTGCAGTTATTTTTGGTAACATTGTTGCCCGATAAATAGAGGGCTTGTGAGATCTTAAGTTATTATGCAAATGTTAGCTCCCCAGCCTGGTAAACCATGTGGCTGGTGCATGGGGGGAGATGAACAGTACCACAGAGGAGGAGGGCAAGGGAGGGATTTTAAATTAAAGTCTACATACACGTCTATATGACATTAATAATAAGGATTGGGAGCCATTAGAGTTGGCTGTACTGGCTTTTCAGGCACCTCCATGAACACTTTAAAACTCTTTACAGAATGAAAAGACAAAAGTGACTTTCTTATTTTCCTTCCCTTGGTTAGGAGGACTGTATTCAGAGCCCAGGTCCAAATACAGGCTGCACCATATACTAAGTGTGTGACTTGGGGACACCTACTTCTCTATGACTTGTTTTCCATATTTATGAGGAGTAGATTATACTCACATCCATCTGACAGATTAAATAAGATCATATGTGTAAAGCACAAGGATATAAGGGCTCAATAAACACTTGTGATTACTAGTATTATTATTTCCATCACTTGCCTATTTCTCAGCACTGAAATAGCTTCAAAAAGGATACGTGTCATTAAAACCTAACACACCAGTGGCATCTACCTGGGTGGGGCACCTGACTACTGTTTTCCAGACTTCTAAGCAGTCAGCGGCTGTGATCTCAGCCCAGCTCCAAGTCAGGGCGCAAGCGTGCTTTCTGAGTTCTGCTGCCTGCTGGGCATTGCGTAGCCTGGTTCTTACGTGAAGTTCTGGGTTAGATGGGTGAAGGTCAGTAATTAATTCAGATCTCCTAATTTATTCCAGAACTGTAGGGTTTACAAAGAGCTGTCACCGGAAGGCAGGGAGAGACATCATTACCACTGACTCACCAATTCTCCATCTGGTTCAATGCCCGTGCCTATTTACACTAGACTGTGTTATTATCCCAGAAGAAGGTGAAAAAGAAAATGTACACTTTTAAGACATGTTCAATAGTTAATATAATCTTACATTTGAAAATGGAATGATATATTGTCTTTCTTCATTTTTAATGAGGTATAATGTATGTACAGTAAAATGAACATTTTAGTGTATATTTCTCAAAGATTTGACAAAAATATAGTTATATAACCATCTTTGTAATAAAAGTATAGAATAATTTTATCATTCTAAAATAATTCTCCATACGTGGCCTCTTTGCAGACAACCCATCACCCACACTCATCCCTTGGCAATCCCTGATCTATTTTCTGTCTCTATTGTTTTGTCTTTTCAAGAGTGTCATATGGGGACTTCTCTGGTGGTCCAGTGGTTAACACTCTGCCCTTCCAATGCAGGGGACATGGGTTCGATCCCTGGTCGGGGAACTAAGATCCCACATGCAGTGCAGCCAAAACAAACTAAAAAAGTGTCATATAAGTGGAATAATACAGTAGGTAGATTTTGGGCCTGGCTACTGTCATTTACCTTACTTAACATATTTGAGAGTCATCCATACTGTGTGTATATCAGTAATTTATTCCTTGTTGTTAAATAGTATTCCATTGTATAGATCTCTCACACTCTTTTATCTACTACTCAGTTGAGAGACCTTTGGGCTGTTTCCAGGTTTGAGCAATTATAAGTAAGATGCTCTGAACATTCATAAACAGGTTTTTGTGTGGACATAAATTTTTATTTCACTTGGGTAAATGCTTAGGAATGTGATTGCTGGGTCGTATGGTAAGTATGTATTTACCTTTATAAGAAATGGCCAAATGCTTTTCCAAGTGGCTATACCAGTTTGCATTCTTACCGTCAATGATGAAAGTTCCAGCAGTTCCACATGCTTGTCAACACTTGGTATTGTTGGATTTGGGGGATTTTAATTTTAGCCTTTCTAGTAAGTGTGCAGTGATTTCTCATTATGATTTTAACGTGTATTTCTCCAGTGAATGATCTTAAGCATCTTTTCATGTGTTTACTTGCCATTTATACATTTTTGTAGGGAAGTTTCTGTTCAAATGTTTTGTCCATTTTTAAAAATTGGGTTGTTGTTTTCTTATTATTCAGTTTTGAGAGTTTAAAAAATATATATCCAGGATACAAGTCTTTAATCAGATATGCAATTTGAGAAAAATATTTTCTCCAAGTCTGTAGCTTACCTTTTAATTCTCTCAACAGTATCTTTACAAGAGCAGAATTTCTTAGTTTGAGGAAGTTCAATTTATCAATTGACTTCGATAAAGTCAATTTGTAAAAATTTTATAGTTCATGTTTTCAATGTTATATCTAAGAAATCTTTGCTTTATGGAACACAAATATTTACTCCTGTGTTATGTTCTAGAGGTTTCATAGTTTAAAATTTTACATTTAGGTCTGTGATCCATTTTGAGTTGATTTTTATATACAATACAAGGTACAGATCAAGGTTTTGTATTGTTCTGGTTTGTTTTCTATATGGGTCCGGTTGTTCTGGGACCAATTGCTGAAACATCATCCTTTCTCCATTAAATTACTCACCCTTTTGCTTTTCTCAAAAATCAATTGACATATATATGGGTCTATTTCTGCACTTTCTGGTCTGTTCCATTGATCTATATGTCTATTCTGTCTTCAATACCACACTGTTTTGATTACTGTAGCTTTATAGTAAATCTTAAAATCACATAGTGTGAGTCCCTCTACCTTGCACTTCTTTTTCAAAGTTGAAAACTATATGATGTAAAGCATAAATACATTTCTCAGTCACTGTATGTCAAACATGCACACTTACTTTAGATGTGACACTGGTGGGTGACACCTTCCTGCACCCTGGGGATTTTAGAAACACTGCAGGGTATGTATATGTGTATTAAAAAGACAAGAGAAACTATATGAATGCCCAGAGACCAGAAAATCACTTGCATCTCTAATCAGATGGAATGTCTTGTTAAAGCTTGTAGATATAGTTAGCCTACATTTAAAAAAATAAACCCATTCTTTATTTTTTTGTAGATACCTGTCCACAAATTCCATTCAGAAAATTCTAACTTGTTTAGGCTGCTGCATGAAGTTTCAGGTGTAAACAAAACATGACTATTTCCTATGACTCATCCGTGTATAGGACTTACTATTAAAAGCTTGCCTTGTATACAAGGTTCTTTTGTGCGAGTAATTTATTAAGTCCTCACAATCAGCCTTGGAGCAAGTTTTCCTCTCCCAATTCTACGGATAAGGAACCTTCAGAGAGTTCAAATCACTGACTCATTATTACTGGCAGAAAGTGTCTGAGTTAAAACTCTACCTAAGTCCTTATACCAAGTCTTCTGAATCTGTGCCACAGTACATCCTGACTTTAGGAAGTTCAGATTGCCCTAGGTCAATGGCAGCTGTCCCAGGGTATCCTGAAGGGCAATCTGACCTTGTAAAAACCCCATCACTGTCAAATTCAACCAGAATCAGATCAATTTGTGGGAAGTGTTGGTTTTAATTATTAACTATGCCTTCATGCCAGATTCCACAGTGCCAAGTTTAAATTCAATTCTCCAGATTTGGTTCAGTTAGGGAACAGATAGGAAGAGCTATTTTAAAAGGGTGTGAAATCTAGGAAATTCTCACTGTTACCTCTAAAACTTGCTCCTCTATTGGGCTGAGTACAGACACCGCTGATGCAATTTGTTGTTGTTGTGTTAGTAATCAGTGGCCATCAGCCACCCTGAGTGAGAACTATGAGTTTCAATATTTGACAAATTTTGGTACCAAAGTCAGGCATCAAAAACAGGGTCATACTTGGAATCCGTTCCTGCAATCTACAGCTACAGAATAACTTTGACATGTGTTCAGCCCAGAAAGTACTTAAACTGTCTCATCTCGTGGTTCTCAAAGTGGGGTTCAGCACCAGCAACTGCAGTATCACCATCACCTAGGAATTCGTTAGAAATGCAGATTTTCAGCCGTCTCCCTCAATTGATTTCCCTTAATATTTTTTTCTCCTAAGAAAATGAACAAAATCTGCACAGAAGGACAGCTTGAGAAGGCAAACCACGTGAGGTCATCACAGAACTCATTTGTAGATATTAGGCACCATAAATAGATTAATGCTGAGAAAACACTGAAATTATCTACTGTGGTTCAGGAAGAGCTGGAGAGTGGTTCTAAGATCAAGTTGGGAAATTAAGCCACAAAATTCTGTTCAGGATGGACTCAGATTCCAGGTTAATTTATGCTCCTGGGTGTGTGGTGTGAGGAGGGCATGTCTTTTAATAGAGAATGCTCACAGTTGTCTCAAGGTTCTAAGAGATTCTTAACTGTATTTTCTTTTTGGAGAAAAAAAATCCAGACACCTTTCTGATGAGAATCTGTTCTTGGAATGAGAAAATGTGTCTTTGGCTTGTGTTTTCATTTTCACAAGACTCTAGGTTTATACTTTCAGTTAGAAGATCCAAGAGAAATGAAGAATTATCAGGACTCCTCTTCCTTCGATGTGTCCTCCGAGACAGCAAGCACCTACTTGTTTTTTTTTCCAACAAGAGATAGAAGCCAATTTTTCAAATTTATACGCTATTGGAGATGGAAGGAACCTTAGAAAACATCAAGCACTTTTTAAAGGGAATTTCATTTGCATTTGGGGAGGGACATTATTTCATGGGGAGAGACCATCCTGTGTTAAAGATATTTAGCATTTCTGGCCTTTGATACAAAATGCTAAGAGCATCCCCCAGTTGTCATTATGACAAAAACCTCCCAACATATTTCTAAACACCCTCTAGGGTGGTGCCTTAGGTTGGGAACTTCCTCCAGCCCCATGGTTTTATCATTGAGGAAACTGAGATTCAGTTGGTTAATGAAGAACCAGTCTTTGACTCTGACTTTCTGACCCTCAGCCCCACCTTAGCGTAAGTGCCATGAACACAAGAATTTTTGTCTGTTTGACATAGAGAACAGACTTGTGGTTGCCAAGGGGGAGGCGATGGGGGAGGGATGGACTGAGAGTTTGGGATTAGCAGATGCAAGCTAGTATATATAGTCTGGATAAACAACAAGGTCCTACTGTATAGCACAGGGAGCTATATTCAATATCTTGTGATAAACCATAATGGAAAAGAATATGAAAGAGAATCTATATATATGTATAACTGAATCACTTTGCTGTACAGTAGACATTAACACAACATTGTAAATCAACTATACTTCAATAAAATAAATTTAAAAAAAATTTTTTTGTCTGTTTTGTTCACTGCTGAATCCCCAGGGCTTAGCACAGTTTGGGCACATAGGAGGCACTCAATAAATATTTCTTGAATGAGTAAATGAATGAATGAGTAGATGGGTGACTATATACTCTAAGATACCATCTCCAAGATCCACCAAAAACAAAGTGATTGACTACTGATGATTTCCAAAGGCCTTAAACATAATCAGCTTTCAGGTAACCACAAAAATAGGGTCCATTATCAGAGATGAAGGAGCCACAGAGTAAACGGGATGCTTCAAGGCAGTCCTACATTGTCACAGAAGCTTAACTTCCAAATTAAATGCTTAAATCCTCCACTGATTTAAGATGTACAGTATTTCCATTAGAATAATAATACCACCACTGAGATTTCGAATTTATGTGCATATTTATGGAGTGAGCTGTCTATTGATGGATCATAACGATGACATCTCTGCTACAAAAGAGTCCAAGCCTGGCGCCACAAAATGGCCCACACTATTGGAACCATGCCATGGGTGCAGCACCCAACATGCTGTTGCCTCTTGGCAACTGCTAATTCCATGAATTGCTTTTTAAAGGGTGTTTTCTTTATTCATTTCCCCAATTAAAAACATATCTAAAGATTGTTCCATGCTTTTAAGTTCACGCAAGAATATTTTTGTGTCCTTTGAGAGGATATTCAATACCTTTTTACAGAGTATACAGAGCTAGCTCAAGGAAATAGCATTTGCTCAGGAAAAACATTTTGGAATGTGCCAGGCTATCATGGTATGGTTTGTTCTACATTCTACTGGTATTTCATCTTAACAACACATCCATATTTGGAATCTCACCTTGCCATTGTGAAGCTAGGTTGAGTGTTTTCATATGACAATGATTTTCAGTTCATATTTAATATCTGGGTGAGGCAGGTGAAGCTTAGGAAAGCAAAGGGACATTGGCCATCTTGAAAGCTTTGGTCTTAGTGGTAGATATCTGAGCTTCAGTGACCAAGACATTGGGGACAGCAGGTTACCGTTTCTTTACTATGTATATTTGGAAGTTGATTTTATTTGCATTGCACTTTTAATTAGCTTAAAGTATCTCATTGTCCTCATACACATTCCATTTTCCTTATAAAACTCTGATTCTTATCATTTTTTCAGTCTGAGAAATGTTGAAAAAATATATATATTATATATAGTATATTAGTCAGGATGGTTTAGATTATGTTGTGGTAACTAACACCCTTCCAATTCTCCAGTTCACCCTTTTGAACAACAAAAGTTCATTTCTCATTCAAGTCACATGCCCCACACCCATGGGCTGGGGTCTCTTTTCTACACAGAACTTACAGACCCACCATCCGGCACATATGTCTTCTCTAGTGGCTGAGGTAGAGGAAGAGACACTCGGAGGACCATGCCCATCTCTTTTGCCCAGAAGGGACTACACCACACTTTCCACAACCCACTGGCCCAAAATAGTTACACAGTTCCTTCAGCATGATAACGGGGTGGTAAAATGTCATTCTCCAGGGTGCCTGAAAGAAGAGAACAGACATGAGTAAGGACCAGCATCTCTACCACAGATAACAAAAACTAGCTGCCACTTTCTGCCAGGACAATTCCCCGAGCTAACTGAATTTCACAACCAATATGTCCAGGCTCCAATATTGTGTAGACTATAGGAAATAAAAATATGTGACTGAATCATGTTTGAAATTTAGTTTCCTTCTGTAAATCATCTGAGTCCAAATGGTATGTTAAAGAGAGATGTTATCCAATCCTTTATGGACTCGGATAGGAGGGAGAGTCTGCCCAGTGTGTACATATAACTTTACATATTCCCACACAGTGGGTTCCAAAGCTAACACCAGGTCTGCAGCAAAGAAGCATTTCTTTACGCTTTTGTTTTAATAACTGAGTCCTTCACATTCTCCCACTCATTGGAAGGTGAGAGATATTAACTAAATGTCTGATTTACCTTTCTAAATCTCAGACTGATGCAATAATTTTATCAGTCTCTCTAAAAATTGCTTCTTTTTCCAATGTTCTTCTGTCTATGTCCAGCTGAATAGGGGGAGGGATGTGGGATTTACATACCTCCAACATTCGCGGGGAGAGGGTTGGTGCCCCAGCCTGCTCCTTGGGCATGGTGGGTATGTAGTTTATTGATGTCTGAGGTTGTGTCTTGTCGTCATAGACCACTGGTCCTGTTGGTTGGCCTCTGCTGTTGGAATCTGCAGCACCCATGGGCTTCTCTTTGGCTCCTGATGGTTAGCCATGCCTGACTTGATCTCCTCCAGGCTCACGTTTGACTCCTCTGAACTCTGGTGGGGATCTGCCCTTGGGGGTCCACTGCACAACCCCTTCTACAGTAGACTGGCTACAATGACCTCCTTGGGAAAACACTGTAGCCATTTCTGGGGCTGGTGCATACAGCACGGATTTGGGAAGATAAAGGTCAGATCCTCCTGCTTTGTCACCATGCTTGGGTGCCAGGTTTACTTTGGTGTGGTTGTATTCCAGATTAGTGAAGATAATCTGTAAAGTGGCCTACTCTCAGAATACTAATTAGACTGTTGGTTGGCAGGGAGGGACATCAGAAGAAGAGCTTCTTTCTGCCTTTAGTATTATCCTCAGCTCTCGAACAATCCTCTCCCTGTCCTTGTCGAGCTGTGGAGACTCGGTCAGGAGGCATCTGCTGATCTGACTCTCCAGCGGCTCACTCTGTGCCTACCCACAATCCCCTGGAGTTGGAAAGGGACAGACTTTCTCTCTGCTTCTTCCTGTTTGAACTTCTCTCCAGCCCATCAGGTCTGGCTTTTGATATGCTAAACGTAGACAATTTTTTCTTAATACAAGCTTGCCTAACTTGCAAGATGATTTTCTTGCTGTAAAATCTTATATTTGAACGTCAGAAGCTAAAAATTACCTTATTTTCTGTTTCTGTTCCCTGCTTAGCAGTCCTCATTTTCTCCCTAGGAAGATAAATGTCCTAAGTCAACTAAGGTGACGGACCTGTACTTGAAAAGACAAAGGAGAAAAGCACATTAATTATTCTCCACATATCAGCTCTGCAACACATATGTGCAAATTAGAGAAAATGAATATACTTTTGGTTGGAAACTAGTGTTTCATTTACTCAGTACTCCCATAGATGTTAGAATCAGTATCAGAGTTTGGAACCTGATTTCGTGTGTGTGTGTATGTCTGTGTGTGTGTATGTG
Organism: Balaenoptera physalus; assembly: GCF_965194825.1. Taxonomy (NCBI): domain Eukaryota; kingdom Metazoa; phylum Chordata; class Mammalia; order Artiodactyla; family Balaenopteridae; genus Balaenoptera; species Balaenoptera physalus. The sequence goes on along the minus strand of NC_138891.1, from coordinate 8,669,911 downwards.
TGTGTGTTTTACTACATTTACGCAACAAACATGTTCAAATAATCTATTATATGTCAAGCCTGTCCCATAAATAACACAGCCCATTTCCTCCTTGGGTCTCAAAAATCTATTAGTTGAGAAACTCAAACTCTCATGCAATCGGTGCACTTGAGAGGTGTGTAGATGCACAGTGAGAGCAGAGGAAGAAAATTTCACTCCACCTGGGGATACCAGGGAAGTAACCCCAGAGAATGTGACATTTTAGACGACTCAGAGGATGAAGAAGAGGTTGCAATAGGTTGGTGGTAATTTTAAGCAGAGGGAGAGAAAACAGCACGTGTAAAAGTGCAGAGGTCACACAAGGCATGTCACTTTGGTGCGTCTGTGTGGCTGGAAGATATGCTATTTTGGGTACAGATGGGGGCGGTTTCAATGGTGGTAGGAGATGAGGAAGAAAATGTTAGAGAGACCAAGGCCAGACTTAAAAGTGCTTGTTCAATATCCAAACAACTTTAGCTTAATCTCAGGTGATACATGTGTCATTAAACATTTTTCAGCAGGTGGTAATGTCTCAGATATTCATACTTGAACTTAAGGGAAGTCAGTGGAGAGGATGAATTGGAGGAGGCGAAGCAGGAAGACTGGTTAAGCAGCGATTCGATTAAACCAGACGTGGTGGTCATTGGTGCTTTGCATCAAATATTTCCAGCTTTCTTTCTTCTGGGTGTACACAGTATGACTGCACTCTCAGGCTGCCTATGAGGTTGGGTGTGTCTGTGTGAGACAGGCTTCAGTGAATGAAATGTTAGTTGAGGTGTCATGTGTCATTTCTGGGTGGAAACTTTAAGATACAGTGTGTGATTCATCTTGTCTTTTGACCCCCGCCCTGGTGATCATGGTGTCTTCCTCAGCCTGGGTCCCTGGGTGATGACGGTGAGCAGGGCTCCAGGTGATGCAGGTTGGCTACGCCACATGAGTAAGAAACTTCTGTTGTGTTAAGCCACTGAGATTTGGGGGTTGTTCATTATCACTGTGTGACCGAGACCATCCTGACCACCAGGTCAGTGGCAACAGGGGCCACAACTAATACTATGTGGCAGCAAAAATGGAGAGGAGTGACAAGTTCAAGAGATATTAAGGTGGTCAAAATGACAGAATTTAGTGAGAGAGTAAACGTGTGGACGGAGGATGTGAAGTCTAGAATGACGGCCACATTTCAGACTGGTTGGACCATGCCTAGCCACTCATGTGCATTCATTTTGCTTCCCCGTTTGAATCCAAGTTCTTTGAGAAAACATTTTGTGAGACTCTTTTGAATTCCACTTGGTATACCCATTCTCTGACCCATACCTCCTGCTCCAACTCTCAGATGGAATGAATTCTGTGTTTTAATAACAGGTGACGCACAGCTTTGCTACAGCATATTTGACAAGTCAAAGATATTTACAGAGCATTCTGTTGATGGTCACTTTCTCCAGGATCCACAAGAGAAGTGACCTTCTAGAAACATTAACTAATACAATAATTTTCTTACTGGCTTTTAAACATTTCCTTCCTCACTGTCCTTCTATTAACCTTGCAGGGAGACTCACAAGTCAATCTACTATCCTCTGTTTTGTTTTGTTTTTTGTTTTTGCACATTTTGGTCACAGTTTTTGCTCAAAGTGTTGAATAGAAGGAGAATTTAGGCTTATGTATAAACTTAACTTACCCACCATGTCCCTCTTCCATTACCAGGGGTAATGAACAGTTGGCAGGATTTTTCTTTAGTAGAAAAATGAGCATCAAAAGAAAGAAGGCAATTCTGCAAGAGGAGTTGATTTTTAAATATTTTTAAGTTAAAAAAATGTTAACAAAGAAATAATGTAGGATCCAATTCACTATTTTAAATAGCACATGGTTCTTTCAGGCAATGTCCAACATCCTTCTAAGGTAGAATTTTAAGAATCACAGGAGGAGAATCTGTTCTCAAATCCAGGTTCTAATGGCACCTGTCCATGCAGTCAGGAGCTATGATTCAGGGTGTGGTGTAGACGGGGCCACTGAGGAAGTGGGTCTGTGGAAACCCAGACACACCCAGCTCCACCTCCCCATCACCGGCGCCCTGGGGCTGCTTGCATTTAGGATTGGAGCTGAGAAAAAAAATGGAAATGATTTCTTACATTTAAGGGCTCAGTTTACCACTGAAATTGCTTTTCATCTAAATCAAGCAGCAACTGATAACACAGAACACTTAAACAAAATTAAACAGGAATCTTTC